>NC_134489.1:45538670-45721170 GCF_040206685.1 Ascaphus truei | reverse complement strand
GGTGACACAGGGAGAGGGAGGGTGACACAGGGAGAGGGAGAGGGTGACACAGGGAGAGGGTGACACAGGGAGAGGGAGAGAGAGGGTGACACAGGGAGAGGGAGAGAGAGGGTGACACAGGGAGAGGGAGAGAGAGGGTGACACAGGGAGAGGGAGACAGAGGGAGAGGATGACAGAGGGAGAGGGTGACAGAGGGAGAGAGTGACAGAGGGAGAGGGTGACAGAGGGAGAGGGTGACAGAGGGAGAGGGTGACAGAGGGAGAAGGTGACAGAGGGAGAGGGTGACAGAGGGAGAGGGTGACAGAGGGAGAGGGTGACAGAGGGAGAGGGTGACAGAGGGAGAGGGTGACAGAGGGAGAGGGTGACACAGGGAGAGGGTGACACAGGGAGAGGGTAAGAGGGAGAGGGTGACACAGGGAGAGGGAGGGTGACACAGGGAGAGGGAGGGTGACACAGGGAGAGGGAGGGTGACACAGGGAGAGGGAGGGTGACACAGGGAGAGGTGGAGTGTGACAGGGAAAGGGGGAGGGTGACACAGGGAGAGGGTGACACGGAGAGGGTGACACAGGGAGAGGGTGAGAGGGAGAGGGTGACACAGGGAGAGGGTAAGAGGGAGAGGGTGACACAGGGAGAGGGAGGGTGACACAGAGAGGGTGACACAGAGAGGGTGACACAGAGAGGGTGACACAGGGAGAGGGAGGGTGAGACAGGGAGAGGGAGGGTGAGACAGGGAGAGGGAGGGTGACACAGGGAGAGGGAGGGTGACACAGGGAGAGGGAGGGTGACACAGGGAGAGGGAGGGTGACACAGGGACAGGGTGACACAGGGACAGGGTGACACAGGGACAGGGTGACACAGGGAGAGGGTAACACAGGGAGAGGGTGACACAGGGAGAGGGTGAGAGAGGGTGACACAGGGAGAGGGAGAGGGAGGGTGACACAGGGAGAGGGAGGGTGACACAGGGAGAGGGAGGGTGACAGGGAGAGGGAGGGTGACACAGGGAAAGGGGGAGTGTGACAGGGAAAGGGAGAGGGTGACACAGGGAGAGGGTGACACAGGGAGAGGGTGACACAGGGAGAGGGTGACACAGGGAGAGGGAGGGTGACACAGGGAGAGGGAGGGTGACACAGGGAGAGGGAGGGTGACACAGGGAGAGGGAGGGTGACACAGGGAGAGGGAGGGTGACACAGGGAGAGGGAGGGTGACACAGGGAGAGGGAGGGTGACACAGGGAGAGGGGGAGGGTGACACAGGGGGAGGGTGACACAGGGAGAGGGTGACACAGGGAGAGGGAGAGAGAGGGTGACACAGGGAGAGGCTGAGAGAGGGTGACACAGGGAGAGGGTGACACAGGGAGAGGGTGACACAGGGAGACGGAGAGGGTGGGTCACACAGGGAGAGGGTGACACGGAGAGGGAGGGTGACACGGAGCGGGACAGGGTGACACAGGGAGAGGGTGAGAGGGAGAGGATGACAAAGGGAGAGAGGGAGAGGGAGGGTGACACAGGGAGAGGGAGGGTGACACAGGGAGAGGGAGGGTGACACAGGGAGAGGGTGGGTGACACAGGGAGAGGGTGGGTGACACAGGGAGAGGGAGGGTGACACAGGGAGAGGGGGAGGGTGACACAGGGAGAGGGGGAGGGTGACACAGGGAGTGGGTGACACAGGGACAGGGTGACACAGGGAGAGGGAGAGGGTGACACGGAGAGGGTGACACAGGGAGAGGGAGAGAGAGGGTGACACAGGGAGAGGGAGAGAGAGGGTGACAGAGGGAGAGGGTGACAGAGGGAGAGGGTGACAGAGGGAGAGGGTGACAGAGGGAGAGGGTGACAGAGGGAGAGGGTGACAGAGGGAGAGGGTGACAGAGGGAGAGGGTGACAGAGGGAGAGGGTGACAGAGGGAGAGGGTGACAGAGGGAGAGGGTGACACAGGGAGAGGGTAAGAGGGAGAGGGTGACACAGGGAGAGGGTAAGAGGGAGAGGGTGACACAGGGAGAGGGAGGGTGACACAGGGAGAGGGAGGGTGACACAGGGAGAGGGAGGGTGACACAGGGAGAGGGAGGGTGACACAGGGAGAGGGAGGGTGACACAGGGAGAGGTGGAGTGTGACAGGGAAAGGGGGAGGGTGACACAGGGAGAGGGTGACACAGGGAGAGGGTGACACAGGGAGAGGGTGACACAGGGAGAGGGTGACACAGGGAGAGGGTGACACAGGGAGAGGGAGAGAGAGGGTGACACAGGGAGAGGGAGAGTGACACAGGGAGAGGGAGGGTGACACAGGGAGAGGGAGGGTGACACGGAGAGGGAGGGTGACACAGGGAGAGGGAGGGTGACACAGGGAGAGGGAGGGTGACACAGGGAGAGGGAGGGTGACACAGGGAGAGGTGGAGTGTGACAGGGAAAGGGAGAGGGTGACACAGGGAGAGGGTGACACAGGGAGAGGGTGACACAGGGAGAGGGTGACACAGGGAGAGGGTGACACAGGGAGAGGGTGACACAGGGAGAGGGAGAGAGAGGGTGACACAGGGAGAGGGAGAGGGTGACACAGGGAGAGGGAGAGGGTGACACAGGGAGAGGGAGAGGGTGACACAGGGAGAGGGAGAGGGTGACACAGGGAGAGGAAGAGGGTGACACAGGGAGAGGGAGAGGGAGGGTGACGGAGAGGGGGAGGGTGACACAGGGAGAGGGAGAGGGTGACACAGGGAGAGGGAGAGGGTGACACAGGGAGAGGGTGACACAGGGAGAGGGTGACACAGGGAGAGGGAGAGAGGGTGACACACTCACAGACACACAGACACCCACTCTCACTCAGACAAACTCACACTCACACACAAAGTCTGTCACTCACACACACAGTCTGTCACTCACACACACAAACACTCACCCGCAAGGCAGGGGGTCGCACATGGCAGCAGTGGGGCCTCCGCACAGCAGGAGGGCCTCTGGAAGGCAGGGGGGGTCGCACATGGCAGCGGGGGCCTCAGCACGGCAGGAGGGCCTCTGCAAGGGGCCGTGCCACGCCGACGACGCCGCAGTATTCCCTGATAGAATGGAGAAGGGCCGGTAGGGGATTTCCCCTGCTTAGAGCAGGGAGAGGCTCCAGTTAGGGGATTTCCCCTGCTTTAGAGCAGGGAGAGACACGCGTGGGGTGAGGGGGGGGGGGGGGTCACGGAGGCCGGGAGAGATTGGTGTGAGGGGGGGGGGGGTGGTGGTGGATGGCCCGATGGGAGGGGGGGTGGATGGCCCGATGGGAGGGGGGGGTGGATGGCCCGATGGGAGGGGGGGGGTGGATGGCCCGATGGGAGGGGGGGGTGGATGGCCCGATGGGAGGGGGGGTGGATGGCCCGATGCGAGGGGGGGACGGATGGCCCCATGGGAGGGAGGGGGGGTGACAGATGGCCCTGCAGGGGCCTGAGGCGTGGAAGGGGCTGGCTGCCGGAAGGGGGAGGAGTGGAAGCGCTGAGGAGGGAAAGTTGCTGTGAGGCGGGGGAGGAGCGAAGGCACTGCTCAGAGAGCCGGAGGCGGGGTAATCTCCCCCAACAACATGAACCCGCCTCCGGCTTTTTTTTTTTTTTCTCCAGCGCGGGAAAAACAGCTGCGCGAGCGCGGGAAATTTAAAAATACACGTGTGCTGCTTGGGCCAATATTTACTCGCCCGGGGGTTAAATCCACACGCCCCGGGCGTGTAAATGTATATAATTGTCGAACACTGTATATATATATATATATATATATATATATATATATATATATATATATATATATATATATATATATATATATATATATATATATATATATATATATATATATATATATATATATATATATATATATATATTTATTTATTTATTATATATACCCCACATTAACGTACGCAATGGGACTGGAGCATGTATGTAAAGCGAAAATGTACTTAAAGTGAAGCATTACCTTTTCCCCACTTATTGATGCATGTACTGTATGGCAATCATCATGTACGTGCATAACTGATGTAAATAACGCATTTGTAACAGGCCCTATAGTCTCCCCGCTTGCGCACAGCTTCGGAACAGGTATGGAGCCGGTATTGCTGTTCAGGACGTGCTGACAGGCGCATGCGTAAGCTGCCGTTTGTCTATTGGGCGATATGTCCTTACTCGCGAGTGTACTTAAAGTGAGTGTCCTTAAACCTGGGTGTGTGTGTATATATATATATATATATATATATATATATATATATATATATATATATATATATATATATATATCTCAAACGACAGGGGGTGCCCAGTGCTACATCCAAATGACAGAACATACATGGTAATAATTACAAGAAATAATGCTTCAGTACTAATGCTTCTTTCAAATCTAAGGCTGCCTCACATTTTAATCTGGACTGTAACTGTTTCATACGCCCATAATATATATTTTCTTTAACTGTGCATGCAATGTCTTGTATATAATGTATTCCCTGTTCATTTATGTAACTGTACTTGTAACCATGTATTATTTGTTTTACTCTGTGCCCAGGACATACTTGAAAACGAGAGGTAACTCTCAATGTATTACTTCCTGGTAAAATATTTTACAAATAAATAAATAAATAATAATAATGCTAATACTAATAATAATAAAATATGTTTTTTTTAGTTAGATATTTTGGCCAAAGTATCACAAGCTGCACACCACACATCAAGGTAAACCATAATAAGTGCAAGTCCTACTACACTGCATCTGTATGAGGGGGAAGAACCATAATAGATTCCTTACCTGCAGCAAAATGAGATCCACCATTAAAAAGGGGGAGGTGACGAGAGCTCTGGGGGAGGTGCCACAACCTCCATACAACTGATTCCAGTCAGAAATTAATTAACACACAAGCCAAGCAAGCTCAAACGCCCACACCCACCTAATCATTGTAGTTTTTTTTTAAATGTATTCATGTTTTTTTTTCTTTATATTAATAGGAATCTAATGAAACATTTTTTACATTTCCACTCTTGGAACAAAGAAAGATGTATAGTCATTTTCACTGTCAAAGCACGTTTCTGGTAAGTTCAAAATACCAACTTTTTTTTAATATAGTTACTTTTTCCCCACTCTGGGCTCTATGATGGAAAATCGAAGGTTAGTGTGCTATGCTATGCTATGCTTGGGACCAAGGATCAGTTCACTCTTGTCCTGTGGCTACAATAAGGAAAGCCGTTTAAGCATCAGTTTGTATATTTAAGAAAGTCCTGGGACAACTGATGTTTAAGTGTGGAGCTCTTTTGTCTTCTCAAAATATGGATTTGGATCATTGGACCAAGGTTTAGCTTTACGTGAGCTTATGTGATCTCACAAGATCTTTTTTTGTTTTTAGAGAATCGGATCTGGGGCGTCAACCAGAGTTTAATCGTGCCACTGTATGTTTATCCCTTCTGGTTGCCAATATATGCCCTTTTTATTTGTTTCCCTTCTGAGAAAGGAATATGACCACCATCCAAACCTCACGCCTACAGGTCAATAGTAAGCCACAATATCATCAGAGAATGAGATTGTGGCTTCCTATTAAACGACTTTGGTAGCTGTCTTCAATTTTACTTTCATTTTACTGGCACATCAAAAGGTAAATATGTTCGGAGCTAGGAGTAGCGTTGTTAGCTGCAGGAAACCTCCGGTTCTGGTTAACAAAAATAAAACACCATTGGAATTGCTACTTTTATGGTAAAATAGAAAATTTAGTGTTTTACCATTGCCAAGGTGCACAGATCAAATGTACTGTATCACAGAAAAGATCAGCCATGTTGCATGCCTTATTTCTGATGCTCAATAAATCATTTACTCAATGAATGAAGAAATGCACGAATTACAAAGTGTTAACAGTCTAATTATTATTATTATTATTATTATTAATATTATTATTAGCTTTATTTGTATACTACAACAAAAGACAAAAGAGCCCCAATACTACATCCAATATGACAAATTATTAAGTTAAATACTATGATGTGTTCTTCTTGTAGCCGGGTCCTCCTTCCCCCCCTTACCTCCGAAGCGTGGAAGGGGGAGGCTATTCCGAGGTGCCGGTGGTGGGGAGCTGCAGTGGCGAGTGGGACGCCCGAGCTTCGCGGCGGCACCTATCACAGGGCGTCGCCATATTGCCGCTTGAGCATGTGCAGTAGGTCCCAGTAGTGGCGGACTTCTTTTGTATTGTTCCGCGGGGGAACTACATTCAGCAAAGACGCTGCGCCGCAGCCCTGTGGTCTGGGACCAGACCACCTATGAGACTGTATGGTTATAGCATCCAGCGGGAGTTCACCTCACGTGGACGCGGACGCTGTCGCTGATGACAGCGTTGGATAATTTATACACAGTCTCAGTGATGCATACATGACAGTTGGGTCCAAGAGCTGACACTCTAGGACCATTACACACGGATCAGGGGTAACCAAGTGGGCTTAACCTTTATTATTGAGCCTGGTTACCCCATCACCGTCACACCCACATTGTTAGGATCCCGCACAGGTGGAGGCGCTGTCGTCAACCAGATCAGGTGCACCCCAGGCTCCCAATAGCGGAGGTTCAGGCCTCCTGTGAGCCGCAGGTAATGCACCACATACACCGTAGCTGCTATATCTCCCAGGGGGTGGAGGAAAGTGCGTTATATATATATATAGTATATATATATATATATATATATATATATATATATATATATATATATATATAATCATGCACACCAACATAATCTGCACATAACATCCGCATTTTTTATGTAACTTGCAAAGTCTACAAAGTTTTAACAGATTATTCCAATTCAAAATTCGAAGTATACCAAAATATACATATAAATCAAATTTACAAGTACTGTAGGTGCAGGGCAATATTACCACAGGGGCAGCATACCCCTTTCTTAAAACATCCAGTAAAGACAATCAGTTCACGTGGTCATGCATCTAGATAGCAACAGATGGGGATTCCTTTGAGGCCCGCTTACTAACATCAATAATAAAACTAGTTGCATTATTAGCAGTTAGATCAGTGCAGTATGTATAAACTCCAGTTATAACGCCACACTTAAATATTTAAGATTGTATTGCAAGCCTCCCCCTCCCAGGCTTTCAGTCCAGTGTTGTTGGCAAGTGGGTATCTTGCTGCACTTTGGACAACGTGTTTGGGGTGTGGAACCTCCCTCCTTATGATCTGTGAAGAATGGTGGGTCCATGCCCGAAACACTTTAATGAAACTATTTATTGAGCATCAGAAATGGAAAGTGCTGTATGACTATCTTTTGGGGTGCAGAATGTTGACATTGAGCGAGGTGGTGTGTTTTTTTCTTCAGTACCCTTGCTGAACCTAGATTTGCTACCTACCAATCCTGCTGATATATTGGAAGGGTCATGGATGACAAAGTATGTAGTTAAAGCTCTTTTTCTCATGACTTCTTCATCACTTTATTGCATAATCTAGGATTGACTCCAGAATTATAAGAATATTTATATATAGCAGTGATTCTCAAACTGTTTTTACATTGTGCACCTCCTGCTAGAAAATATTTGTTCCGCAAACTCCTAATTAATACATCTTATTGGCTACTCCTCAGAGTATTGCTAACAAAATTGTATGACCAATCTCATGCAGTATAGTGTCCTGAAGTTATGGGGGATACACACTCTGTACCTCAAACTGCACTTCAGTGAGGGCAGACAGCATGGGTGATATTTGTATATGTATTTGTCATCATAACTCTGTGCCCAGGACATTGTATGTCTTTATTTATATAGCGCCAAAAGTGTACTCAGCGCATACAAGAGGTAACTCTCCATGTATTACTTCCTGGTAAAATATTTTATAAATAAATAAAATAGCTGTCAATGACTGCTGGAACTTCCAAAGTCACACTCCACAATGCCAAACAATGTTGATAGCTTCTGCTCTAATTGACAGCTATACCACCCCATTCTAAGGTGCAGTTGGGACCTTACCAAGTGTGCAGTCCCTCATCAAGCTTAGGAACCCACTATATTACATGGGATTCACCATTAAATATTTTTTTGCAAACCTCTTGGATACACCTCACGAACCCCTGGTTGGGAATCACTGATTTATATAGTGCATCGCTTTCTAAAGTGCGCTAATAAAATGTTACACGTTAATACACCATTTGTAGACATTAGCAGTACATAGGGACTGCTTAGTCTGCTTAGAACATACAAAAACACAGGACAGAGTGCTTTAAGAGGTATACAGGCATCCCTCGATGTATGGAAACTCGATACAGTATATGGAATTTCGCTATAACAGAATTGAGCAATTAGAAAGAAATTCGATATATGGAATGATAAATTCACATTTACATTCACATTTCACATCGTCTGTCATTTGTCCTGGTGCAGTTCATACTGTTTTAGGTCGTTTGCGCACGCTTTTCATACTGAATTGGTTTTCCCACGCTCTTAATTTTGACAATTTATATTAACATTTTATCATACAATTATCGAATTCGCAATAAATATGGGATTGAGAAAGGTTTGCTGCATTCTTGAGTGTGATTTCATTGTCTTGGGGCTGCATTGTTTTCCGTAGGAACGCATCTCCAGTTATATAATGGGAGGAAATAGGATTCAATATACGGAACTTCGCTTTACGGACAACTTTTCAAGAACGTATCTGTTCCGTAAATCGAGGGATTCGGGTATAGCACTAAACTGTCTCAGGATACATAGAGTAACATGGAGGAGAACAGAAACATATTTGTAACTTGGTTATGGTTGCTGTATTTAGGGAATGTTAAGCATTTGCACAACATTTCCTTTGCAATTTACAGTATACGAACAGCTGGATTTATGGCTGCAATGACAATGTTTCACCCAAATGGTAAGTGACTTTATATTAACGTCTTTTTTTTTTTTTTTTAAACAAATGTGTTTTTTGTTAGCTTAGCCTTTAAGTGGTGTACACTTGTTTTTTTTTGTTCATTGCCACAATAATAATAATAATAAAAGAAAGACTTGCTGTGGACTTGACAGATCTAGACTGAAAATGCATCACCCATCTTTTACCATTTAAGTGTTTTTTTGTTTTTGTTTTTTTGAGGTGGGTTGGTGTTTTTTTTTTTTTTCAAATTTATTAATCTAATTTGATTTTCTTGGAACAATGAAATAACCCATAAAATTAACATTTGACCAACAGTATTTCTCAATAAAAATAAATAATGTTCATTTATCAATGAGACCTGCGAAAATTAATGTCATATAATTATTGTTTATTTTATGTCCACATGGCAGCCTCTACTACCGAGTCATCTCTCAACTGGAGGTTGGACAAAAAAACTTCTGGGCATGTATAAAATTAGGTCACCCTCTGTCCTGCTCCAGTTATTTTTGTCCTACCTGGCTGGAATGTAGGATCTCTCTTCCTACAGAATTTTATAGTTTAAGTTACATTTTACTGCAGTAATCCCTATATGAGAGACTGGACGAAGGCTTCCAAAGGTTCTCAGGTTCTCTGTCTGCTGCAATGCGAACAGGGGGAATTTATTTATTTTATTTATTTATAACATGTTTTACCAGGAAGTAATACAGTGAGAGTTACCTCTCGTTTTCATGTATAGAGCATAGAGTTAAGATGACAAATAATACATGGTTACAAATACAGTTACATAAGTGAGCAGGGTTATACATTATATACAAGACATAGCATGCACAGTTGGAGATAATATATATTATAGGCGTATGTAACAGTTACAGACCAGATTAAAACGTGAGACAGCTTTAGTTTTGAAAGAACTTAAACTGGGGGTGGCTGTGAGAGTCTCTGGTAGATTGTTCCAGTTTTGGGGTGCACGGTAAGAGGAGGAGCGGCCGGATACTTTGCTGAACTGTGGGACCATGAACAGTCTTTTGGAGTCAGATCTCAGATGATAAGTTCTGCATGTGGTAGGGGTGAGGAGCTCGTTCAGATAAACGAGTAGCTTGCCAAGAAAGTATTTGAAGGCAAGATAGGAAAGAGAAACTTTGCGCCTAGACTCTAGTGATGACCAATCTAGTTCTTTGAGCATTTCGCAGTGATGTGTGTTGTAGTTGCATTGGAGAACAAAACAGCATAATACATTGTAGATGGTGTCAAGTTTGCCAAGGTGGGTTTGGGTTGCCGAGCCGTGTACTACGTCCCCATAGTCGATAATTGGCATTGGCATCTGCTGTGCGATACACTTTCTGACCAGCAGACTTAGGGAGGATTTGTTCCTGTAAAGTATGCCTAGTTTGGCATAGGTTTTGGATGTCGGGGTATCAATGTGCATCCCGAATGTTAAATGGGAGTCAAACCATATAGCCAAGTATTTAAAACTAGCAACAGGTGTTAGGGTGGTGTTAGCTGATTTGGAGCTCAGTTAATGCATCGTGGCGAGCTCCTATTGGCCCAAGCAGCACACGTGTTGTACTAGGTGGCGAGTAGATTTTTTTGTGATTTGTTGACCACTGTGTGTGTATATATATAATTGTTTTGCTCCATCCTCTATATGGTCTTTAGCACCACGCATCTATTTTTGTCTATTCATTGTACAGACCTGCAAGACGGCATTTCAGAAAAAATATGATTTGAGAGGTTAATATAGATTCACAGGGGCAGGCGGACCTCGTATCTCTGATCAATTTTTGCCAAGTTTAATGACTGCTCCAGATGTATAGTGACAGTTTTTGACATCTTGTCAAAATATCAGAGAATAAACAATTGGGGGTGCTCCACCTAGTGACACTTCAATAAATTCCTAAACACATCCTGAAGTAGGATAAGGAGTGGGTATAAATAACCTGTGAGTATATGGATATACAGTCCTCCAAAAGCTCAGCAATGACAGTCAATAATAAAGATCTTACCCACTCCTATGACATCCATGGATGGAGGTGAGGCGTGCCAGCCATGAAGAAAGATCCAGAAGCAGTAGAATAGCAGCAAATGGCGCACAGCCAGGGAAACAGGGAGCCAGGTGTGGAGATAAAAACGTCCTTTAATTCAGCACATAACTGGAAGAATAAAACCCCCCATGGGGACACAAACACCTCCTACGCGTTTCGGACCTGTAGGCCCTTTATCAAGATAATTTATCAATTATACAGAACTTTGAAGGCAAAATTGAAATGTCTACTGTAGTACCACTCCAAACTCTAATTGTTAGTTGGTTTTTTTAAATCCATACTGTATGTATTGTAGAATAAAAGCAGCAGTCTGTTCACCTATTCCAGGCCTGGGATTTAATACAGTCCTAGAAGGCATGTTAATGAAATGTCTCTTTATTTTATTTTAAAAAGGAGGATTTACAAAAACAGTAAACATAAAAGAACAAAACACTAACAAATATGAAAACAAAGAAGACAAACCGCTTCTTCAGTAAAGACCGACAAAATTCAAGTAACCCCCATCTGCCCACACTCATACATTATAAACCAAACTACTTCCACAATCCAATTCAGAGTCCATTTTAAAATCATATCACATAGATAGGAATCAAGTCTCAATTAACGAATCATGCGTACCTGAAAAGCAGCACAGTGGCGATTTGAAAATACATGTTAAAGGGCTACAGTATGTTGTCTGAATAGACTACAGGCATACCCCGCATTAACGTACGCAATGGGACCGGAGCATGTATGTAAAGCGAAAATGTACTTAAAGTGAAGCACTACCTTTTCCCACTTATCGATGCATGTACTGTACTGCGATCGTCATATACGTGCATAACTGATGTAAATAACACGTTTGTAACAGGCTCTACAGTCTCCCCGGTTGTGCACAGCTTCGGTACAGGTAGGGAGCCGGTATTGCTATTCAGGACGTGCTGACATGTGCATGCGCGAGCTGGCGTTTGCCTATTGGGCGATATGTCCTTACTCGCGAGTGTACTTAAAGTGAGTGTCCTTAAACCGGGGTATGCCTGTATGTGGTTGGTGATCACTGTCTGTTATGAACATGGTTAATCGACCCATTGTTCTTCATCAACCAGGAGGTTACAGTTCCATAAAATCTATGTATTTTGCTAATACAGTGTTTCTGCTTTTATTTTTGCAGCTTACAAATTGATGATTTGTCATGGAAAACAGAATTGCTACCCTCAGCAAAGGTAAAACAGATTTATTTAAATGTACCCTAAAACAACAATCGGCAAATATTTTAATAAAAGGTGTATATATAATGTTTTCAGTGTACAGAAAATGTGATGGTGGAAGAATCCTTAAAAGTAAAAATGGTGCCAGGACATTTTAGTCATTTTGCAACCTTTTCCTTCATGTAAGAGATTATGGGGCCTATGCAGAGAGCAGCGCTATTTCGAAATTCGCCATTTTTTGGAGAAAATCGCGCAGAAAGCAGCAGAAAATGGCGAGTTCCGAAAAACGCGCCAATTTTTCTTTTCTATTTGTAAAACTCGCCTCGCGGCTGGCGAGAACCTCAATCTCGCCAGTTTTAAAAATATCCGTATGCAGAGAGGCGCGAACGGCATCTAGCGGCTGTTCGCGCCAATAAAATGGCGCGATTGTCTCCGTTTTGCCTCGCCAAAAAAAACTGCCGCTCGCGGCCATTGCAAAGGGAAAAAAAAAGGCGCGAATTTGTTTTAACACATTTCTGAAGCGCGCATCTCGCCAATTTAAACTCGCCACACGCATCCATGTTAAACATAGCAGAATTCGCACTTTTCTGCATATGGAGATTAAAACTCTCCAAAAAAGCTACTTTTTAATAAATTCGCCAATTTTAAAATTCGCTGCTCTCTGCATAGGCCCCTAGGAGTAACGATTTATATAAATTATATAAAAAGTTCTCACTATCATTTCTTTGAATTATTCTTTGTGAATAACTAACATTTTCTTAATATGAAACAATATTGTATAATGCATACCTATAAATGTAATTAAAAAGATTTTTTGATAATGTAGCAAATACGAATTTAAAACAGATGATGATAAAAGAATATTAAGGGCAGGGAATCACCAAGATGAGGAATTCCAAGTGTTTTCAAATACGTCATGTTTTTTCTACCTTCAAAAAGAGATTCTTCCCAAAATCGGAGTGTAGTAATCCAATATTTGTGATTTTACATTCATCTGGTTGCATAAATGTATATGTTATCCATTCCCTTTACTAGCTTTCTGTATACATTTACTATATCATTTTAAAACTTCTATCATGTATCTTTTTTGCCAATAATTATATCTTATATCTACTTTACAATTCAGATGTACTATAATTATTTTTTAAAGGGGCAGTCCCTCCTCCTGTTCACAAAAAAAAATTTGTAAACAATTGCACAAGGTAATTTGCTTTTTTTTTTAAACAAATGTAGTAATGATTTTTTTCTATTATTTGTATTGAAACTACCTTTCATCTGCATTTTTTGGCTGGCCTCCCTGGTACTCGAGATTAAGAACGTTTTAATTTTCCACTGGGAACAAGAGTGCACGAGTGTTTGTAATAAATTGGTTCCTCTTCACTTAGCCCTCTCTTTTAAAGTAGAAATCCCACTGAATTTCAATATTGTTGATTTTTTATTTTTATTATTACATTTTTGTGAACTGTAGGTACTCTGGAGCTAAAATGTGATATTTTTAACCCCGAGCGTTCCTGAGACACTAAGCAGTTTAGTTGCTGGGTATTATTTCATAGATATTTAAACAGTTGTCCCTTTAATTATGTTGCGGCATGCCATTGGCGTATGGGACACGCAAAATTTGGCATTAATTAAAAAATATATTTATATAAACACCATCAATTAAACCGGTATATATTTCGGGAAGGTCCCAGTGCTAACGATAGTGTGCGCAAGCTATGGAAGATCACCCTGCGTTGTAGTCTGCAAAAACAGAAAAACAGTGAGACGGTATTGCTGCTTTAAGGAAACAGGCGAGTGGGGCTTTGCCTTCGCAATCTTTTATTCTACACATAGTAGCATCACACCAAGAAAAGGAGCCAGAGCAAGTAAAAATACTCGCCTATCTTGCGATGTTTACAAATTGAGGACAACAAGGATCAAGCGCAAATACCGTTTAAAATAAAACCAAGTGAACACACTGGTGATGGTGAAAACAGAAGAGAAAGATATAAATACAGTCCTTTGATTGGTGCTGCTCCTAGGATGGTTTCAATCCAGGTCCATAATAGTAATGAGAGCAGATGGTCTGAGCGCACTCACATCCAAGGGTATATAAAAAAATGGGAGAGAAATATACATATAGTGCAACAGAGTATGATAACAGTAGATTGATTAAAAAAAAAAAATATATATATATTTCACTCATATTGACTGTGAGCAATATATTTACAAATTAACTCCTTATTTAAAAATACTTATAAGTATCTGACTTGTATAAAATTTGCATCAAGCCAAACGTATTTAACATCATAAATATATTACTCACTGTGGGTCTGGAAGGTCTTTGTTAAAAATAAACATAAAGTATGACATAACAGAGAGACCAAAAATAGGAAAAGTGTGATTTTTGTTTTAGATTTAAAATTCTAATACTGTACAGCAGGCCTACACAACTCCAGTCCTCGAGGGCCGCAAACAGGCCAGGTTTTCAGGATATCCTTCGGCACAGCTGGCTCAATTAGTGGCTCAGTCTGACTGAGCAACTAATTGAGCCAGCTGTGCTGATTTAGGGATATCCAGAAAACCTGGTCTGTTTGCGGCCCTCGAGGACTGGAGTAGTGCAGGCCTGCTGTACAGTATGTCGATATCACTGATAACATAATATGCTTTATAAATCATACCATGCTAACTTTTTGACCCTGGGGTATGTAATAAGAGTTACAGGATCATAAAAGTTGGAGACATTTGGCAAGTTTTGGTAAAGTTTTGCATACAGATGCAGATCAATGGTTTGTCGTGTAGTTGTCAAGGAATCCGGCAATGGCACGGTCCTGACACCTGCCTGCATGCAGAGTCCCCATGACCAGACTTATGGCCCATCAGGATTAGCACAGCGGGGGGTTCCTGCTTCTGAATGAGACTCCCTCTGTGTGAATCCTGACGTCTCCAAAACAGATTACAACTTTCACAGTGGCTACGGAGACGGGTGACGTCATCCGTAGCCGGCACTATAAGCTCTGCCATAGCCTCACCTCTCTCTGCTGCTTCCTCCTGACACTTCCTCCTGATTGGCTGCATTACCCAGCAGCAGCCAATCGGGGTGGAGGAAACTGCCCAGCCCCCTAGCAACAGCCCTGCTTTCTGCCTGCTCTTAGAGATTGGGGAAATTCTGTGGCACCCTTCTGATCTCCTCAGGGAACCCTCAGTTGGGAAACACTGCCTTAGGGTCTGTGATCATTAGCTTCTAGTGTTTGCTTTGTAGCATTGATCATAGCAGTCACCTGCAGTGCGCCACATGGAGAAGCCTGTCTCTGTGCCTGCCCTGTGCTCTGCTGTTTCTGGGGAATTACATAATGAATGGAGTGGCGTAACAGGCACCATGATGGCCTCTTGTATGTGGGCATGTAATGAGGCTGCTTTAATCAATGCTGCAACACGAAAAACCAATGATCGCCCCCCAGTGTGGTCTCTTAAGGACATGGACTGTAGGAATGTGATGGGGGAGGGACATGAAGGAGTTACATTTTATTGTGGGAGGGTTACTTCTATTCCCTGACTAGCAGTGAGGTCTGCATACACCCCTATGCTTCAGGGGTGTGTGGGTATTCAGAGTTGTAGGAACGTCGAGGGTCAGAGTTGTAGTGAAAAGGGATCTGAATAGCATGGGGTCGGGAAAAACAGTGTGTCATACTGTACTGTACATGCTTGTGTGTTAATGTATGTATATTTATGTGCATGTATGTATAATCTGTCTGGATTCGAATTAGGGCTCTTTGAAAGAGGATACTCTAGACCAGTGGAGCGCAAACTAGGGGGGCGCGATATATATTTTTTGGGGGGTGCTCCTCGCTTACGCGGCTTCAGTCCACACGTCTCCATGGCAACGCAGCGTCATTTGACACCGCATTTGGGATAAGGGGGGGGGGCACAAAGGGGTTAGCAGGCAGGGGGGGACGCAACACAGGAAGTTTGCACACCACTGCTCTAGACCCTAGTAACAATGCATAAATGTATTGAAGAAATCATTATGTGAAATAATTACAATTGTTTAAGTATTCATTTGTAATTCAGCATGATTATTGCATCTTTGTAACAAACATAGGAAAGAATGAATCTGCACTCTATAACAAAACAGTATGTATTTCACATTATTTTGTTGTAATAAAGTTAGACGTTACATTTTAAAGGCTACTTAGCATATACAGCTAAACCCCGTTATAACGCGCCTCGCTATACCGCGATTCGGTTATAACGCGGTTTTCCCGTGGCTCCCGTTTTTAAAAAAAAAAAAAAAAAAAAAAATTTTAAATTTTTAAAAAAATTTTTTTTTTTTTTTTGCACACTGCACACACTGCACACACTCACTGCACACACACTGCTCATTGCTCACACTGCACACACTCACACACACTTACACACACTCACAGACCCTCACACACTCACACACACACAGCAGGCTAAAATTGATTCATACAATTCTAGCAGTTCCCATTTACTGAATAGCAAACTCCCATTTATAGTTATTCCTACATCTATAGCACACTCCCTTTCAATAATTTGTTTATACACCTATTGCAGGCATCCAGCAACTTTATTCATTCATACGCCTGTAACAGGCTTTGATTCATTTTCTCTCACACCTGTAAATGGCTCCCAATTAATGTTTACACCTACACTGTATAGCAAACGTCCACGTATTCATCTATAGCAGTTTTTACTGTATTGATTTATTCTGCCTTTGTAGGGTTACCTTATGCTTTAGTGTCTGTTCAAACAAGAATACTGAACACACAGGCAGAATTGTGATGTGGAAGTGTGTGTGGCAGCCTGTCATATCAGAGAATTGCAGACCAGTTTGTAGTTACAAAGGTCCAGGGCACATGACACTCAGATGTTGCACAGCTATCAGGTAATCTGTAATTGTATTGCTGTACTAATGTACAAAATAACACGAACAGGATATAACAATCAGAGTGCCTCACTGCACTGAAAATTAAGTATTATAGGGAATGTGGTCACAATCTGAAATTGTTTGGCTACCACCTCAAAGTGGGGTTACACAACATGGACAGCCCACACCAGTCATTCAATATGATTGCCACATGGTTTAAATGTCACTCACTACTGTACTTAAGGCAGTTTGTTATTTCCAGCATAAATAGCACCCTGATCAGAAGACATTTGTTAATTGCTGACAATTATAAAAAGCACAACAGGATACTGCATGATGCAATGACAACATGCCACAGTCACAAGACTGCAAGACGCAAAGACAATACACAACCATACATGCACATAGCACTGCATGATTTAACAGCAGAACACACGACACAATAACAGACAAAACGACACATGGCACTGCGTACACAATCACTCCACACTGTTTGAGACAAACACACACAGTGGTTGGCATTACCCGCAGCATTGTGGTGCAGGATGGTGGGAGGCATGGTGCAGACTATAGTTCGGCACACAGGGGGTAGGAGATGATCAACAAGGCTCAGCACAGAGCAGCGGTGCAGGAACAGCGTGTCAGATCCCTGCTCTCACCGGACACATGGCTCATACAGCTGGTGCAGACCGGAACTGCTTCATGTGCGAAATGTCTGACTTACTAATACTGAGCATGCGCAGTTGTTTTAAAAGTGCACGACATAGCCACTGCATCATGGAGGCCCGCGGTGACAGGGGGAAGCGGGGACCGGAGGGACATCCCCGCTCCCATCTCCTGCCCCGCGGCCTGTCCCGCGGTGACAGGGGGAAGCGGGGACCGGAGGGACATCCCCGCTCCCATCTCCTGCCCCGCGGGCTGTCCCGCGGTGACAGGGGGAAGCGGGGAGCGGAGGGACATGCCCGCTCCCATCTCCTGTCCCGCGGGATGAATATGCGCTAAAGCGCGGCGGCCATTTTTTTCCCCGCGACCCCGTTAGTAACGCGGTGGTCTCGGGGTGGACCCCGAGACCCGCGTTATAACGGGGTTTAGCTGTATAAAGTCATGAAATAACAAACAATGGTAAAGAAAATAATACATTGTTGATTACTTTTACTAGATGGTTCTTTACCTTGAAATAAATCTAGAAATGAGGCAAATCTAATAATATTTTGTCCCAGCCTTGTCTTTTTTATAATTTACTCTTTTTTTTTACATCTGGTAAATATTCTAAAACAAATCCTTGTTTTGCTGCAGAGCATTGTTACATGAAGGAGTTTATAATGCATTCTTTAAAACACCTTTTCCTGTTTCATTTAGGTTGTGACATTGAAACTTGAGGACTTTCTTACTTCATCACATTTTATACTCCATGTTCCAACAACTAACGGGAGTAAGGTAACTAAACTATACCTCATTCTCTTCAACTACCTTTCCAAAGGGTAACTTTAAAAAAAAAAAAATGGTAACTCCAGCTCAATAATTAGTAGATACAGAACAGGAAATACTCCACAATTCAAGATGACAAATAAGGGGAAACAAATATTAAATTAAACAAAAAAGGGTTACAGAAAAAATATTGTAGTACAAAAAAACCAGACTTTCTTTTTTTTTTTTTTTTTTTTTATACACATATTCCGTCTTCAGTCAGAGTACATACATTGGCAAAAAAAATAGCATAAGTCATGAAGCACACGGCAAAGATAGGAGCAATTACTGCTTAAATAGACATTTTACTTGCAACATAACACACAAAGATAGAGACAGAGAACAGAGTACATAACCAAATGTAACTAAGCTAGATTTCAGGCCATCTTGGCCTTTTCTCAAGCAGTGCCCGGTTGTCTAAGTTACGGGTCCCAACTCTTCGTGGACCCTCCAAATGTATCCTGCTCTTTTGCTACAGTACTTATTTTGATTCTTTGCTTAGTGCTGTCTGTTATGATCCATTTTAGTCGTTTTTCGAGGGGCCGGATCAGAAAAGATTTCAGTGTTGCAGGGTCACTAGAGCACTGCAATGTTGAATAATCTTAAGGATTTACAATTCTAACATCTGCACCATATATATTTACATTACTTCAGTTGTGTAGGCAACTACAATGACATTAAGAGAAACAGACAATCCAGGTCCCACTCAAAAGCCCTCAACGGGCTGGATTGTTGAAGAGCCCTGCTCTAACTACTTGTACAGTATGTTTTTCACTCTTTTGGAGCTTGCACAAGTTAATGTAGAGGCTTATTCCCTTTTTCGGAAGGATCGAGCAAATAGAAGAGGAGGTGGAGTATGTTTATATGTTAAACCGGATCTAAAATCTATTATAAGGGAAGATGTTTATGAAAGGAATGATGAAAATGAAGAGATCTTGTGGATAGAAATTAGCAGTGGAGGTAAAAGTATAAAGAAAATGTTTGTAGGGATATGCTATAAACCACACACACACACACACACACACACACACACACACACACACACACACACACACACACACACACACACACACACACACACACACACACACACACACACAGCAGCTCTACACAAACACACATAATACAGCACTCTACACACACAACACAGCAGCTCTACACACACACAACACAGCAGCTCTACACACACACAACACAGCAGCTCTACACACACAAACTGCTGCTACACACAAGCACACCACACACACACACACACAACACGGCACCTCTACACACACACACAACACAGCAGCTCCATACACACACACACACACACACACATACACACACACACAAAACACAGCAGCTCTACACACAGCAGCTCTACACACAGCAGCTCTACACACACACACACACACACACATACACACACACAACACAGCAGCTCTACACAAACACACACAACACAGCAGCTCTACACACACAACACAGCAGCTCTACACACAACACAGCAGCTCTACACACACAACACAGCAGCTCTACACACACACACACACAACACAGCAGCTCTACACACACACACAACACAGCAGCTCTACACACACACACAACACAGCAGCTCTACACACACACACAACACAGCAGCTCTACGCACACAAACTCTGCTGCTACACACACATGCTACACCTATAAACACTGCTACTGACACACACACACTGGAGCTCTACACACACACAGAAGCTCTATATACACACACACACAGCAGCTCTACACACACAAACTGCTGCTACACACAAGCACACCACACACACACACACACACAACACGGCACCTCTACACACACACACAACACAGCAGCTCTATACACACACACACACACACACACACACACAAAACACAGCAGCTCTACACACAGCAGCTCTACACACAGCAGCTCTACACACACACACATACACACACACAACACAGCAGCTCTACACAAACATACACAACACAGCAGCTCTACACACACAACACAGCAGCTCTACACACAACACAGCAGCTCTACACACACAACACAGCAGCTCTACACACACACACACACAACACACACACACACAACACAGCAGCTCTACACACACACACAACACAGCAGCTCTACACACACACACAACACAGCAGCTCTACGCACACAAACTCTGCTGCTACACACACATGCTACACCTATAAACACTGCTACTGACACACACACACTGGAGCTCTACACACACACAGAAGCTCTATATACACACACACACAGCAGCTCTACACACACACACAACACCACACACTGCTGCTATACCCATAAACACTGCAAATGACACACAGACACACAATCAAAAATGCAGCCACTTACTAAACATTGCAGACTCTCTCCCCCCCAATTCAACTGAATCTGCTCAGAAAATCTGTCAGCTCGGGAGGGGGAGGAGTCAACCCGTGGCTGATACGTCCTGACCAATCCCCTGCCCTGTCTCAGAGATGTTACTTCATTCAGACGAATCCCCTGCCCTGTCTCGGCTGTTCTGAAAGCTGATTGGCTGGAAATAAACACATTGAAAACTACACATTGCAAGCTACTTAAATTCCGGGCATTACTAATTGGTTAAAATTCCGGGCATTATCCAATCAGAGAGCAGGGTTTTCAATAATGCCCGGAATTTTACTGCTTTAGCCTATAATTATTATTATTATATTCTTTATTTCGGAATTTTACTATGTTTATCTGGTCTGCAATAGATCTCACTGCAGTGACTAAGGTCTACTCTAATATACATTTTATGTCTATTACAGTTTTCTATGGATTGTGAATTTTTAACAGAAGACTCGAGAACTGTGCAAATTCCTGTTACACATGCCCTTTCATTTGGTATGTACAACATTTTTTCCCACTATATTTACTAGAGCACTCCTGGTTTTTAACCAGTTTTAACTGCAGTGTAGATCATATAATACTACTCATTTTAACCGCTTGGGCACACATGTCACACATCCCATGCTATTGGCTATATTATTCTTTTGTTTCCTCTTTTCTCTTTCCTGTGGAAGAATTACAAAAGATGCGTATAAAATTGGTAGTGTAGGACCTGCTGATAGGGTCTGCCTTGATGTGGTTGAAGGCTTGAAATGTTTTTGCCAAAGGATTTAACTAAATGACCCATACTTATGAGAAGAAAAAATATAGAAACAACATATAGCAATGTACTAAACAATTTGTCATATTTGATGTGCATTGCGGCTTATTTGTTTATTGTAGTATACATGATGCCACTTTTCCGGTGGCACCACTATCGGCACACATAAATATATAAATATATAATATTGTGAGTTGGTTTTGAGCTTGCTAAGACTGTGTATGTCTAACATAACATATGAGCAATAAATATGCTTTTTTAATACTACTGGTGTTTGTACAATTCAAACGTATATATGGGTTCATTTTGGATGAAATCATAATTCAAACAGTCATTATAAACAAGGAAGTGGTAAAGATCTTATGTACTATAACATTATTACTAAAATTGAACATGATCACCTACTAGAGAGCCATACTGTCATGTCCCGATAACGTTGCGGCTTTCCATTCTTCACCAGAGTGAGGCTGACCTCAATCGCCATACTGCGTCACTCGGGCAAGAAAGAAAGAGGTTTAGTCCAGGGGAAAAATATAAATGTCTTGTTAACCAGATATAGTGGAAAAAAGTGTTACTGTGTGGCGTCTAGAGAATTACTAAACTCTACATCAATACAAAGTGTAACAAATAAATCAACCTTACAATAGATACAACAATAGGCAATGTCCATTTGGTATTAATCCAAATTAGGCCAATGCTGACTTGGGAATCCAGATGGAATTCGGCCCATGGAAAAAAAAAATGTAACAAACCTAGTGTAATACTGTATGTACAGTACAGTATTTAGAGCAAAATGATCAAGTATAAAAGGAATGGTAAGTTCCTCAGAGGTAGGAAATAGTCAAGAAAGTAAGGTAAACAATATACATTTAATAATCAGTAAACATTTACATAAAAAATCGATTCCATTCCACGCTGGCAAAAATTTAAATCCTACTTACAAGAGACAAGTAGGAAATGCGCATGCAATAATATCTTTCACAGTGAGCTGCCTTTCATCCCCAACGACCACCTCGGGAGTCCTAACTGTGTCGCATCCAGACCTGCTGGTGCGCGTTATCCTCCGCTGGTAGACGGGCTGCTTACTCGGCTCCTTTCCCCTTCTACTTGCTTCGGAGCATCTGCTATCCTGAACGCTCGCTCTCTCATGAGAGCCAATGATGGAAAAAGGCCGGTTCCGGGTATGCTGCAATTGGCTCAGAGTTGCTCTCTATGGGGAATGAGTGCACGTCCATGCACCTCAGTTTGCGTGAGCGTAAGGATAAGGTAACTCCAACCTACGCGTTTCACGGATTACTCCGCTTCGTCAGGGGTATGTGGTATAGGGTTAAGTCCATTTGATGCTTTAAATAGTCCCATCGCGTAATCGCATCAAAGCAAAACATGTGATCTCATTTGGCAATTCATACATACAATCTATCCTTACTATTTTTCTTCCTAAACCTATCTGCTCTACAAACTTTAAACATATACACACAGATAATAAAGGTTATTGAATAACCCATACACAAAACATTCTTGTTAGCTATTGTCAAAATGAATAGCTCTATGAATATTAACTCCACCATTTGAATATTAAGAACATGGTATTAATAGTTGTGACCTACAAGCTCATATTGAACCTCCATTGGGGGTTCAATATGAGCTTGTAGGTGTCCTGTATGTTTTACAATTCTTGTTCAGTTGGTCTTAGCTGATTGGAGGGTGGCTACCTCCTACCTAATTGAAGCTCACCCCCTCCCACATTTAAATGGTTAAAAGCTCACTCCACAGCATCTCCCACTCTCAGGGGAACTTGCTTGCTTGCAGTATGATTGTGACAAATCTAATACAGAGTGCTTTTCCTGGTAATGTACAGGTTAATAAAAGCTTCAATCAGACATAGAACTATGCAACTATTTTTGACAGATTTATTATAAATGATTCTTCCTGGTAATGCACAGGTTATTAAGAACTTATATTAGTGTTGGGGACCCTTGAGATGTGGTCTGCCGTGTAGTGGCTCAGGGGCTTACAACACTTTGGCCAAAATGTTAAACTAAAAGACCATTTTATTTAATAGATATCTATACATATATATTTAGGCACTGTACCGTGTATAAGTTTCACTGGATGTGCACTGAGCTTTGTCTGTGTTTCATGTTCTGTCTCTGGTTTTAAATTAATAGTTGTCTCAATAGTTAAATAGCACTTAAATATTTCTTATCTACCACCTATAATCAACCAAATAGTTGTTTTAAAATGTGTTAACATAAGTTAGTGTTGTGATTACCATTTCAACAAGGTGTTTTACAATATCTTCCCAATTGTTTTAATGATAAAGCTGTTTTGTGTAAACTTGTTACATTAAGTACAGGTAAAGTATTGTGTCTCACTTTTTTTCATTTTTGAAAAGTAATGATAAAGGAATGATGCCATAGTTTGCTTAATGGCTAGATTATGAATTTCACATGACTTAAATACATTTCTCATTTATGGGTGAATACATTTGTCTAGGAAAGCTAAGGAGTTTGATACATTGATACTAAAAATACAAATATGAAAAGGACAATTTGTGCATAAACTTTGCTTCTGAATTGCTTTAACACATCACCAAATTAGTACTATATAATTAATATTATATATCTCCCGTAATTTCCGGACTATTGAGCGCACCTGAATATAAGCCGCACCCACTGAATTTAAAAAAAATTATTATTTTGAACATAAATAAGCCGCACACGTCTATAAGCCGCAGGTGCCTACTCCCCCTGCACCTCACATCAACTCCCCCTGCACCTCACATCAACTCCCCCTGCACCTCACATCAACTCCCCCTGCACCTCACATCAACTCCCCCTGCACCTCACATCAACTCCCCCTGCACCTCACATCAACTCCCCCTGCACCTCACATCAACTTCCCCTGCACCTCACATCAACTTCCCCTGCACCTCACATCAACACCCCCTGCACCTCACATCAACTCCCCCTGCACCTCACATCAAGCCCCCAGCACCTCACATCAACACCCCCTGCACCTCCCATCACTCTCCCCCTGCACCTCACATTAACTCCCCCTGCACCTCACATCAACTCCCCCTGCACCTCACATTAACCCCCCAGCACATCACATCAACCCCCCCTGCACCACACATCAACCCCCCCTGCACCTCACATCAACACCCCCTGCACCTCCCATCACTCTCCCCCTGCACCTCACATTAACTCCCCCTGCACCACACATCAACCCCCCCTGCACCTCACATCAATACCCCCTGCACCTCCCATCACTCTCCCCCTGCACCTCACATTAACTCCCCCTGCACCACACATCAACCCCCCCTGCACCACACATCAACCCCCCCTGCACCACACATCAAGCCCCCCAACACCTCACATTAACCCCTTAGCACCTCACATCAAGCCCCCAGCACCTCACATTAACCCCTGAGCACCTCACATCAAGCCCCCAGCACCTCACATTAACCCCCCAGCACCTCACATTAACCAGTAAATACCTCTGCCGTCCAAGCAGTAAATACCTCTGCCGTCCAAGCAGGAGTGCACGCATGCTCTAGCAAGCAGCAGGCAGGAAGTGCCTCAATACTAGAGCGCGCTGCTACTCTGCGAGGGGGAGAGAGGGCTCGCGGGGGATGGTGACAGCGAGCTCGCGGGGGGGGGGCGCGGGAGAGTGGACTCGGGAGGGAGGGAGAGAGCAGAAAGCCACCGCGGGCCGCACAGTGAGTACAGGCGGGCCGCATGCCGCGTGTTGTGCAGGCCTGGTCTAATGAAAGCTTCATGCCGCCAAAAAACTGAGCACGTCACAGAATGGGTTTTTTTGAAGAAAAAAAATTTGAAAGCGGGAAAAATCCATATACTAGCCGCGTCATTGTTTAAGCCGCGAGGTTCAAAGCGTGGGGAAAAAGTTGCGGCTTATAGTCCGGAATTTACGGTACTGTATTTTATAGGTAAGCCTAATTATACTATAATAATGCTTACAAAAAATATATATAGAATCCTAAAGATGAGGTGCCGCCAATGCGCATTTGGCTGGAAGCGAGGCCCCCCTGGAGGGAGCCGCTTGTTGAATAAAAGCACGTCAGGTGCGTTTTCTAAGCTTGACATATCATAACTGATGTCGCGTACCACGAGTTCTGGAGATAGCGAGTTGGTCATGGCGGATCTGCAGGGCGCCGTGTCCAATCGCTAAATTGGCTCAAAATCTGCTACAAATGCTTCAAACTTTCTCCTCTCTTCTAGATACTTAGCACTTTAACCCTGTACCCCAAATATCCTCATTCTCTTCATCACTTGTATCTTAAAAGGTAGTAACGATTAGTGCTAATATTCCATCCATACTTTAAAAAAGGAAAGGTATACAGGGATATACCAAATCAGTAAACATGTTTATCCAGGGAGTAATCTGATGGCCAATATTTGGAGTGAGGAAGGGATTTATTTTTCCCCTTATGAGATATGATTAGATGATATTTCACAGGGGGTTTTTGTTTGCCTTCCTCTAAATCAATATATACAAGTACAAATATAGGATAAAGTATCTGTCGTCTTTATTTAGCATAGGTTGAACTTAATGGATGTGTTTATTTTCCCAACCTCTATTATGTAACTGTTGCATTGAGACACATTTATATTTAACTACTTAGTTACTTTCACTAGTAATAGCAACTATAGACCTTACATTTCTGATTGTGGCATTATTCTCACTTAATACTTGATACCATACTGCCTATCATTTCTCAAGAAGAGAGCACAGACCTTGACTTATATTTATTGTTGTTTTTTCGTATCCAATAAATGTATTACTTTTATAAGTTTGATTATTCATCATCTAGGATCATTACTTACAAATTTAGAATATTTAAGTTAGAGGCTCTGTTATAATACATTGGCAGTTTAAAGGTTTTATGACAATTTTCTCAAGGAAGCATACTGTAACTGCATTTTGACTCGGTTCATACACCAGTGACAATTCTAAATGAGTTCCAGAAGTGCACATTATCTTTAGGATTGCCTTTTCTCTATATGTACATTTTTTAAAGCAATATTTCAGTATAAACTCAATCCTTCAGTAGCACCCATTTGTGGAATAATTTTCACAAATCTTTTTAAAATGTTTAGTTGAGTGAGGTATTTCTTTCGGTTACGTCTAATTATACGATAAGACTAATTAGGAATATTCTATTATATTTGTGGTAATTGAATGTTTGTTTGGAAGAGATGTGGCAACCCTGTATTTATTCAAGTAAAATTGTTTACCTATTTTTGTACGCTGACATATTTTGGTACATACAGATTGATAAAGGGGATGGCTCTCGTTTTATTGTTTTATTTTTCTTCAAATTCGTTATTACCAATGCATGTTTAATTTTTGGCCAAAAATTACACTGTGCAACAATATATATTTTTTTTAGATTGAATCATCTACTGTAGTCTTAAAATGTCAAATGCAATACATGAGTTAGGTTTTGTTTAATAAAAATAAATGTAAACAAATTCTGCAACGGATTCACCATGATGTCTCCCTCCAAAAGAAACAACTGTCACAGTATGTGCTATGTGGCTTCTGCTGTTATTTACTCACATAACATTATATGCCTAACTTCTTTTGCAGGGATATCATCTAGTCATATTAAGTTAAATTCTACTGGACTACTTCATATTGTACAGCTTCAGGATTTCAGCCAGGTAAATATTTAAATACAGTATATAGTAAATGAATCAAAGCGAGAACGAGTGGATTAATATCCAAGATTGTATATCCAAACAGTGCAATTTGTTTTCACACAGATATACCAGGCATTTAATATCTACATTGAGAGGAACTGCACAAAATGCAAAGGTAAATTAAGAATGATTCGCAATGTTTATTTTAAAATGTGCTTATTTCTTAATGGTATTGTTGTACTGTGTTAACATGTTAAAACAGATTTACACTTTTCTATAGTTGTATTATCTGTAGTTTGTTAAGTAGTTACTTCTCTTTGTTTTTTCCGAGTTTCTTTTAAAGGGTTTTGCTTTTTCTCAGCTGCTTGTTGGCTTTCTTCCAGTTGCTTGTTCAGAGCTGAGAGAAAATGGGCAATTTTTTTTTTAACAAGCATGCAGATTTTTTTTTTTTTACATATTTGACATATATAATACTAAACAGTGAGTTGATGTATTCTCGTTTCTTGTTACTTTTACAGGAAGGAAACCTAATATTTACAGATTGCATGTACCATGGTCCCATGAGGATTTAATTAGATCAAGGTATAAAATATTTTATTTATATTGATGTGTATTTATTTTTATATCTTCAGGCTTTCAAATATCTAACATAATATCCAAACTTTATACTTTAGGTAATTGTACAAAGTGAAATGTATCAATGATCCAACTGAAATATATATAGAGAGAAGAAGTGACCTAGGCGCAAATTGCAGGGAGAGGAAGAGAAGAGGGGGGGGAGAAATATATCATAGGGCAGTATGTCAGAATAATCGGGACTTAGGTGGTAAGATATGCAATTACCGTTTGTCAGCAATTTAAAGCCTTTAATCCACAGTGGGACTCAGGAACTCTGCTACTGATGAACTTCAATTTCGTCTTGGATTTCTTAGACTGCACACGATCATTCAAGCAATTTTCACAGCTTCATCATCCTTCTGCTGCTGGAAGGTGTCCTGTCACGGAATGGATCTCGCGGGGGGGGGGGGAGGGGGGGGGCGGGGGGAGAGGGAAGGAGAGTAATATAGGAGAAAAGGAATATAGTGTAAAACCTTTAATAAAACTCCTATCTAAAAACAACAGTTGGTATCCCACTCACATGTATTGAATCGGATCAGAGCAGTTGAGAGTTTAAACTGAGTCTCTCACACTCATAACACAGAAACGCCGGTCCACTGCACGGCTGGTATACCAGAGTCCTTCCGCATCACGTGTGTCGGCTCCAACTCTCGCGAGCGTTCGTCTTCCACAGTTCCTCTGTCGCGGCTTCTGCTCTGGTGCCGGGGGTTTCTCTGCAATGGGTCTCTGTCTGCTCCACCAATGCAATGGGCATGCGCATTGGTGGAGCAGACAGAGACCCATTGCAGAGAAACCCCCGGCACCAGAGCAGAAGCCGCGACAGAGGAACTGTGGAAGACGAACGCTCGCGAGAGTTGGAGCCGACACACGTGATGCGGAAGGACTCTGGTATACCAGCCGTGCAGTGGACCGGCGTTTCTGTGTTATGAGTGTGAGAGACTCAGTTTAAACTCTCAACTGCTCTGATCCGATTCAATACATGTGAGTGGGATACCAACTGTTGTTTTTAGATAGGAGTTTTATTAAAGGTTTTACACTATATTCCTTTTCTCCTATATTACTCTCCTTCCCTCTCCCCCCGCCCCCCCCCCTCCCCCCCCCCGCGAGATCCATTCCGTGACAGGACACCTTCCAGCAGCAGAAGGATGATGAAGCTGTGAAAATTGCTTGAATGATCGTGTGCAGTCTAAGAAATCCAAGACGAAATTGAAGTTCATCAGTAGCAGAGTTCCTGAGTCCCACTGTGGATTAAAGGCTTTAAATTGCTGACAAACGGTAATTGCATATCTTACCACCTAAGTCCCGATTATTCTGACATACTGCCCTATGATATATTTCTCCCCCCCCTCTTCTCTTCCTCTCCCTGCAATTTGCGCCTAGGTCACTTCTTCTCTGTATACTCTATTGCGGCAGGTGTGGAGCCGTGGACCTGATTGGCAGCAATCTGTAGGGTTAGTGGTTTAAAGGGTTTATCACCTCTCAGTTGATTGATTGGCAAGGTGTATAGTTTATATACTCTACATCTAACTAAGTGTTTGGTATTTGCGCTGTTGTATCTTGTCCCTGAAATATATATAGACCCCTATTCAATATTTGACAAAGCAGTCTCTCCAAGTAATGGAAGCTTCTATGACAAGGAGAAGTGGCATCATATGCTGAATATAAGCTAACGTGCAACATTCGTGGGGGGTTTTGTTGAATGATTCTTGTGTACATCATGGCCACTATATTGTATTGTCTGCTTGGGTCTTCACTTTCATATGTAATATTAATGTATTAGAAAACTTCCTTAGGGCAGTACAAAGGAGATGGTTGAAGGATAGACAACAGAGAATTGTCATAAATGGAACTTTTTCAAGTTGGGCTAAACTCATGAGTGGAGTACCTCCGGGATCGGTACTGGGACCCCTGCTTTTGAACTTTATTAATGATTTTGAGGTTGGCATCGAGAGCAAAGTCTCCATCTTTTCTGATGATACTAAATTGTGTAAGGTAGTAGAATCAGAGCAGGATGTAATTTCTCTCCAGAAGGACTTGGAGAGACTGGAAACTTGGGCAGGTAAATGGCAAATGAGGTTTAATACAGATAAATGTAAGGTTATGCATTATTTGGGAAGCAAAAATAAACAGACGACTTAAAAATTAAATGGGGATAAATTGGGGAAATCCTTGATGGAGAAGGATTTAGGAGTTCTTGTAGACAGCAGGCTTAGCAATAGTGCCCAAAGTCATGCAGTAGCTGCAAAGGCAAACAAGATCTAATCTTGCATTAAACGGGCAATGGATGGAAGGGAAGTGAACATAATTATGCCCCTTTACAAGGCATTAGTAAGACCACACCTTGAATATGGAGTACCATTTTGGGCACCACTCCTTAGAAAAGACATTATGGAACTAGAGAGAGTGCAGAGAAGAGCCACAAAATTAATAAAGGGGATTTATAATTGAACTTATGAGGAGAGGCTAGTGAAATTAGATTAATTTACATTAGAAAAGAGGCGTCTTAGAGGGGATATGATAACCATATACAAATATATTCGGGGACATTACAGGGAGCTTTCAAAAGAACTATTCATCCCAATGGAAGTACAAAGGACTTGGGGCCAATCGCTTAAGGTTGGAGGAAAGGAAATTTCACCAGCAACTAAGGAAAGGGTTCTTTACAGTAAGGGCAGTTACAGTGTGGGATTCATTACCCATGGAGACTGTGATGGCAGATACAATAAATTTGTTCATAACAAGGTTGGACATCTTTTTAGAAAGGAAAGGTGTACAGGGATATACCAAATAAGTAAACATGGGAAGAATGTTGATCCAGGGAATAATCTTATTACCAATTCTTGGAGTCAGGAAGGAATTTATTTTTCCCCTTATGAGATATAATTGGATGATATGACACTGGGGTTTTTTTGTTTGCCTTCCTCTGGATCAATAAGTAAGTATAGATATAGGATAAAGTATCTGTTGTGTAAATTTAGCATAGGTTGAACATGATGGACCTATGTCTTTTTTTCATCCTCAACTACTATGTAACTATGTAACCTTCCACAATGTGGATCTGGGAGTTAGAAAATATTCGACCTTGAAATTTCTGAAACCGGGTCACTGCTATTTCTCCAAGAGCATCTTTTGGTCGTTTCAAATTTGCCGCTGCTGTTCTGGCGCTTAGATTCTCGCGAACAGATTGGCTGAGGGATTCTTATAGTATTTCAGACTTCATTCATGAAATGCTAAAAGCCAATCCTAGTGTGAGAACTTTCTCACCAACCAATCAGAGCGATGCCAGTCTCCTGAAGCCAGGCAAGTGGATCTTCTGAATCAGCCAAGGGCATGCGCAAGATTGCCACCTCTGCCACTTGGTATTCAGAAGCCATCCGCTGGTTTAGGCTCTTCATAGTCTGGTGGGGCAAATGGTAGTCCCGAGGATTTCCATTCAACCCAGGACGTGGGTACTCATGCCTAAACCTCCTGTCCAAATGTTCCTCTGGCATCCTCTGTGGCTTTCATGTCCGATGTCTGAGTAGACTCGCTGGCACCAAGTTGGTAGCCCAGTGACTGACTCAGAACATCTGTCCGGAAAGACGCAGCTCATTTTACTGTGCACAAGCATATATGTACTTTACCACACACTGTTAATAAAATATATACTTTAAACTTTCCCAAGTCTTTTGGTTATGGGGAATAGAATAAGAAGCTGCACTTTTATTCCTACTAGCCATATTCCTGTCACGGGTGCTCGCCACAAACCAGGGCCGGACGGCAGGGCTGAGGTGGGGATGTGAAAACACCGACCTAGGCCGTGAAGCCGGGTCCGGGTTGCGGAGCTCGTAGTCGTGGTTTAGCTGGGTCAGGGCAGGAGAGTGTAGGATCGTAGAAGGTACTTGCCGTAGTAAGGATTGGAGAGCGGAGAGTAGTCGAATTCCGGAGCCGAGGTCGAGGATAGGAGAGAGCAGAGTAGTTGAATTCTGAAGCCGTGGTCCAAGGATGCCAGAGGTCAGGAGTCCGGTACAAGGCTGGGGGTCAAGATTCAAGAACAAGAGGACAAAGCAACGCAGCTTGTAGCAAGCACGGCAAACACAAAATATGCTCAGCAATCAGCCCAGGGCTGACTGAAGCTAAATACTAGAAGGAGCCAATGGGAAACCTTACCCAGGAGTGAGGTCAGAGGTAAGTCGAGCGCCGGTAGGAGGATGCAGGATGCAGGACAGGTGTACAGGCATCATTGTGATTGCAGAAGTCTGGTGTATTGATGAGCGCGCCCACAATGCGCGACCTCGACGGGGACACGCAGCGGCGCCTCTGCTGACCAGCTGACTTGCTGGCACTCGTGGAGGTCCGTCGCGGAAGCAAATGCGTGTGCACGCCCCCGCCGGTCCGGGAGCAGTGGCGGCATGCGCCCTGAGTCTGCGCGTGGGTCCCTGCAGGAGTGGAGAGCCATGGGAGATAAGGGCTGCGAGCGGCCGGCCCTTACAATTCCCCACACACTATAAACTAGACTTAGACTGTTAAAAAAATTCTCACAACCTTATGTATGGTTCTGGGTGACCTGGGCATTAACTGGGTATCCTCTTTAACCTAGGGACTCCTTGACCGTTCCAGGGATACCTCACATCCCTATGCCCAATTTACCTTTCTGACCTGTGCTGAAGCAGGGAATCCTAGTGGTGAGTCGCGTAAGCGTTTTCAAGGGGAGATTTTGACAGGAGCAATGTGCCTATATGTATCTGGGAATCCGACCTGATTCCCGGGTACATTTTTGGGGTATCCAGCAACTCTGGACCCCTACTAGCTAGGCACATTTTGACAACACTTTCTCCGCAAACCTCCCCCCCCCCCCCCCCTTGAAACTCATAGCCCAGCAATCTCTGCTTGCTGGCACTCTTAGAAAGGTAAAAACACATACATTCTTTATTGTCGCATAATTTTACAACAAGCATGTACAATCACTGGGCTCGAGAGCTGACACTCCCGAACCTCAATACATGGATCAGAGGTAACCAAACGGGCTTAAACCTTTATTGTGTGCCTGGTTACCCCCTCACCGTCACAAGGAACTCTCCTTGCAAAATGTAAGCTCGGGGGAGGTGGAGAACAGAGTGGGAGATTTGCAGGATGAACTGGGAGAAACTCAGTCAGAAGACCAGGAACTAAAAAAGAAAAAGTAAGCCTTGGGGCAAAAGGTAGACGATCTTGAGAATAGATCCAGGAGGAGCAACATAAGAATTATTAGGATACCGGAGTCTATAAAACCATATCAAATGATGGATTTCTGCTCAAAATGGCTCTCGGAGATTTTGGGGCTACCTTTGGATCTGGCGACCACCAAACTAGAAAGAGCCCATAGGCTGGGTCCATCAAAACATCAAGGAGAAAGACCAAGAGCAGTGATGGCTAAATTGCTGGACTTTAGTGTAAAAAACAGACTTCTGCGAGCTTACAAGGACTCAGGAGGAATTGTATACGAGGGATCCAAGATATTACTTTTCCAGGACTATTCGGTGGCATCTCTAACATAAGGAGAGAGTTTGGAAAACTTTGTAGCTCTTTGTTTCAACAAAAAAAGAGATTTACTTTGGGGTTTCCAGCCAGTCTGTGACTTTTTTTTACGGCGAATGGAGTGAAACTCTTCACTGAGGCCAGGGAAGCTGAAAAGTACACTCGTGAGCACCACAACGATATTGAAGACAGTCGAGAGGAGCGTGATCAGAGGCGTGCGCAGGATCGTCATTCACCAACTGGAGAAAGGTCGCAGTGAGGATACGCCGCAGAGCTGATTGCAGCAGAAGATACATTGTTTAAGTATCAAGACTTAATTATGGGTCTTTTTGTTATAAGGAGAATAGATGGGGGCTGATTTCTCCAACTGCTCCTATATAGTTTGAGACTCTATGTAGATTTTAACCGTGCAGATATGCATGTTCAATATTTGTAGGGTTAATTTGCAAAAAAATATTGCAAATATAGCAAGTTGCTATGATATAATTAGAAATAGGTTAATGTGTTCGAAGCTCACGTTTTACAATTAGATTAGGCCAGTGCTCTGTATTGTTCAGTAAGTAGAAGGGTGTGGCTGGGGGGAGTTTAAGGAAAAATAAAACTGGATAGAATTTCCAGGAGGTCACACAATATTTAGTTAATAGTCTTGAAATACCGCAGGGCCGTTGCATAAGCCAAATATGATATTTGTAATGACCATCTTGTGTATTGAAGGTAGACTTCCACACGTCACTTTTCCGAATGGGAATGAAATTGTAAGCCCTACATTAGTCCAATTTAGTCAAAATGGTTGCACCTCGCAGATGCTCAAACAGTTCAGAAATCAGAGGGCACTCACATTTTTATGGTTTGTTCAGACCCTGATGATAAATACCTGGCCTTAGGGAGCCATCTTTCTTCTCAATAGAAAATAATCCGGCTCCAGCAGTAAAACTAGACTTGTGGATAAAGCCCCTTTGAAGATTCTCCTGTACTCGAGTATAACCTTGGTTTCAGGCTTAGAGAGTTGATAGGTATGGCCACAGGGAGGCACAGATCCTGGCAGGAGATCGATGGGGCAATTGTACAGCCTGTGTGGGAGTAATATGTCTGCCTATTTTTTATCAAAGTGTAGCCAGAGGCTGGAACTGTCAGGAGTGTGGTGAATCTCCAATATGGGTTGAGGAACTTTGAGGCAGATCCCAGTGCTGGATTTTCCCCATGCTTTTAGTTGACCAGTGACCCTTTCAATACTGGGGTTTTGTTGCTGCAACAACAGAAAGCCCAGTAAGATAATGCAAATTTGGGTCCAGATAATGTCAAAGGTGATAGTTTCTTTTGTGAAGGATACCCACAGCGATGAGCAACGGGACTGTCTCCTCAGTATTAGTGCCTGGACCAAGAGGTCTCCCATCAACGGTGGTTACTGCCAATGGAGTTCTTTTGGGACATAGGGTAATGGTGTGAGATGATGTTGTCACTGAAGTTGCCGGCAATGCCAGAGTCCACAAATGCCTGTGTATGCGTGGAAGAAGTTCCCCATGATATGTTGACAGGAATCAATAGCTGTTGATGGGATCTTGGAGGAGGAATAGCAGAAAAGCCTAGAAAGAAATTCTCCACACTCTCTAGGCGCTGGAGTTTCCTGACTTAGCAGGGCACATCTGGGCGAAGGGTTCTCTCCTCCCACAGAACAGACAGACTACTGATACATCTCCTATGCTTTTCCTCTCTGGACAACCTCGTACCAGCTAAGTGCATGGGCTCAGCTTCAGCTCGTGGTGCCCCGGAGGGAAACAGGAAATTGGGTGCAGGAAGAAATTTAGGAGTTCTGTGCGATCATTCTCGCGCCATGTGACTTTCTCTAAAATGCAAGTCAATGAGTATACACAGAGCGATGAGACCCTCCAAATCGGTTGTAACGCTAGGGTAGACCCTGCCAGAAGACTGCCCGAGAGCCAGGTTCTTCCAACCCATCTCAGTAGTTTGGGTCCGGAAATCAATAGCATATTGCTAAGAAGTTTTCTTTATTCATGCATTTTAACCATTAGTGGTGCACTTCCCACATGCTAGAGGTTAGGTAGAGTAGGGTTTGTTTTCCCTCCTGAGCATGCTTTTTTTTCTTTTTGGTACTGTACCGTATATTCCTTTACTGACTTGCTTGAAATCGTTGACAGGCCTGTATGGCCTGTATGGTACATGGGTCAACACCGTAACGGTAAAATTGCCAATGTTGCTCTTTAGTGGCCAAAGGATTGTCCCTCAAAGAGAATTAATATTTATTTACACTATTAAATACTATACAGTATATCCAATTAATATTTATTTACACTATTAAATACTATACAGTATATCCAATTAATATTTATTTACACTATTAAATACTATACAGTATATCCAAATGTCCTTGACCTACAGCATTGACTTGCTTACATATAGCTTGTAAAAGCATCATGCACTGTACATGAAAAATATAAAATCTTGGATTAGAGGAGATTTAGCAAATTTTCAAATCATGAGTTTGCCAGAAATCTTTTGAGAGGATTGTACTTTCAAACATGTATCTCTGTTTTTATTTACAATATATATAAGAAACCTTTTTGTGTGTGTGTGTGTGTGTGTGTGTGTGTGTGTGTGTGTGTGTGTGTGTGTGTGCGTGTGTGCGTGCGTGTGTGTGTGTGTGTGTGTGTGTGTGTGTGTGTGTGTGTGTGTGTCCTTTTTCCTATGTATTCATTATTTTACATAGGAACAAAACCAGAAATAAATGATTGAGATGTTGCAAAATGTTATTAAAATTCCCAAACCATCCATAACCCTTATTTATTTTCTAGTGAAGAATTTCCTGTAACAATATCTGCCAAGCTTCATACAGCTCGACCACAGAATGATAGTAGCATGGTAACACTAAGTCTCTATACAACCGAAGACTGTCATTATGAGGTGAGATAACTACTGTATGCTATTAATATTATTGAATGTATTGTTTACCTTTTCTTAACATGTTTTCTTTTCAGATATTAATAGTGATATACATAATTATATTTGGTCTTCTTATCAAAGCAATTCTGATGATAATTTTGACTCTAAGGTGATCATTTTTATCCATGTCTCTTAGCATCCATGTATTAAGCATATACATATTTCACCCCTACTGCATCAGCCTGTGATTTTGGAGAGTTCACAAATAGTTAAAGCAGCAAAACATGTGAAATCTTAAGTTTTTTTTCCTTTTTTTAAATCCGTTCTGTAGTATTAGATAATACTTACTGTATTTTATCATTATTATTGTTCAACTCTTAATGTCATTTTAATGAGTTTTAAAGCATCCTTTGATTTCTATTGTGGGTTTTAGCCCAACTCCCAGCAGTGAGAGAGAGAGGTGTGATGCCTACTCAACCTAGACAATATATGGTTAATAAGGGGTTGGTGCACTAGGAGGAAAGAACACGATAGCAGAAAAGAAGAGGTCCTGTCAAATGCCTCCTACAGTAGGTGAGGAGATGACAGGAAAGACCCCAGTTGCGTGCACTCAGACTCCTAACAAGTAACAGTGCTAAAATACATAGTAAGTGGCTGAGAGTAGGAAATCACCTCCTTATTAAATATTGTATTGAGATGGAGGGTGGTGCATATGAAAGACAGTCGTTTGCTGATAGCCCCAGTGAACTAGAGAACAATCTACTATCCCCATAAGGTACATAATTAATAAATGGGTCATAGTTAAAAACACAATTTAATATTGCAAAAAAAGATTTAAAAAATATAGGTGATATACAGCTGAACCCTGTTATAACGCGGTGCTCAGGGGCCACGGAATGAGACCATGTTATAACCGGGATCACATTTAAAAAAATGGCCGCTGCGATCAGGGACTCCGCGTCCGCCGGAGGGGGAGAGCTCGGATAACTCTCCCAGCTCTCCCCGAGCCCGACATCGCAGCGGCAGCCCCACTGTCTGCAGCAGCAGCAGCAGCTGATCTTTGCAGAGAAGCTGTGAGTCTGTGAGAGGGGTATAGTAGCGGGGGAGGATCTCACGGAGTCAGGAGAAGCCGGACAGTCAGCTGTCTCTCCGAGTCCCCCGGCCAGGAACCAGCTCCCTTCTCTCCTCCCCCCCAGCGGAGGTACGGTGTGTGTGTCAGAGTGTGTGTGTGGATGTGTTTCAGTGTGTGTGTGTGTGTGTGTGTGTGTGTGTTAACATTACTTGGCTGATTTTGGGGTGCGAATTGAAAGGAACAAAAGTGACACACACAGAGGAGCACAATTTGACATCATCATCATTTGTACAATAGGTAACTCCTCCCTAACTCCTTTTGGCATTCTACAAAAAACAAGCTGATGCACATGGCACAAAAACTGGAGCTGTTTTTTTAATGTGATTAGAGCTTTTTTTATTATCCTGTGTTTCTTAGCTGGTTCTGAATCACTGTTTGATAGAATGCAACTGAAAAAAAGCTTCCAAAAAGACAGGCGATGGCAAATGCTAATTCTATAGTAATATGTCTAATTTAGCAGGAAAGATGCAGGAAAGAGAACTAGATGAATAAATAGTTAGACCATTAAATAGATGGATGGTTGAAACAGGAAATTCTCAAATGAAAGATTGTGGTGAGAGAATTATTGATGGACTGCATGATTAATAGTTAAACTCTTTCCATGAACTTTGATCACTCCTACAAATTTCCTATGTGGTTGCTGCTTGTCATTTATAATTGAAAAATAGTAAAGTTTCCATCAGGTTTATACTCGGGTTTTATATGTTTTTTTTCTATTCTCTCAAAAATAAATTGATTTACCACAAAACTGTCATATTTTTCAAGAAATGTATGTAAAACATAATTGAGTTAATTATTCAATGTTGCATGGTAGTTTATTCTCTGTTTCTTTGTCAGTTTTGCGTTTCTTTTGTTTTAGAACATTAATTGAGATCATCATAATTGATATATTTTTCCTTGTAATATACTGTGAGAGAGAGAGAGAGAGAGAGAGAGAGAGAACACATGTAATCATTGACATTTAGGGTATTACTTCAATTAGAGATGTGTTATCAAAGGTGCTGAAAATATGATTCCTTGTTATCCATAGTTAATCTACAAATAGGATCAGTCTGCAAAGGGAAACTTTAGGTTTCTGTGAGATGTGAGAGCTATACATATTATAAACCAACAATATGACAACACTGTTTTTGTTAAAACTAAGGATTTGGGTGTTCTCCTTATAGAAAAAAACCCCAGCTGAATGGGCTTTCTCCTACCTTCTTTGTGACCTGTATTGTGACCCTTTTTAGCTGCCTTTTCTAGCAAAATTCAACAATGGGGCCTATTCTACTAACCATCTCACAGAAGGTACTGTGATGTATTATTAAAGATTGCCAAAAAAAACGGGAGCCACGCTTAGACCACGTTATTAGCGGATCCGCGTTGTAGCGGATCGCACTAGAACGGGGTTGAGCTGTACTGTTGAATACAGTGAGATTTTAGAAAACTCTATAAACGAAAGGCAAACAAGATCTTATCTTGCATTAAACGGGCAATGGATGGAAGAAAAGTAAACATAATGATGCCCCTTTACAAAGCATTAGTAAGACCACACCTTGAATATTGAGTACAATTTTGGGCACCACTCCTTAGAAAAGACATTATGGAACGAGAGAATGCCGAGAAGAGCCATCAAATTAATAAAGGGAGTGGACAATTTAACTTATGAGGAGAGGCTAGCTAAATTATATTTATTTACATTAGAAAAGAGGTGTCTAAAATGGGATATGATGACTATATACAAAAAAATTCAGGGACAGTACAAGGAGCTTTCAAAAGAGCTATTCATCCCAAGGGCAGCACAAAGGACACTGGGTCATCCCTTTAGGTTGGAGGAAAGGAGATTTCACCAGCAATAAAGGAAAGGGTTCTTTACAGTAAGGGCAGTTAAAATGTGGAATTCATGGAGACTGTGATGGCAGATTAGAATAGATTTGTTCAAAAAAGGGTTGGACATCTTTTTAGAAAGGAAATTTATACAGGGATATACCAAATAAGTAAACGTGGGAAGAATGTTGACCATGTGATTAATCCGATTGCCAATTCTTGGAGTCAGGAAGGAATTTATTTTTCCGCTTATGAGATATCATTGGAGGATTTGACACTGGTTTTTTTGTTTGCCTTCCCCTGGATCAATAAGGAAGTATAGATATATGATAAAATATCTGTTGTCTAAATTTAGCATAGGTTGAACTTGATGGACGTCTGTCTTTTTTCAACCTCATCTACTATGTAACTATGATCAATCGATCCAATCTCAGTAGCTGGTCAACTGCTAAAGAGAGGGTTCAAACACAATAAATACCTTTGGACCACTAGCTGGTAACTAGAGCATAGCAATACCACTTGTGTTCTGTGTATGAGGTTTGGTTGAATAATTTCTGGGTTTTCATGTTCTGGTTTGGGATTTGACCTTGCAAAATGGCTGCGGCTGAATCGTTCATCTTTGTCTCTTGCAGCTTCCTTTAAAGGACTGCCCTGTGAGCAGGAAGTTGTCAAGCAAAGTTCCAGTTTCTTACTGAGTTCATGCAACGCTTTTATGAACGCTGGGAACCATGAGGGGTCCCACGAGGTCCATGGCTACCCGCTTAAAGGGTTCCCTTATTACCGGTAACTGGTTCAGGGGTGCCTTCACACGGTCACCCGCCTTACCTACTCGCGGCAGGCATCACAGGATCGGCAAAATTCTGCCACAGCACTGGATGCCCCCGGCCAGTAGTAACGCTGCAACAGCCGAGTTCACGTCCGAGCGACCCCATGATGCCCCGCTAGTGGAATGGAGTGGGCTACCTGCAACAACTGCTGCCTATACCACTAGCTGTCTCTTCCCCGTCCATACCTCATCTAACCCTGTAGTCCCTTGCTCTCTATACAGGAGCCCGCGGTGCCACAAGAAGTAATCAGACCCGTTACTTGACTTAGACTCGGACGCCCGAAGTCTCATGCCCTCTAAGCTAGGGTCTGATAGCACCGCTTCCCTAAACTGGGTATCTAACTCTGGCCACCCTCCGGTCATACCCGAGTCAGGGGGACAGGGAACAGTAAGTCAGAATCAGAATGCAACTTCGTCTGGCTTACCTGTTTGGTCTCCGCAGAGACTGCTGGAACCGTAGGTCCCAAATGCAGGGGGACAGGGGCTGGTTCTGCTGCCATCCTTGCTGACTGGCTCCTGGTGATCGCTGCAACAGGCGCCAGCTCAGTTGTGAAGGCACAGGTAACATGCCCCAGATCGTTACCAAGCAAGATCTCGGCATCAAACCCAGGCAATACCCCCACCTTCCTCATGCCATGTCCAGCACCCCAGTCCAAAAAGACCATTTTTTCAGTCCATTCACTTACAATATTACCAGCAGTTTGAGGTGCAAACTGTAACAATGCATAATGTTACCTTAGAATACTGTACATTGGAGCTGCTGAGTTACATTGAATGAAGGATTTAATTGAAACTGAAAGGCAGCCATTCAGTAAACCCTGGGAAGCAGGATCTTTGCTGATCGATCACGGGAGAATGAATCGATCGGCACCGTCGGTTATTCGTTTTCAATATAGGTAATTAAAGGCTGCATACAGTATATTTAAAAAACAAATGTAAATGCCACATTGACTGCCTTTTGAAATGTTTCATTAGTAATAAAGCTGTTTATATTATTATGTATTTGTTATCCCAGGTCACAATTTATACCTCATTCTTACAAATACTTGGACAGGTGAGTAACGATTTTTGATTATTCCTTCTTTTCAGCATCACTCATATAAACTTCATATATAGCTTGCTCTAACAATTTTCTAAATGGAGGCAAGAATACCGTATACAGAACTTACATTTTTTTTTAAACATTGCTTTTGTTAAAAGAATTAAAAGCTCTTATGAGTAGCTATTAAAATGTGCATATGTGAAAGTATAATCTTTGTTCAATTCTAAATGATCTGTACTACAGTCTGAAAATCCTAAAATTATTTTAGACCCACATGACAAAATGTCCAGGAATATTTTGTATTCATTTTTTGCTTTGATGACTAAACTAGGTTATTCCTCGTATACCAGCAGACAATGAATCATTGGGTAAAAAAAATATATTTATGCACAGTTGGATTATACATTAAAGTGCAATAGTGCAGATCAGTAATTTCACTGCATCTGATTAAAAAAGGAATGGTTAAACTTTATTAAACATAGGGTCCAAAGAGCTTTGCTCCATTCATAGACAATGATACCATATTTATTCTATAAAAGAAGAAAGGGAGAGGGGCATAATAAAAATAACTATTTTCCTTTAAAAATAAAGTAGAACTGCAAGTGTATAAATAAAAAAGTACTGGTACTCGGTTTTTGTAAATAAAAAAAATGGAATGGCACTCTACATCCTAGTATCATCACACTTATTTGGTGACTAACTCTAATGGCACAGTAAAGTGTAACCACACACTAATTGGCCATGAAAGTGTACTTTGCTTTCCCTTCCCCATACACACACACCATGAAATAAAATTGCTTACCTGGCCTCATGCTCAGGAACCCATGACCACCATTAGGAGACTTACAATGTTTGCCCTGGCATTTTCTGAAGGATCCTGGCAATCATTGCCAGTGGATTAGCGAACAGTGTACATCCAAATTCAGTTCCCCTTGTCCATTTGTTCACAGTTTAATGCTATTTTTGGAAGCCTTTTTATTTCTTGCAGTAATGTATTAAGGAACAGGTATAAATAATTCCTTAAAGAGTAGTCTCTCTGTTGTAAGACTAAAAAGGGGCACAATCTCCCATTCTGAGGCAAGATAAAAAAAATATTAACAAAAACAAATTTGTATACCGGCAGTCCTCGGTTATCCAACGGAATCCGTTCTGAAAGTAGCGTTGGATAGTGAAACCGTTGTAAAGCGAGTCCCATGTTAATCAGTGGCGGCGAGCGTTGGATAACGCATTCAGGTGTTGGATAACGCATTCCAGGATCGAAAAACGGCCCTTAGGGTTATAGTGTAAAGTGTTGGATATGCCATTTGTTGTAAAGTTAAACGTTGGATAACGAGGACAACCTATATACAGATGTACTGTCACTGGCAGTGTTCGCATAGAATATAGTTGCTTGATATGTCCTACCATAAACACCAGTGTTAAACATGAAATCTGCAAAGGTACATCTGTGTGAGTGTCCATATATGTCTATGTATACATATCTATATTGAAACTGGTATTATTCATTGCTATTTTAAACTTGAGCATATTAATGTGTGCATTTAAAGGTATTTTTTTTTTTTTAATACTGAGGATGTGTGTGTGTGTGTGTGTGTGTGTATATATATACAGCTAAACCCCGTTATAACGCGCCTTATACCGCGAATCGGTTATAACGCGGTCTGAGCATGGCTCCCGAATTGAAAGCCTCCATTTTGCCGGCTTAGCTGCATCTCAAATTTTCCATTTTGCCGCCTTACACTCTCCTCTTACAGCTCATCTCTCTCCTCTTCCTGCTGTCCACGTGCTCATCTCTCTGCCCGTCGTGTGCCATCGGGTTTTTTTTTTTTTTTTTTAAACATTCAATTCAATGCTTTATTGACTACCAGACACAGACACAAATAAACATTAATACATTTTGTACAAAACACATGCAGGGATTGAAGTCGGGACCTTCTGATACCAATGCCTTGCCTCTTACCTCTACACCATAGGCTTGGTGTGACAAGACAGAACCTATAAATATATTTATCCTCTACAACACAGTGCCACAGGTTACATGTCAATGTTAAATCTTAAGTCTATTTCTAGCTGTCTATGACATCACACAGCTCCTGTGGTCTAGTGGAAGAACTTCTTACCAACATATGCAAGGGTCCTGGGTTCAATTCCTGTATGAACTGGTATAATTAACTTTTTTAATAAATTATTATTTTAATTATGTTGTATAATTTATAAATATATAATTCTTTATTATTCTTTATTAAATAATAATTATTCATTAATCAATAATGATGTATTAATAATAATTCATTATTAATCATTCTTTATGATTAATTATGTATTATTAATAAGTATGATTATTAATTATTATTAACAGTTAATTAACTAATAATTATTACTAAATACTTAATAATAATTATTAATACTTACTTATTAATGAACCGTATTAATACTTACTAATTATTAATAATAATAAGTAAGTATTAATAATTGTTATTAATAATTAAGTATTAATAATTACTTAATAATTATTAGCACCCAATTAGTAGTAATAATAATTATTAATACTTAATTATTAACAACAATTATTAATACTTACTAATTATTAAGTTATTAAGTATTAATAAGTTTTATTAATAATTAAGTATTAATAATTATTATTACTAATTGGGTATTAATAATTATTAGGTATTAGTAATACTTATTAATTAGTCAAAATTATTAATTGTTAATGATAATTAATAATCATACTTATTAATCATAATATAATTAATAATAATAGTATTATTAATTAATAATTATTAAAAAATAATTATTAATAATACTTAATACATAATTATTAATTAATTATTAATTAGTTAATTAACTGCTAATAATAATTAATCATCATACTTATTAATAATACATAATTAATCATAAAGAATGATTAATAATGAATTATTATTAATACATCATTATTGATTAATGAATAATTATTACTTAATAAAGAATAATAAAGAATTATATATTTATAAATTATACAACATAATTAAAATAATAATTTATTAAAAAAGTTAATTATACCATTTCATACAGGAATTGAACCCAGGACCCTTGCATATGTTGGTAAGAAGTTCTTCCACTAGACCACAGAACTGTGTGATGTCATAGACAGCTAGAAATAGACTTAAGATTTCACATTGACATGTACCTTGTGTTGTAGAGGATAAATATATTTATAGGTTCTGTCTTGTCACACCAAACCTATGGTGTAGAGGTAAGAAGCAAGGCATTGGTATCAGAAGGTCCCGAGTTCAATCCCTGCATGTGTTTTGTACAAAATGTATTAATGTATTAATGTTTAATTGTGTTTGTGTCTGTGTCTGGTAGTCAATAAAGCATTGAATTGAATGTTTGAAAAAAACAATGGCATACGACGGCAAGAGAGCAGAGAGATATGAGCACGTGGACAGCAGGAAGAGGAGAGCACTGGTAAGGCGGCAAAATGGAGGAGATTTAAATCTGTAATGAGGAAGCTCCAGAGCTGATGCCGGTGAAATTTTAACGCGACCCCGGTTGTAACGCGGTCTTTGGGTTGTGGACCCCAAGGACCGCGTTATAACGGGGTTTAGCTGTATATGTATTATATATATGTAATATATATAATCTCAAACAAAAAGATAACTTGTGAGCACATTCACATGTCTTACACAGGTCTTCAACCCTGCCTTTCACCATTATCACCTAGCATACAGTGCTTCCACTGCAGCAAGGGATTCTGGGAAATAACATGCAAATGAGCACACCGTGTCACAATTTGCCTGAAATCCATTTTTACATGGAACCCTTATAAGCTAATGCTTGCTGTTAACACAGCTTTTAAGCACAGCATGGGAATCAGATGCAAAGCCAGAGAAACCACTCAAAGACATGTTTGGACCTTAATGGGTCTCATCAGTGTGAGGTTGGCTATACTGGCTTTGCAATTGTCAAGGTGTATACTATGTGTGTATGTGTATATCTGTGTGTGTGTGTGTGTGTGTGTGTGTGTGTGTGTGTGTGTATATATATCTATCTATCTTTTTTGAGGTGTAGCCTGCTTTTAAAGTGGAGACAATACAAGATGCAAACAAAGTTAGAATTGAACTTGCACAATTAACTGCGTCAGTGGCCTTATGAGGTTTCTGTAGGGCCTGCCATAAGGTTTTGCTCGTTTTGTAGGGCTGAAAACATTTACGGTGAACAAGATACGAACGGAAGAGATCATACACGTTTAGTGGCACAGGTTAAAGACAGCCTTGGCGTACAAAAATGTTTTGTAAACAACCTTTATCAATGTCATTGATTTCCTATACTACTGTTAAAACTAAAAACATCCCTAAAAGATCAAGAAGAGATATTTTAAAGTAAATCTAAAATATACTATTATAAAACATAAATATGAGAAATATGCAAACAAAGTTTTAAAACAATTTTTTAGTTTATCTTTGATTGTTTTCGTCTGTGCTCCTTTTATTATCACTGCACTTTGTAATTCCCCAAGAACCACATTTTTTGGAGGAGATTGCAGAATTAAGTGCATTAATGTGATGATTATATTCATTTTTTTTTTTAATGCCTATTATTGGTTTAGAGCTTGTTTCATTGTTATACTTGTGTAAAGTACACTTAATATAGTAATGTATTAACATTATTTAATACTTTCTTTGGCCTGCCTAACCCAAGTTTTCTATTACAGGTTATAAGATTTCATGGCCCTTCTCTACCTGTGTACATTATTTCTAATTTACTTCTTGCTTATGGAGCACAGCTAAGTTCTCTTCTTGTCAATGGTAAGACAGAAATATTTTAATTGTGGATAATATGGGGATGCCATATTCAGTTTTGTTTCTTATAATTAATTGGAAGTTAATATTGTGTTCTATAAAGATTGCTTGTTTACCGTGAACTTCTAATTTTATTTAATAAAGAGTAGTTTGATGTTTAAGTGAAAAAAAGTCTAGTTATTTTTGACATCTATTATCTTTTCAATTTAAAAAAACACCTAAACATTTGCTTTGTTGCTTGTGATAACTACTGGAATATGAAAAATATTCTTCAGCCTTGTGGTACATGAACAGTTTTATCTGAAAAGGGTGTTTTTTTGTTGGCTAAGTAAAATATATCGCTCGTGCAAGGAAAGTGATAGTAGTAGACAGAACCATCACTAATTGTCTAGTCGGTGCTATAGAGCATTGCTGAGTATATATCCCCAAAGTATTTATTTTAGATGTGCAACTGTAAGTCTTTTGTAATAGGCAAGTAACTCATGACCAAAATCACTCAACAAAACTGTGATCAGCTTTTGTTTTTGTAGGAAAGAGAAGAAAGTAAATACTCTAGCACATGGAAAGGGCATTTGCAATGGAGAGTGTGGGAAGATTAGGAAACATATTTAATAGTCGGTGCTATTCCATATATTCTGCAAGCTATCTATTCTGGCGCTATAAATTGTCTTATGGAGTAGAACTGCTTAGTAGTTAAGGGTCCTAGAGCCTAACCGAAAAAGTTGTCTTGTATAAAGAGAATACTTTTTTCAAATCCACCATTGTAAATGTAGCCCCCTTTCCCCCGTGTCTAGGGGGCTACCATGGTGCTTTACCTGGATGGCTTACAGGAAACCTGATTCTCCGCTGAAGGGAGCCTGGGGTGACCTATATACTTACACACATACAGCACCTCCACCTGGAAGGGATCCGCACACAGGAGGATAGCCCCTTCCAAGACAATGTACCCAGTAATTACACACAGGTTATGTATGTATATGTATGTATTTACTGAACACTCTCTATTAGCTTGACAGATGATACAACACATATAATAAATGTATATACCCCCCAGGGTATATCCTCCGAACTTGGGGTGTAGGGGCACCAGAGCCCTAGTGCCCTTCCCACAATGTCAATCCCACCCAAGTATGAGGCGTAACGCTAGCCTGTGAATAGTTGTTGCACTTTAGTTGAGGTACCTGCTGGGTACTCCATGTCACGCTGTGCTCACCACAAACAAGGCGGGACCCCAGAACTGAGATGTAAATGGGTATAAATGCCACCCACAGCTACGAGGGCGCATCTGGAGTGTAGGTTGGTTGAGGTAGCCGGGTCGGGGTTGGAGAGGTACGGGTCGTCGTTATACTTGCCGGGGTCAGGGTAGGAGAGGTCCGGGTTGCTGGAGGTACTATTAGCTGTGGTCAGGGTTGGAGAGTGGAGAGGAGTTATAATCCTTATTATAATATGGCTGTTTGCCACGTTTGTCTTGTCCCTATCCCTATGATAGTTTTTGTTATATTTCCTATCTTCTTTCCTATAGGGGTGGGGTGATTTAGATCTGTCATAAGAGCGTTTTTTGGGTGTGGTAGACTTAACCTCTAAAACTTGATTATCTTTAGGCAAATTAGTAGGCTCTTTCTTTTCTATTTTAGGTTTAGACCATTTTCTAATTGTGCCATTGATATAATCTAATTTCTCTCTGAAATTTACCAACCTTAACAGATATAACTGTTGAGTGTAATTTTTCTATCCTATTTTGTAATGACAAAAGGGATGTGTGTGTAAGGAACACACAGAAAGATCCCCACTAGGGCGCACCGCAGGCCTGAGTGATATTAGATCCTGGTCCTATAGTGCGCTAAACAAACAACATAGAATTTTATTTAATCATTATTAAAACTTATTTAAAAACCATAGAAGCTCCTTGTGTCTCCCTAGTGTGTGGACTCTAAGTGAGGTGAGATGTACTGTTTGTCTCTATCGTGTTCCAATATAGCTGATTCTTGACCTCTTAGAAGTATCCTAGGTGAGGTATTAATATACCTTTAATGAACCTAATAATGATAAGAGGAGCTGAGTCAGTAATGTTGTCCTATATAGATATAGACAGTGTTCGACAAACCTATACATTTGCTCGCCCCGGGCGAGTGGATTTAACCCCCGGGCGAGTAAATATTGGCCCAAGTAGCACACGTTTGGTACTAGGTGGCGAGTAGATTTTTTTGTGTGGCGAGTAGATTTTTTGGTGATTTGTCAACCACTGGATATAGAGACCTGCTAGATCTGTCTGCTCTGTATAGGAGTGGACCATACGTAATCACTAGCAGGGAGGAATCATGACTAATATATTTATACTGTCATGAGATCGAGACATAATGATATCTAATAGTTGAACACATTCAGAGAAACGGACATCCAATATGTCATAGCTGTATTATATACAGCATATACCCACTGCAGATAAATATAGTGATGACCCATACAGTTGTACAGGTAGCGTAAATATTCTGGTGGTAGTGCATATATGGGTATACCAGTAGTTAGTGCAGTGGAGTATATTATGATGCCAGATATGTGGCTAAGATGTATGCTAGTTGGCAGTAATCGTAATGCCAGACTATAACTAGCAGACAAAGGATGTATATGTATTGTTCTCATGTGTCACTATTATTGCAATGATGCTAGTGCCTAATGGTGTATTGGTTGTAACTTAGATATACTGTAACCGCATGTCATCATTGGGACCATCAACCCTTCATTAAAGGTATATTAATACCTCACCTAGGATACTTCTAAGAGGTCAAGAATCAGCTATAGGGGAACACGATAGAGACAAACAGTACATCTCACCTCACTTAGAGTCCACACACTAGGGAGACACAAGGAGCTTCTATGGTTTTTAAATAAGTTTTAATAATGATTAAATAAAATTCTATGTTGTTTGTTTAGCGCACTATAGGACCAGGATCTAATATTACTCAGGCCTGCGGTGCGCCCTAGTGGGGATCTTTCTGTGTGTTCCTTACACACACATCCCTTTTGTCTTGTACTTATCCCTGGCAGCACGCGACCAGAATTATTTACCGATACAAGAGTTTGAGCGAGTTTTCTCACCCTTATAAACTATTTTGTAATGAACCATCTTTATCTTTAAAGCTGGAAGTTTCAGAAAAGGGTTCTAATTTAGTTTGTAAATCATTTATAGAGGTATCTAAATCTTCTAATGACTCTTGATGTTTACCAATAAGGTGTATCATTAGCTCAAATGAACATGTATCAATAATAGTGTTCCATTTATCTAAAAAGATTTTATCAGTATTATAAGAAGTGGGTTGTTTAAAAATGCGCAGACCTCGTGGAATTCGTTGCGCTTTGAGATAATTTTCTAAACTGACCATATCCCATAATTTCCTTGTTTCCGAAAATAAGAGTCTCTATAACTCAAGGAAATGAGGGGACAGGTCTTCTGCTCCAGGGGTCTCCATTTGTTCAATAACATTGGATGCCTCATCACATTCAAAAAAATGATTCAAATTAAGATGTTAGAGATTCCTTTGTGAAAACACATTACATGGTGCATCAGCCATATTACGTGAACGTGATAAACAAAGTTAAATAACTAATTCACAATATAGACCAAATAATGTGTATATAATAAATAAAGGTGAATACAAATAATTAAGGGTGCAGCTAACAGTGATAAACGGAAATGGTGCAAGGAAAGTAAGCGCAAACCTTAACAAAATATATAATATTAAAAAAACAAAATTAATATCACCAAGAGGAGATGCAGCTGGTGTGAGTGATTTCACAATCACCCAAAGTAACGTCTGGGGGAGGACACAAAGCGCAATATTCCTCTCCAAGGTGCAAAGTCACTGGGAATCTCAATTTGAAATGAGCAGCATATGTAAAGAAAAAAGAAAACATATAGTGCAACACAATTTAATTAATAAAAACACTCGAGCAAGGAGGCTCCAATACACTCACATGCTCCAGGAATAATAAAGGCAATTTAACCACTCTGGGTTCAGACGCAGTAGAATGCTCCGGTCAGCTGCTACACGTCACGTGAGTGAAACACGTTAGGACGTCGTGACGTAGTGACACACTGACGTCATCACGCCAGTTGAGGCTGTGTCGAGGTCTGCCAGTTTCTTACTACACATGAGGAAAAGTAGAAGATACTTCCGGGCAAAACAGAGCTGTATTTACGGAGTTGAGTGTTCTAAGGTCTGAATGCTGGGACTATGATTTCACGTCAGGCACATGGAGTGAAGTACCTGACATTTGGATATCTTCCTACTACACCGGATGGTGTATCAGCTACCTGCCTAATATCATCACCCCTCCTGCTCACACACTGACTACTATCTCCCATCAAGCCACGGATAAGTATCCTCATTTACTGCTTGTGTATATCTACAGCAATTACCTGGCTTTTTATCCTCCTGCAGTCTCAGCTGGTTTACAGATTGTCTCCCTTGAATGCTTTTTCACTATTTGAAGTGAGTGCAATTCCTGGCGGCCACTTTCTGCTTTTTAATAAATTGTCAATTTTACAAACAATATTATGCCATGGAGCTGGCGCTTCTTTTTGTCTTTGAGATATATATATATATATATATATATATATATATATATATATATATATATATATATATTTCTTTATTAAGGTTATGGTGGGTAAAAAAAGTGACAAAAACCCTCCACAGTATAGCATATAGCAACTGTAAATATTCCTGTATATTCATTTGCATGTCTTAGACAGGTCTGCAACCCTGTCTTTCACCATTATCACCCAGCACACAGCACTTCCACTGCAGCAAGGGATTCTGGGAAATGACATGCAAATGAGCACACAGTGCCACCTTTTACCTCAAGCTCACGTGTGCTCATTTGCATGTCATTTCCCAGAATCCCTTGCTGCAGTGGAAGTGCTGTGTGCTGGGCGATAATGGCGAAAGACAGGGTTGCAGACCTGCCTAAGACATGCAAAATATATATATATATATTTATACCATATGTAGCGGTCATGTAAAATGCCTACAGTCATCTCTCCTGCTGGCAGTAAGGCCTGGTAAGTGTGTGCATGCCAGCAGTAATCATGGAGGTTTTCCCTCACACCCTGGTGGGGTGCCCTGTGTATGGCTGGAACTGGTCACATGCTCTGACTCCATGGTTAGTGATGTCAGAGGTGTGTCAGCTTCAGAAGCTTACATAAGGCACAGCACTGTGTTGCAAAGTAGTTGCTGGAAAGTTCTACCTGAGTGCTGAAAGAGTTCTACTAGCATGCAAGTTATGTTATAGTAACTCCATGGGAGGCTGTGTCCAGGGACCTGGCACAGGACAGTGATTCCTGCGGGAATAGTGAATCCCTGATCTAGGTGACCTACCTAACTAAAGGGAGCACTGGCGAGATGAGCGGCTGAAGATACTCCTTGTGGAGGGCAGCTGCCCTGCCGTGTCAATAAAGATGAGTTCAGCCAGAAACCCTCTCGTGTATCTATCTGGAATGAGTGTACAGAGAGGAGCACCACGAAGGAGTTCCTCGCCAGGATCATCCCCTTGCGGACGCAGGGACCCTGGTGAGGTGGAGGCGCTGCACTGGAACTAGGTGAGGCTCAGCACACTACCTCAGCTGCCTGTCTGGACGGGTCCTCCCCACACACCATCATGCGGGAGACTCAGGAGTCCTGTAGCCAACAGGTGCACCATCAGGCATATCTACACTGTGATGGGGTCCGGTTAGACCACAGGGGCCAATGTGAGATTGGGTGGGTCAGGCCGGGCCAGAAATACCGTTTGAAGCACGAGATCAGGAGACAGCACTCTGGTAAGTTTGATCACAAGTTTTTGTATTGAAAAAGACACATAAACCGACGTTTCGGTCCACACACACACACACACACACACACACACACACACACAAACCTCCAAGAAAAGCCGGTGTCTTGCTGTTTCCACGATAGCATCTTTTTCCACATCCAAAAACCCTGCCGCTGTTTTGGCGCTTGAGAATCTCTCGGGTGATTGGCTGAGAGGTTTCTTATAGTATTTGGGGGTTCATTCACAAAATACTACAGCCAATCACAGCGTGGGAACTTTCTTACCAGCCAATCAGAGCGATGTCGGTCCTGTAAAGTTGGGCAAGCAGGGATTCTGCATCTGCCAAGGGACATGCACAAGTTTGCCACCTAGCCCCTTGCTATTCAGATGGTACCCGCTGGGTCAGGCTCCTCCAAGTCTGGTGGGGCAAATGGTAGTCCGGATGACTTACATTCATCCCAGGACATGGGTACTTGAGCCCTTCCCTCCTGCCCAAATGGTCTTCACACCTCAGGCATCTTCTGTGGCTCTCATGTCCGATGTCTGGAAAGATTTACTGGCACTAAGTTGGTAGCCCATTGGCCCGTCGGAACATTGGATTTGAAAGTCCCAGCTCATAATACCGTGCACAACAGTACATCTTATACCAAACACAGTGTTAATAAAAATATACTGTTACGTGTCCTAAGTCTCTGGGTATGGGGAGTACTAGAAAGCTGAACTTTATTTTTTACTAGCCTATATTCCCCACACACTATATAATAAACTTGGACTGGACTTTAAAAATCATCTCTGTTGGAGCAAATCCAAATGTTGGAGCACCCCAGGACCTCCTTACTGGTTCTGAGTTACCTGGGCATTAACTGGGTATCCCCCTTAACCTTGGGACCCCTCATTGTTACAGGTACACTTTGCATCCCTAGCCCCATTTATCTTTCTGGGCTATGTTGAAGCAGGGAACACTAGCAGTGAGTCGCGCATGCGTTTTCAAGGTGCGATATTGCCGGGACAATGTGCCTGTCTGTATCCGGGAATCAAGCATAATTCCTGGGTACATTTTTGGGGTATCCAGCAACTCTGGACCCCGATTACCTAGACACATTCTGACAACACTTTCTCCACAAAACTCACCTGGAAATCCCTGCTTGCTGGCATCCCATGAAAGGCAAAACACAAAAAAAAACTTTGTCGCACAATTACAGGTTATGCATTTACAACTGTTAGGCTCAAGAGCTGACACTCTTGAACCCCAATACATAGATCAGAGGTAACAAAATGGGCTTAACCTTTATTTGAGAGCCTTGTTACGCCCTCACGATAGAGTTGACTAGGGAAGCAATCGGTTTTGCAATGGCTGGGGCACCAAGTCATAGGAACTTAGATTGCAGTAAATTGGCTGCTTAGTTTTAATTTGAGGAGCACTTGTGTAATCTCCTCTTCAGATGCTGGGAAAAATGGAAAATTGTGGGCAGTGTTGAGAGAGGGTGGGGCTATAGGGGTACTCTCAGAATGAGATTCATGTTTGTGGTTTGGGCTGCGTTTCGCTAATAAGTTGCCTATATGTATTCATTGAATGCATTTGCAATGTCAGTGGGCTTTGTCAGAGTAATATGCGCCTTAAACCTTTCTCACTGACTGCCCCACACCTCTGGAATGCCATTCCTCTCAATATCCGACAAGCACCCTCTCTATCCACCTTTAAGACCCAACTCAAAACACACCTGCTTAAGAAAGCATATGATTAGCTCGATGAGTGATGAACCTTGGCCCCTTGCAGACGCGCTTACCAGAACGCCCTCCCACTGTCTCTGTACATCCTTCCTACCAACCAATTAGATTGCAAGCTCTTTGGGGCAGGGACTCCTTTTCTTAAATGTTACTTTTATGTCTAAAGCACTTCTCCCCTTTATGTGTTATTTATATTATTTGTTATCTATATGATTGTCACGTATATTACTGCTGTGAAGCGCTATGGACATTAATGGCGCTATATAAATAAAGTTAACAGTTAAAAGTTGTTGTTTTTGTTGTTTTTTTGTTAACTCTGTATGTGATTTGTAATTATTTCATTGTTCCAGGCAGCCTTCCTATATTATTGACACATTTGATATATATATTGGTAGTGTTTATTTTTTCACTGCATATGAATCTAGAGTTTGTGAAACACTTCAATTGTAGCTTTTTTTTCTTGCTCTGGACTTTCTATACATGGACTTGGAATTTTAGGACAAGTATTTTTTTAGTAATAATCATTTATATTTTTTTTGTTACAGTATATATTGACATGTTTATGTGTATATATTTTCCACTACTCAACATGGCTTGCCTTTAATGTTCTTTAGATTGTCACTTTTATACACATATGATACACTCTATGCGTTAAGAAGTAATTGCTTTATTATATAAACGTATACTGTATATCTATGCATTTTTCTGAGACACTGATATCTTTTTCTGATTATTAACATTGGTGTATAAGTGAACTTCTTTTGTATATTACGAAAAGGAGTCCCTGCCCGGAGAGTTTGCAATCTAAAATATAATGTACAATAATATTTCAAGGTTTTAATAAGAAATGTGTAATATGCAGTACCAGTAAATACCACCAAAAGTCCCTGTCCCAATAATGTAATCGTTTGTTTTCCAGGTCACTGTATCGAATTTGATTCATCATTGGATGCAGCAGCCAAACCATATAAAGTCGATCCTATTGTAAATATTTGCAGATTTCTATTAGGGTAAGTCTATTTGTAGTTAACATTGTACAATCTTTAAAGGGAAAAGGGATATGACTGTAAACATTTCTAATCGTAATCTGAATTTATCACAAGTATTTAATAAAGTGGAGCATGCTGCTAGACGAGAGAGAGAGAGAGAGAGAGAGAGAGAGAGAGAGAGAGAGAGAGAGATCACTTCTAGTCAGCAATAGAAAATGTAAGATACAGTCACATCCCTTGTACCATGGATTTTTATGCTAAGCATAGAAGTAGCCATTTTGATTTTGTGAATTTGTGACAGCTGGTACCATTTTAATTAAGGAGTACACTTCTTGACCCTCTCAATCATGACTCCAAATTACTTAAGAGAATATGAAGACCATTTAGCCCATGAGAGGGTTTTCAGAACTTTTTATGATGAAGTAATGAGGAAATGCACTGTTATTGATACTTGACCCCATTTGTGTTGTCATTAAATAGACTTCCATACCAGAAAGAATTAGCCATGTTGTCCATGATTAGATGACTCCGCAACCCTAGTGCATAAAAAATATTGTACTTGTTGTGTAATGTTACAGTATCTATTGCAAAGTATCATTTCAGAAATCACACACATTTTATCCTATAAAAATAACTTACATTATCTGAGTTTTCCTGACTTCTATTGTTCCTATTAGCATCTGTTGAAATGTCCTTGTTTCTCCTAACATTTTCTTATTACCTCAAAATATGCAGATCAAACTTCTAGTAGACTTAGTGGTCCTTGAGAAATATATATTTGATGTAATACATTTTTAATTGACCAACACACACAATCCTTGTAAGCTCTGAACCCAACATCCACACACATATATACTGGAGTTTGGAGGCGGCATTCATATACATTTCCACATAAATAGATTTTATCATTGGTTTTGCCAGTTACGGGTATTTTTTAACATGCATTTGAAGCGCAGAAACAAGTGAACTATTAAAAAAAAAATGTATAAAAATGCTGGTGCTACAAAACAATCCCCCAGCAGTTGGGTAATGTGCGTCCATTAAAAGGCACAAAAACAAAACATGTTTAGCAAAATGATGTATGTTCATAACCTCTGGTTTGCTTTGGGTTTCCTGAGTAGAGAGTTGAGAAACACTGGTTTAAGGGAAACACTTTATTGGTTTGCACTTCCCTATTCAAAGTACTTGAAAAACGATTTTCGCATTATTTTTTATCTTTTCTTTTACACAGTTATAGCTGGTTCAAAAATGCATGGGATGGACTATTGCTACCAGAACTGAATGCAGTCCAGTTGGATTCTCTGGGCCTCTTGTTTCCAATGGCATCTTTGTTCCTCTTCATGTTTGGGACAGGCATAGCATACTGGAGTGGCATATTTTTCAAATCAACACTTAGGAGTTTATCATCATTATGGATAGTCTTGAAATGGTAAGGGAAATGTTTTTTTTTATTTTTTACTTACATCGTTCTTTATTTTCTTTTGTTAATTTAGTTAGGTCCTTCTCTAGAAATGTTGGCTTGTATATTTATGAACAATTATAGGCTGAAGCTGTCAAATTCCGGGCATTATTGAAATCCCTGCTCTCTGATTTGTTAACATTTCGGGCATTATTCATTCAGTAATGCCCGGAATTGTTGCAGCTTGCAGTGTGTTTATTTCCAATGTGTTTATTTCCAGCCAATCAGCTTTCAGAACAGCTGTGAGACAGGGCAGGGTATTGGTCAGGAAGATGCAGCAGGCTGTGACTCCCCCCACCCCCCCTCCCTCCGTGAACAGAGCTGACAGACTTAGTTGAGAGGAGGGAGAGAGAGAGTGTGTAGCTGCAAAGTAAGTGTGTCTGCACTGTGTGTGTAGCAGCAGTTTCTGTCTGTCTAGTGTGTAGCTGCAGTTTGTGTGTTGTATGTGTGTGTTTAGGTGCAGTTTGTGTGTTGTGTTTGTAGCTGCAGTTTGTGTGTGTGTGGAGCTGCAGTTTGTGTGTGTGTGTAGCTGCAGTTTGTGTGTGTGTAGCTGCAGTTTGTGTAGGTGTAGTTTGTGTGTTGTATGTGTGTGTAGCTGCAGTTTGTATATCTGTGTAGCTGCAGTTTGTATGGGTGCAGTTTGTGTGTTGTATGTGTGTGTAGCTGCAGTTTGTGTAGGGGCAGTGTGTGTGTGTGTATCTGCAGTTTGTGTGGGTGTGTAGCTGCAGTTTGTGTGTGTAGCTGCAGTGTGTGTGTGTGTGTGTGTGTGTGTGTAGCTGCAGTGTGTGTGTGTGTGTGTAGCTGCAGTTTGTGTGTGTAGCTGCAATTTGTGTGTGTAGCTGCAGTTTGTATGTGTGTGTGTGTACACAGAGGGGACGGCGGTGTGTGGATATAAATAGCTGCAGTGTAAGCGTATATAGAGGTGCTTTAATGTATTTACCATTTTATTTTAATAAAAATCTATATAACTAGACAAAAGTGTCTATTATTTATAAATAAGCCTACATTTAGCCTATAATAGTAATAATCCCCTCAGAACAGGGCATTACTGGCCAATAATGCCTTGGCTGGGTTGCCTCGGCTTCGCTCGGGCCTTCAACTCTTCCAGCCAGGGCATTATTGGCCAGTAATGCCCTGTTCTGAGGGGATTATTACTTAAATATATCAGCCTAAGAGTTCTGTTTCTTCAATCCAAATGAAAGAATCAGCGCTACTCTGTGGACTCGCATAACACAGAAGACAAACGAAAAACAAATAGAGAAAAGAAAAGAATTGTGTGGTACGTTCAAAAAGAATTTAGTATGGCCAAGCACAGTACACACTTACAAGCTCTGCAATCTTTGAGGCTTAATCACTCAGCAATATCGACTGATGCCAACTTTCAGCTTTAGTTCTCTCCTCTCCCCCCCCTGCCCCCCCTCCCCCCCACCGCCCCCTCCCCTGTGATGTCTCACTGGTTCCTGCTCTCAGCTGCGATATTACCCGGAACTGCCTCTCCTCAATATTCTTATAAGGGATCTCTAGAGCTCAAAGGTGCCATTCCTCGTGTGGATAAACTACTGCGTGAAGGTACAATCTGACGTGTTTCGCCAGTCCTGTTTATTGCCTTCCTCGGGATTGATGTCCTTCTGTCTTCCGGGGTAATTTAAAGTCTAGAACTCCTCCCATTTTCTTAAATGGTTCAGATTAAGCCCCCGCATTGCAAACAGAAGACTATAAACGCTACTGCATGGTAAATATCCAAATGAAATGATTAAATACTATGCATACAAGTTACACAATACGGTATCAATGTATAATGTAAAGTATATGTTATCCTATACTGTACCTATGAATATCAATACATAACTTTAATTCACAGAATACAAAGAAAAATTCAAACAAGCATCTTAATAATACTATCGTTAAAAATAGGTGCCTCTCATTTAATATATACTATTCTGGCTCTAATATGCCTATAGGCAAGGAATCACTAATAACTGACTCAGGATTAATTACAAATATAATAAGGTCCCTTAACTCAGGACACTTCAAAGAACCAATATACTGCATAAAATATTATAAATATAAAAAGATTATGAAAAGATTTTTTTAAAAGCACCCTAAATCTATGTCTAAATCTACGTTGCAACAATGAGCAGAATTGAAAATGCCACTCAATGCACATCTTGCCACATGTGTGTGCACTTGGAGCAACTGTTCCAGGGAGCGTACTGCTGTGGTAATACAAATACTGCAAACGAAGACCAGCAATAAAGCAATCAATATCCAGTAAAGACCCCCTGTATACACTTAAATGTCCTACAATAAGGATCAACAATATGAGATCAGGCAAGGTTATTAGCAACACAGAAGTAGCAATCCAGCAATAATGGAGAAACATTGCTGTATCTGTATTACCAATAGCCTTACCTGATCAGATATTCAGTTGTTACTTATTGTAGGACAGGGCGCATTGTATATAGGGGAGTGAGGATATAGGGAAGTACCTCCTGGGTCCCTTTGGATCAGAGGGAACGGGCTTGAGAAAGAGGTTAGTGCCTCGAAATGGTCGTTGCCCCCCTTACATACCCTCCTCCTTTTAGTGTGTTTTCCCCCCTTGTTTTTGTAGTGTTGTCACCTTGTCTCCCTTTCCCTCTCCCCTTCCCTAAGACTCTGTTTCCAATGTGATGTGCAACTCCAAGTAATTTTTTCCTTGTGTTCCCATTAAAACTTATTGCATATTTCAGACATACTCTTGTAGTTGAGCTTTTCTTTATAGACAGTGAGTGCTGGGACACCTTTGTATTTTATAAAGAAATACCAGGGGTCGGGAGCCCTAAAGTGCGGCACTTTAGCGTACATTCTTTAAGTTGGATAGGCTGAGTCGAATATTTTTTCCTCGCCCTTCTTCTAGGGTTGATATATTGGACTGGGCCAACAGCACAATATATAAGGCACATTAAGTTACCAAAGTAAAGCAGATTTCTAAGACAGTTCTTGCTAATATTTGCTAGTTAAGAGATATAACTGTTTAAATAAAAAAAGTTTGGGTTAAAAAGTTTTGATGTACTTCGCTCCCCCCCCACACCCTTGGGCCCACCCCTCACATCCTTGCCCCCCCCCCCCCCCCTCACACCCTTGGCCACCTACACTCCCCCCCCTCCCTTAACTCACATACTGGTTACGGAAAACGTTAATATGTTAATATCTGGTATTTAGAGTTATGAGCTAACTGAAGAACAAATTGTATTTATATGGTTCTTCACAGATATATAGGTCTATAGAGAGATAGATATAAAAGTACAGTGGTTAGCCAGCAGTCATAATTATAAGCTAAACAAAATAAGGATATGATCAGTCTCATCCCCTCCTCCCCCTCCTCTTATCTTGCCTACTGGTTATGGAAAAAGTTAATATGTTAATATCCTGTATTTAAAGATATGTGTTAAATGAAGACCAAACTGTATGAACCTGGTTTCTCACTGAAATATATCTCTATAGAGTGATAGCTTTCAAGTGCAGTGGTCTACCAGTGACCACAATTACAAACTAAACAAAATAAGGATGTGTTCAGGGTCTACCCTTCTCCCTCCCTTCTCCCCTCCTCCTCCCCCTCCACCCCCCTTTACCTTGCGTACTGGTTATGGCAAAAGTTAATATGGTAAAATCCTGTATTTTAAACGAAGTGTCAAGTGAAGACCAAACTGTATTTACCTGGTTTCCCACAGATATATAGAGTGATAGATATCAAGTTCAGTGGTTAACAAGCGATCATCATTATAAGCAAAACAAAGTAAGGATGTGTTCAGAGTCCTCCCCTCATCCCTTGCCCCGCATTCTGGTTATGGAAAAGGTTAATATGTTAATATTCAGTACTCAAAGTTATATGTCAAATGAAGAACAAATTATACTTATCTGGTCTTTCACAGATATATATGTCTCTAGAGTGATAGATATCAAGTACAAAGGTTAAACCAGTGATCATAATTATAAGCTAAACAAAATAAGGATGTGTTCAGAGTCCCTCTTCCCTATCCCTTCCTCTCCCCCCTCACCTATCCTCCCTCCCCCCCCACCCCCGCTCTCCTCTCCCCTACCCCTCTCCTCCCTCACTTTCCCCTCTCGTCCCCCAAACAAAAACATCAATGTTAACACCAGGCAACAAACAAACCAAAATACCTAGATCAAGCTACCGCCCGATCTCTCTTCTTAACAACGATCTGAAATTATACAGCAACATCCTGGCAAATAGGTTAAACCCTATCTTGCCGAGATTGATTCATGACGACCAGGTGGGATTTGAGTCGGGTAGACAGGCTTCGGATAACACTAGGAAAATAATAAATTTAGTGGACCATGTTCGACTCCCTGGAACCAGAGCTATTCTTCTAAGTCTCGATGCAGAGAAGGCGTTGGACAGAATAGACTGGGCATTCTTAGACAAAACAATGCAGAAATTCGGATTTAAAGACTCGTTTTTAGAGGGAGTACGAGCATTATATCAAAACCCGACGGCTGTAGTTAAACTCCCAGGTAATGGGCCAGAACCAATAAGAATCAAAAATGGCACAAGGCAGGGATGTTACCCCACCCCATCCCCCTCTTTACCTCCACCCATCCCTTCCCCCCCTCCCTCCTCTTCCCCCCCTCCCTCCTCTTCCCCCCCTCCCTCCTCTTCCCCCCCCCTCCCTCCTCTCCCCCCCCCCTCCCTCCTCTTCCCCCCCCCTCCCTCCTCTTCCCCCCCTCCCTCCTCTTCCCCCCCTCCCTCCTCTTCCCCCCCCTCCCTCCTCTTCCCCCCCCTCCCTCCTCTTCCCCCCCCCTCCCTCCTCTTCCCCCTCCAGTCCCTCCTTGTCCTTTCGTCTCTTTCTGTTGACGTTCCCTGTCTCTGCTTCTTTCTTCCCCCAACATAGTATATATATTACTCAGTAAGAGCCAATCCCGCAACATGTACTGAAATAGGCCGGATCTAAAGTCTAAATTACCTGCAGCTTGAGTATAACCGGAGTGGTAGTGCTCCACTAAGACTGTTTTGAATTTCTACTTGATTTTAAATGAAAACATTTCAGTTTCATGTCAGGTGTATATCAGTTTGTAAAATATCTATTTTCCTTGCAGGCCAGCAGATTTTCCTAAAGATGAAAGAAGATTAATTACTCCCAGAAGATACGCTGTGACCTTACTCTTGGCTTTTGTTTGTTTGTGGACTTGTGGCACATTTTCTCTCTTACTCGTTTTTCTTCGCTACTTGCTTAAGGTAAAGTGCCAATAACAGGTTTCTATCAAGTTTCTAAAAGCAACCATTTTTGTTCTTTTTTCACTAAACTCTAAAACTATTATCCCTTTGGTTTGATATTGAAATGGCTAAAAACCCTTCCCACCCCCACTATGCATACATAAGCCTCTAAACCTCTTCATCTCATTTGGCTGTTTGTAGCCACACCACCCTCACTTCCTGTATCTATTTCATTTGCCTCAATGGTAGGCCCTCCTAAGCCTTACCTAATCTCCAGTCTATACATTCCTTAACCAATTTCCCAATCTTTCTTTTTAAAATTATATTTTGTACAGAATTTTTACAAACATCAACAATCACATTTCATCTCATACAACATTACAGTATATAGATGACACATACTACACTCTAAACTCAGGAACCCTGCTCTCCCTCTGGGGTCATTCCCCTGCATTACCCTTCCTGGCACTAGAGGTGGCTACCCCATCTAAGTCCTCTCCGCCCTATCCAACGTCAAAAGGTTCCGAGACCCTTCCTTGTATTATGGTTCAGAAATGAGGGGAGATTCTCCATTAATTGAATCTCGTTAAACCTTCCAATAACCTCTCTTCTGCAGGGTGGGAGTGTCTTTTCCACGCCGCTGCCGCAGCACTCCGCTGCCGCAGCACAACTAGCCGCCGTTAGTACTGCATATGCAAAATGAATTTGAGTGTGCAGTGATTAACATTCTCCATAGGTCTGGCTAGAATAATGTAACGCTTGCGCTACCCACAAACAAGGCAAGACCTACTGAGGTGGGAAGGTACAAAGCCACGCACCCACAGCAGCGGAAGCGTGCCTGGAAGGCGGATTGTCTAGCGTTGCCGGGTCTGGTTTGGAGAGGGTTAATCTGTATACTTGCAGGTCCTGGGATTGGAGAGAGTAGAATCGTAGAAGTCCGTTAGCCGTGGTCTGGGATTATAGATGGTAGGATAGTCCAAGTCCGTTTAGTCGTGATCAGTGGTTGGAGAAGTCGCCGTAGTCGAGGGTAAGCCGTGGTCAATATCCAGAGGGGTTCACTTACAAGCCAGGTCGGTACACAAGAGGTTAATCTGAAGACTGGAACAAGGCAAGGCACAACTGTAGGAAGCAGTGAGGCTACACCAAATTATGCTGAGCACTGACTGAGAGCAGGAACAGGGTATATATAGGCAGATAGACAGGGGATGGAGCGGAGGCGCGGCCCCAGCGGAAGCTGGGATAGGCTGCAGGAGACGAGGCACAAATGATGCTTGACACACAGCTGGGGATCGTTGCACGTTGTCACGTGCGCGCGAGAGCAGCGTGGCGCGTCCAGGGGGGCGGAGCCAAGCACCGTGGCAGGGGCTGAAGAGCTGCGGGTGCGCCCGCGCTCTGTAATCAGAGCGGGGTTGCGCGCATGAGCAGAGAGTGGAGCAGCGGCGGCAGCAGCAGCACTAGGTATGGAGGGAACACGTCGCAAAGGACGTGTTCCCCGATGCCTTACAAATAATTATAATAGCGGGATCGTGATACCCAACACATCTTTTATTTATTTCAATACTGTCCTCCAGTATGTCTGCATTGCCAGGCAATACCACCAAATATGCGCCAGATCTCCTGTCTGTCCACACCCCCTCCAGCACCTATCTAAGATCTCCAGGAACCACTGCTTTAGCCTCTCGGGTGTGTAGTACAATTTTAACAACATTTTATATATATTCTCTTTTGTTGCCGTACAAATAGAAGTTTTACCCGCATTCTCCCATATATCCTCCCAGTCCTCCCTCGTTATCTCTGTCTGGAAGTCCAGTGCCCACTGCTTCATATATTTATGGACAGGAGTATCCTTTTTCATGATTAAACACTGGTACAGGGATGATAATAGCCCTTTTTGATCTGTCCTTGTTTTACATAAGTCTTCGAATCGTGGGGGTCTAGGGAACTCTATACCTTGGAAACCCTGCCTTACAAAATGTCGGACCAGCAAATACTTAAACAGCTCAGTTTGGGGCAGACCGTACTTTTCCTGTAGTTCCTCAAACAACATTATCTTATTTTTTACCAACAAATCTCCCACCTCTAAAATCCCTCTATGCCTCCAGGTATCATAACCCGGTCCCTGAAAACCAGGGAGAAACCCTGGGTTACCAAATAGAGGAGTGAGCCTGGATGGATCCGACTTCACCTTGTACCTTGTACTCTGAATGAAGCACCGTAGGTACTGCTCCGAGGTCTGGTTCGTCCTCTCGGTCTGTCCATTGGTCTGGGGGTGGTACCCTGAGGCAAAGTGTAGGAAGATGCCCATTCTTTGAGGAAAAAGAGCGCCAGAATTTTAAAATAAATTGAGATCCGCGGTCGGAGACTATTGTCTGTCAGTGCTCAGCATAATTCGGACACTAAAATCTATCAGATACCCGCTATCCTTGATGACCAACCTTTTAGTAGTCTGGGAGTCAGCGAAATTTAGATGTGCATTGACCTCCAAAAATTCCCTTATGACACACTTATTTGATAACCCGGATTTCGCTCCAGGCCTAAATAGCAAAGATTTTGGCAATTGGAAAAATATTGGAGTTACTAGACTTAGAGTTTTGGAGGAAAAATTAGTATAACATAATTCGAGCAAATTAAGTCAGAAAAATACATCCCACGTGTAGAATTTTTAGATACATCCAGATCAGAGCTTTTTATAACAAATTCTCGGCCTGCCCTCCATTGACCAATTTCAAACAGCTCTGTACATTAGAAACAGACACAAAGGGACTTACATCTCGGATATACAGAGAAGTAACCTGTTCTGGCCCAGAGTATACCAGGAAATTAAAATATGTGTCCCCTGTGGGAATCTGACTTGGGAGAGACACTACAAGAGGAATGGGAGGAGATGTTCACAGCGGCAGCTAAGAGCTTGATTTGCACGACATTAACGAGAACGCATATAAAGTTTTAATGCGATGGTTTCTGACTCCACTAAAATTATCCAAATTTGTACCAGGCAGTAGCACCAGGCACCATTGTGCCCGAAACAATGTGGAGAGCAGGCAGATTTGTTACATATGCTTTGGTCTTGCCCCAGGTTGGTGCCCTTATGGGAACAAATTCGAGATTGACTTCAGAGGATGTTGGGCCTCACAATCCCTTTAGATCCGTCAATATTTCTGTTAAATAAGCCAACACAAGGTCTATCCATGGTCGAGTGCAAATTAGTTGCTCATTTGGCCACGAGGTGCGCGATAGCAGCATTATGGAAGCAGCTAGAAGTTCCATCCAGACCCAGAATTAGATATAGAATTTGGTTTGTATGCCAGATGGAAAAGTTAACGAGTTTGGTTAATGACGCTGGCTCTAAATTCCAAAAAGTCTGGCTGCAATAGTTGCCCCAGACAGAAATCCCCGGGCTCAACATTGCCACGATTATGCTTTGATAGTAAGGAAGTGCGTTCTCCCTTGATGGGCGATAGTGCGTAGGGGAGACTCGGCAATAGAACAGAGGAGTCCTTTAGATTATTAGATTTTGCCGGGCCCGCGGGGGAGACTACCCCCTGGTCAGACTGGAGCGAGCAGCGACGCCCCTTCACATTAAGTTGTAGAGGAAAGACGGACGGACACCTTCCACCCTCCCCCCACACCCTCATGCCCTCCCCCCTTTATTTCCCAATTTATTTTGATATATTAACTTGGCGAGGAATATGTGTAATGAAGATGTTCTGCCATCTGTTAAGAGAATTTTCTTGTCAACTATGTATCGTTATATCTTTGCAAGAACCCAATAAAATTTAAGTTACAAAAAAAAAGAAGTACAAGTATGAGTTTAGTAGGCAAGTCTACTATTTCAAATAAGAGTTATTTAGAAAGTCTACTATTTCCTTTTTCTTCTACTATGGAGATGGTCAAATTTGCTCCACTCCAATGATAAGGTCACCTTGTGTTCACTCTCTGTATGAGCACTAGCTTAACAGAGAGGAAATGTACCCTAAACTTTAGATTAGATTGTTAACAGACATTTTGCAGGACAACCTATAAAAAAACGATTTCAAGTATTTAAATGTCTGTTTAATAATTAAATGTATCAATTACCAAGTTTTAATGCATTAAACATATCTGTCATTCGTTCAATTTGGTATTAGATTGGACCCAATTTGTATCCTCATACAGGATTTAAAACTAAATATATATATTTTTTTTTTTCTACAGGTCATTGAGTTATATTCTGTTGTAAGAAGAAATGCAAATACCCTTAAGGAAGTAAGTATATAAATGTTAAAAGTGCAACTATGCCTCTGTTTATTAATTAAGTGGGAATGCTAGGCTATATCTAGGCCAATCACCTATCTCTGCCTTTCAGGGGCAATTCTTTGTAGGTGCTATCTGTCCTCCTACACAATGCTCTGTCCCCCCAGTTACACCTTGATGTATGCTGCTACTGTAGGTGCAAATGCGCAACTTGAAAATATTTTGGGAACCACCGGTGTGGGGCTAGTCGCATGCACGTAGTTGGGTCATACTAGCTTGACAATTATTGCCTCTTCCTCCCCTCCCCCCTGCCTTCTACATGTTTGCACAGCTGCAGGCCTCACTATGGACCCCATTTTTAGGGATCAGGAGGGAAAGGAAGTCATATTTCTCACTTGTCTCCCACTACCCTCAATGTTGCCCACTCCCCTATGTAACAGTCTTTCGCCCATCTCTCCTATGTCCCCTATTCCTCCCCCTGTCACACATTTCCCCCCATACTGTATGCCACTCGCTCTTCCCCTATATGTCACCCACACACGCCCCCCAAATGGCACCCACTCAGTTCTAATATCGCCACGTCAGTTTCCCACATGTCACTTTCCCCCCACGTCACCCACTGACTTCCAATATCCACATATCGCTCTCTCCCTCTGACTGCTGTTTATTTTTTACCTCAAATTATCGTCCCTGCTTCCTTTCCAGCAGAGAACAAGGCAAATAGTGTTAGAACAAGACAAACACAAAAAACAGGGACGCTTGTATACAAGCGCCCCTGTTTTTTGTGTTTGTCTTGTTCTACATTCAGGATTGGTGATCCGTGGCTCTGGGGCAGCTTCCAGTCAGCACTTTGGACTTGAACTTTACTCAACTCCAATCCACTTTTATTTATAGGCATTGAACCAATTGTATTGCTACACTTGTGGACAGTGGATTTTATTATTACATTTTTGTGCATGTGCACACTTTGCTACAACTCACTGTGTCATAGCAGGGTTAGCATTGGTTATGATACTTTCTGCACCTCTATAGGGATTGGCCCATGTCATTCAACCCCTGCTTTATGGTAGTTACCATTAGAGATTGCTCTAATAGTACCATATACAGTAGCATAATCCCCCAGATAGTGGTGCATGCATTGATTGTCCCCCCTTGCAGGCTGTGTTTCTGTGTAGCGCACTTCGTTCCATCCCCTTTGTCAAATAGTGTTAGCCCATGTGTTTAGTAATGCAGAGAAATGTGTACAGATTAGTTGCCAGTCATTCTGCCAGATCTGCCAAAGACCTGAAATTTTAATGTGATGTAAAATATTGTGTGAAGAGGCATAAAGATGAAAATAACACTAAACTATTTCTATTTCTAAGTTCACTTTACTTTTTAGGTGCTGATATTCCCTTTTCAGTAACAATTCAGTTCTGTGTTTCATCAGCATGAGCACCTTAAAGCAGGGTTGCGCAAACTGGGGGTTGTGAGATTTTTTTTGGGGGGGGAGGGCGGCAATTACAGAAGCCCCACCCTCTTCCCCAAAACATTTAAATTAAATGCTGGGAGACTGCGTGAGGCCTCTGTAACTCACTTACAATGATTCAGCCGGCTTCGGGTGACGCCTCGCCATGGCAAAGTGGCGTCAAATGAAGCTGTGGGGTCATGTGACGTCACATGACCCAGCGGCACAAAGGTAAGGGGGGGCGCGAGCACTGGGGAAAAGCAGGCATAGGGGCGCAGCACCAGAAGTTTGCGCACCTTTGCCTTAAAGCATCAAACCTCCCACATCTTGGGTATTTTGTTTTGCAAAGACTCCCTAGAGCTCAACAGTAGTACTGAAACTCTATCTAGTTTCCAAGATACTGTATGTTTTTTTCCCCGCATAAAAATCAAATTCATTGTAGCTAACCGTATCATATCCTGATCATGTCGCAGCTTTCTTCTAGCTGCTAATGTGACACTATCCAAAAATCTTAGGAACTGGGAAGGTCCTGGGGACATAGTCAGTTCTGATTATGTTAAAAACAAACAAAACCTATAAAGCAGTAGTACATATAATAATGCTGTTTTCCTCCCTAACCATAACCATATATCTATTTTCTTTCCTAAAAATGAAGCAGCAACAGATACTGCAGTAAACAAAATACATCACAAATGAAAGATTGATACATAAATCAAAGATTGATAACTGACTGATAGAAAGCCAATAAGTATATTTTAATCATGATAGAAAACATTAATATTCAACAACTGATCTGATCATGGTTCTCCTGCAGTACACAATCATAAGATTATGGCATTGGCTGAAATTCTATCTGCAGTGGTAGAATGGATAGTTTTGTAAGGCTGTGTGCAATTTTACATTAGTTCAATACTTCCAGTTTTACTGTAATAAATCTTATAATTCAGAATTGATATATACTGTTTAACATTGTGATATTAGCAGATGCTACAGTACATTTGCATCATGTTCTGGAACAATTCAATTTGTCAGCAAAGTGAATGTGTGTTTATAATGGGTTGTACTGTAATGTTACATTTTAGTGCTTCTTCTATTTGATGAATTGTTATCTATTTTTGTGTAGGTTCCAAAGTATGCTCCTGATACTGAAGAAACTAAAGATCTTTCTAATGAAAACACTACTAAGACCTCTGATTCTTCTGCCGACATCTCAGTTATAGGGCAACAGACGTTAAGCATAAGCAGCCTGCCTTCTAATTTAAATATTACCAGCGCTGCTGACAGCTTAAAGATGCATATTACAATCATGAATTTACTCTTGTGGGTTATCCTGCTCAGTTTGCCTTCCTTTATTTATTGGTTAAAGAATCTCAGGTAATATTATGTCATTGTAATATATGTAATTATTATCAAACATTTAGCCAGTTAAGGTTCAATGTACTTTTTAAAATAAAAACCTAAATACCAAGTTAGGTTAAATTGAACGGGAGAATGGAAATAACTATTTGCATTTTGCTTGAAAGTTAAGTTAATTACAATCTTTGTAAACTGGTGATCACAGCCCTACTCTGGGTTTAACCTTGCAGCTAGTCCACTAGCTGTACTAACATTAACTATTGCTTACATTTTAAACTTCAAGGTAAATTCCTCCTAACTTTAAGTATCCATGCACTTAATTTAACAATATAATTAGGTAACAATTAATCAATCTTCACAACAACTTTCATTTAGTCAAACACAACTGCAATTATGTAGATGATTATTCCAGAATGGAAAACAAATATTCGACTGGATGTTCATTTTTTATTTATAATGTTTACTGTATAAGGTAAAGTCAGTGCTACTTCAATATCAGCTTACATGAGTATACACACACACACACACACACACACACACACACACACACACACACACACACACACACACACACACACACACACACACACACACACACACACTATGCTGCATTAAAATTGTAGAAACTGAAATTATATTGATTAAAAAAAAAAGTATATGATTAACTTGGAATCCAAATATACAGAAAGTAGGACAGCATTACATACAGTGAAACAGTTTTCACTTAGAAAACTTGATCAAAAAAGGTACTGTAACGACCAACATGATACATATATGATTAATTTCCTGCCTCGTTTATCTTTTTATGTTGAAAGAAAATGATTTAACAAACTACTGTAAATGTGAAGATCATATTGTGTAGTACAGAGAGTTCACAAACAGTTTAGTGGTAAGTTTGTGTTACTTTTTACACCCTAAACTTGTGTATCTGGTTTATAGCTCAATTCATTGGTTACCCAATACTTTGGAAAACATGTGCAAATACACTTTTTCCAATAATCTGTATTCCAGTTCCCTGCCAGTGCACTGAACCAGGGACAAACCATTTCTATGGACCTGGAGCCACACCAATTGTAATAGATACATTAGATATAGTCACGCTTATACAGTACATAACAGCTAACCATGAAAGTACTATACAGAACAAACCCCTCTGTTCAAACCTTTCCTTTTATGGAGCATATTAATTATTGGATAACAGATAATCAAATATACTACTGTTTTATTATCTTTGAAGACAATACAAACTATCCGCATATTAATATCATTTTTTCCATTGTTTCTCAATTTTTTTAGGTACACCATGCAACTTTACCCTGATCCCAATAGATTTGTGACTTTAATTCTTATCTTTACGCTGGAAATTCTGATGAACTCAAGTACCTCCTCAATAAAATCCAGGTATTCTTACTGTAAATACATTTTGACTTATTTATGTGAAAATGTGGGTACTAACATTTGATACTCTTGTATTTAAAAAAATGGATGCTAATATTAGCCTCTACCATCTTCTGTATGGATGGATACCAGCAGGATGGACATATCTAGAGGGAGAGAGTGAGTGATGCACTCACCCAGAAGCCTCAAGTACTTGCCACTTGGATTACAGGATAGGCTTGATGGACCATTTGTTCTCACCCAGTATTTGTAATTCTTATTGTCAACGTAATGTGGTGCCTTACTACCAGAGGTCCCCACACTGTGCCTAAGCCCTAAGCCTTTGCTTAACCACTGCCACCAGAACCCTTGAAGGTGGGATCAACCCTGTACTAGTCTCTTGGTGCTGCACGAGACACTGGTTACAACTAGCCAGACTCAGGAGCACATAGTAATCTTTGTTTTTTTTTATGAGGCAGTATAACACAAAAACAGCATAAATCAAACACTCAGAGAAACATACATAAAAAGGGCAAAAGTACTCATGAAAAATAACTTGATCACAGTCCTTTGTGAGGGCTCAAGTGAGCCTAAAAATGGTCCATGAATCCCTTGCAGACTACACAAGTAACCCTAAGCCTTTACAAAGGCTAGCAAGGATTGGGCACCCCGGCATGCATGCGAGTGGGTGCGCGATTTGAGCCGTGCGACAATCCTTGGCTAGGGGCGCAAGTTGCCACCCCTGTATCTCCGCCGGAGGAAATCTTTTCGTTAAGTCCTTACAGGATTAGTTCGGGAATCCTTAGCTCAAACGAATTATGGAAGAGGGGCGCGATCCTTGGTTACGATGTAATTAACCCCTCACACTCCGGAACCGCTAACGCTGTAACTTGGACGGATCTTGGTGAATCTCGGATTAATCTAACTAGGACTGGGCTGCAGGCATTTTTATAGGGTTAAGGGTCCGATCTCTAACCTACCCAGCCAATCCTCTCGTGGGAACAACTTTTCCCACTTATCCCAGACTTGCCAGTAGCTCACAAAACGGGCAGAAGTCGCTTCCCGGTTTGCTAAGAGCATGCGCCAACTTGGCATCTAAGCTGCTTAGCATACCGGGCCCAACCCCTTACCTGGCGACAGTAAGTCTGGGGTTTGGCTACCAAGTGTTGATAGCCCATACTTCGCACCACTACCTGGTACTTTGCAATATTCCGTCCGCCCTAACACCTAGGGTCTCTGAGGCTTTTCAACTCCGGACTTCTCTAGACACTGGGGCACAAACTCAGCAGGGTGCCCTTTGAAGTACGGAGATGAAAAATCCCTCAGCTCATCCACCCTTAACATATTGACATGTTAATGGATTCATTGCCGGGCTGACGGCAAGGGTTCCTGCTTCTGCATTTTATAACATAGCTGAAACACATTTTATTTTTATATATGGTCTCTGTATGTGTGGGTGTTACAAAAACAACATGTATGTGTATGTTACATTCTCAACTATCTGCATTCCAAAAATTAGAGTGCTAGCTCCTTCCTAACCCATGTTAGCCAATTAATTGAATCGGCTCTGTGATGTGGTCTGCGGTTTGACCTATAATCGTTCTGGGTAACAAGCCGGGTATCATTGCTGGCTCTGATCGGTAACTGCAGACGCACTTCACCAATTAACTTAAGTGGATAACAAGAGTGCCGGATACATTGTTGCGCTTAGGCACCAGTTAGACCGCAATCCACATAACCACTTGAGTTTGTGGCTCAGTCTTTCCGTGAGCGGTGTGCGGTCTAGGAAGTGATATAGAGCTTCAACGTAGCCGCTAACCGCAGGCACGCTTACGCAATTAACGCTTGGCACAGCGCTAAGAGCTCCCCCTTGTGTCTCGAACACATTTTGCACATACATCATACATTAATAGGACTGCAGCAAGTTCCTGACCTGCAGAACTGACACTTTTCACAGTATGTTCCAGGGGACATTACAGTTGATATATAGGGGAAGCATGGCATTGTTGTGACCATATAATTTTACCCCTTCATTCCCCAACAAGGTTTGGGGGTAACCAGCCGGGCATAATGCCTTTATTATTGGCCTGGTTAACCCCTTCACCGCCACAATCATCCTCATATCTCCCCCAGCACCCCTCATCATCGTCATATACACCCCCCCTGCATCTCACATCACTCCCGTCTACTGTATCTCACATCTCCCTCCTACCTACCTCCGGAGGCAGTGGCGTGCAGGAGGCAGTGGCGAGCTGGCAGCAGATAATCAGAACAGGCAGGACTGCACGCACGTGCTCGCTCTAGCTAGCCGCAGGCACCGGAAGTGCCGCACTGCTAGAGCGAGATCCTACCCTGCTGTAGTCCTGAGTGCGGGCTCTGGGGGGGAGAGCCAGGAAAGCCGTCGCGGGCCGCACAGTAAGTGCGGGCAGCTAGATGGAACCACAGGGACTGCTCCACGGAACTCCAGGGGGGAATCTCTGATCTATAGATATGCTTTTACTATATAGCCATTAGACAAGGAAAACACCATCACACTGACCAAACTACATCCTAATCAATTTATCATTCATGTTGAGTGTAATGTACCTTATTTGAATGTATCCAATACAGTCAGAAGATATACTAACTACATTATTTAGTGTCATATTCACAGGTTGCATGTGCTCCGTTTTTCTTTATTCCTTTGTTCATTGCATGTGTGTGACAAACTAAATCTATGTTCAGGTCTGCACTAAAAAGTAACTAATTAAACCAAGCACTAGATAATTACAAACAGTTGGCCATTTCACTGCAAGTAATACTTCTCCATTAATACACACAGGTCCCCCATTTTAGAAAACTCATAGACATGATATTTTATTATTATTTACACGAGATTATACGTTTTCATTGTAGGCAAATAAAAGCTATATTTTAATCAACCATCTTTATTTTTTCACTTGAGTAAAAAAATTTTAAAGCAGGTGCTCTTCTCTTGTATTTTGTTCACATACATCTTCAGTGGCGGATTTCAAATTTTGCCACCCATAGGCACTTTCCTTTTTGCCACCCGGGCCACCGCCTCCTGCAGCGCCGCCCTCCTCCTTCTGCAGTGTCGTGGCATCAAATGACGCCGTAATGTCACGTGACAATGTGTTTCCATGACAACGCGTCGGCATATGACGTTGCAGCGTCATTTGACACCACGATGCTACAGAAGGAGGAGGGTGGCAGGAAGGAGACATAACAGACCTTTACAGAGGCCCCACCCTGGGGAAGAGAGCGGGCCTCTATATGTGAGGGGAAAACCCCCCAGAAAACTTGCTGCCCCAAAGCGGCCTAATGGGAAATCCGCCACTGTACATCTTATACCTGTTGTATGATTCTGTCATTAATTATTTTTTATTAATATTGACAATTATTAATCATATTTATTTTTGAAACAGGTAAGTATTTTTCCTGTGTCTGTTAGAAAGTATTAAGGCCTTTTAATTAGTAATGCAATTGTGTTATAAAGTTTAGACCACTTATCCAAAGTTGGACCAAACTGAAAATAATGGGAAAATGTATCCCTTTGTTCTATCCTTTCTTCGTCTGCTTTTCTTATTAAACTTTTTTGCTACTCATGTTTGCTGGTCTTTGATGACCTCATAGGGTCCAGGGCTACCTTACACTAATGTGGAATCCAGTCATTTACAATGTGGCTGAAATGAAAGTTAAGACCTTTTTCTAAGGACATATATTTTGTAATATATATTAACCACATTGTAACGAATATTAAAATATATATAATATATATCATAGAGGTTCAGTAATATTGTTAATAATAGACGTATCCTTAAAGGAGCAATCCACCATAACTAACCTCCATTTTTTTAAATAAAGGATTGGAAACGAGAGGTCCTCCACAGAGCTGATCTGCAATATTTGCAGCTTGGAGATCTCCCAGATACTTATTTGTAAATGTGCCCATTTTACTTCCTGGTTTTTAAAAGGCGATTTTAAATGGCCATCCAGTAGGAAGCCACAACCAATGATGATGCAGCTTCCTATTGGCTCAAGATTTGGTGATCTCCCTATGGGAGATTTAAACCTGTTAACTTTACCAGTAGTTTAAGCATCTTGTGAACCGAATGGGTCAGAGAGTGGCGTTTGGCTCAGAGGGACTCCTTGTTACCCCTCTGCAAAAAAAAAAGGACTAATTAAAGAGGCGGCTCCTTTCATTAGATCTCTTTGAAAAATAATTACGTTATTATTAAATTGTGTTTTTAAAAAAATGTTTTAATCGAATAGCATGTGAGGAAAGTTCATGAAATGTTTTGTAACCCAAATTGTTACTTTTAAAAAATACATTTGTTTTCTTTCAAGAGATCTAACTTATTGCCTCCTACTACAAATGTAGTGGTATTGATTATATTACTAAAACTTTAAACACAATGATTCTCCACAAATTCACAAGTGGCTCCAAACAACCAACTTTAATGCAACTATCCTACAGCCTAACAATGACCATTAAGTTATGAGACATCTGAATTATTTTGTGTTAAATTCTTAGCTATATGGTCATATATTAATGTGATGTTAATCCATTTAGTTATTGTAGTGAGGGACTTCTCTAAATATGTAATAATTGTATTCTTCTGACATATTTTCAATGTTTATTTTACAGTGTTCATTTCAAAACAAAAAGGTTGTCACTGCTATGTCTAACACTATTTAAGAGGTTTTAGTTAAATGTCTTTAATTACAATAAATCCAGTCAGTGTTAAATTGTTATTTTTTTCTTTCAGTAAATGGCTGAAGACAGCAGCTCGACTTCAGCTCCCTTTTTCAATTGTGATTGTGGCCTTTGCACCTTTGCATTTATACAGAGTATCTTACTTTGTTACATTATCTCTTCTTTTACATGTATTGTGTTGTTTTATATAACTGTACAGGATCAAGTTTTGTATGTAATTATGCAGTTGCTAAGCTTAGTCCTTATAACACTGTAATCATAATATTCATGTTTAAATACAATCATTTAAAGAAATCAATATAACATGTCAATAATTGCTAAATTTAGGGGTAATGTGAAGTGGATGTAAATTTCGCGTATAATTTTAATATGTTCAGGTATATTTTACAATACTAAAGAAGTGATATTGAAAATTATATTTTTCAGTTGCAATATTCGGAAACAAGTACCATGCAATGTCAATAAGTGTTGAACATTAAAGATTTTTTTGGTTGTTGAATATTTCGTGTTGAATTTACAGTATTTGTACAGGTAATGTATTTTGTAAGATCTTAAATTCTGGTAAACACTTAGCTAATAGTATGACTTGTTTTGCGGATGTGTTAATTGACAAGATACATTTTTTTACATTTTAAATCAATTATGCAAATGGTAAGCTAAACTTTGTATGCAGTTGTATTTATGTATGTCTTTATTTAAATAGCGCCATTAATGTACATAGCGCTTCACAGAGGTAATATACATGACAATCATATAAATAACAAATAATATAAATAACACAAAGGGGAGAAGTTCTTCAGACATAAAAGTAACATCTAGGAAAAGGAGTCTCTGATCTGAAGAGCTTACAATCTTCTTACCTTTTAAAATCTATTCAAATTGTGATTATGTTCTTGAATTCATGTTTGATTTAGTTTTGTATAGTCAATAAATGCAGTAATTGGTACTTTTTGGACATGTGATGAAGTATTTTGCTCTCATCTGCAACACATATAGGGGTTGGATAAATAGTGTGTTAATTTTTTTCCCTATTCATCCTCATAAACCAAAGATCGAAGTCTTCAAGTATAACATCTGTGATGGAGCAGACCTGTAGACTAGGTCCGTTAAGAGTCCACAGAATGCATTTTAGACTGTACAAACCATCTGGTGGTTTATTTCTACACAAATACAACAAAACGTTTTGCACACTGTCCCTTTAAGGCAAAACACAAAGCATAAAAAGAAAGTCTACTCCATCTTGGGAGACTTACTAAACCAAACTGGCCCTAGCTACCTGGCTGGCTAGCCCAGTTACCAGTCCAAATCATATCAAACAATATCAGGGAACAATATAAAAAGAATACAAGGAGAGGATTCGGGAGTGATCACAGGGCCACACTAGTTGAGTGAAGTAATAAAGTATATAATAGTGGTAATTGTAGATGTGGGTGCAGAGTGTGAACTGACAAGTGAATCAGGCAAAAAGAGGGGGGAAGGGGAACACAAAATGAATGTGTCCCCTAAAGAATCCACTAACTGCACTCCTACATAATATAAAATCTAACTTTTAATAAATTTACTTAAAACATATATTACCAAACGTTGTGTACTATGTATTAAAAATGAATTAAATGGACAATGTCGTACATCCCTGTCAATAAATGTGTGATTATGCAAACCCAAAATCAATATTCCTGGGGTTGGAAGGACAGAGGATGCTGTAAGTCAGGGTGTTAACCCCTCTGGAGCTAGTATGCAAACTGTAGGTAAACGTATCCTACACAGTGAGCCTTTGACTGGTCAAAAAATCCAGCAATCCTGCTCAGATATATACCAGCAAGCACCTATAGTTGTATTAAATGCATATGCTTGGAAGGTGACGCTGACACAGGCTCAATCAATGGAGAATAACCCTCAACATAGTGAAGCTGGGACTCACAGTACCATTAACAGTGAGTTACCCAGCAGAGAGGCTCTAATTGTGCATATATCATATATTAAATGGAGCAGGAAGGCAGACTCACTGCCTGTTGTTATAATTATCCAGCTAATGCCGTCTGCATAAATAGAACCAGGAGACTTAAGAGCACTACAATAAAAACAGCTCCAAGTAGGAGACTGACACAACTGCGCGTCCAACGCGCGTTTCCCTCCAGCAAAGGAGCTTCTTCAGGGACAAATTTTACTGGGGGAGAGGGGACTGAGACCTTTTATACCCCAGCAGTACCTTGATTAAAGATTGATGGTTACCAGCTGTTGCGCATGCGCAATGCGTCAAATCCCTGAGTGCAACTCAAAATCACACAAAGGGCCATAATAAACAATGAAAATGAATAACTACACATTTAGATAGCAAAGTGTCGTTTTATTGTGTTAATGCGATTGTTTTTGTGCCTTTTACAACTCACCTGCATGATCGGCGTGTAGAGACTGCACTGCGCATGTACAGGGAGTTGGAAAACAAAGCGAAATCCTACCTAATCATAGTGCGCATGCGCCGACACTTAGAAAATAATTACCATGTCGCAACCAATATAACGGGCATGCGCTGGGACTTAGATGCTATTGAGTGTCAACCTTTCAGCTGCGCATGCTAACGGACATAGAAGTATCCTGCTATACTTATATTACCTTCTCACGCATGCGCAAGAAGGTAATATAAGTATAGCAGGATACTTCTATGTCCGTTAGCATGCGCAGCTGAAAGGTTGACACTCAATAGCATCTAAGTCCCAGCGCATGCAAGGTACTGCTGGGGTATAAAAGGTCTCAGTCCCCTCTCCCCCAGTAAAATTTGTCCCTGAAGAAGCTCCTTTGCTGGAGGGAAACGCGCGTTGGACGCGCAGTTGTGTCAGTCTCCTACTTGGAGCTGTTTTTATTGTAGTGCTCTTAAGTCTCCTGGTTCTATTTATGCAGACGGCATTAGCTGGATAATTATAACAACAGGCAGTGAGTCTGCCTTCCTGCTCCATTTAATATATGATATATGCACAATTAGAGCCTCTCTGCTGGGTAACTCACTGTTAATGGTACTGTGAGTCCCAGCTTCACTATGTTGAGGGTTATTCTCCATTGATTGAGCCTGTGTCAGCGTCACCTTCCAAGCATATGCATTTAATACAACTATAGGTGCTTGCTGGTATATATCTGAGCAGGATTGCTGGATTGTTTGACCAGTCAAAGGCTCACTGTGTAGGATACGTTTACCTACAGTTTGCATACTAGCTCCAGAGGGGTTAACACCCTGACTTACAGCATCCTCTGTCCTTCCAACCCCAGGAATATTGATTTTGGGTTTGCATAATCACACATTTATTGACAGGGATGTACGACATTGTCCATTTAATTCATTTTTAATACATAGTACACAACGTTTGGTAATATATGTTTTAAGTAAATTTATTAAAAGTTAGATTTTATATTATGTAGGAGTGCAGTTAGTGGATTCTTTAGGGGACACATTCATTTTGTGTTCCCCTTCCCCCCTCTTTTTGCCTAACAATATAAAAAGTCTTTATCTGCATGTGCTGGTCCGGCATCTCCGGTTTCTCCAGGCGAACGTCAGATACAGGCCTTGCAGTCCTGCTGCTCCCAGGAAATCTCTCGGGTTCACTCCTGCCCTGTTTCTGCGCGGGCCTCTTTGTGGTGCAGGGCTTTGGGGTCCCCACTGTTCCCTGGCAAATCACTCTGGTGAACAAGAAACCTGGGTCTCTGCAGGCTGGAGCTCAGTTGATGCTGAGTGTGAATCCCAACAGGGTCACAGACAATCCTCTGTGACCCTTCTCTCTTGCTGAACAGAAACTTGAACAGGGACCCTGACAACAGTTACTTCCTGCCATTCCTTTGACGCTGCTCAGGCATGAAACCTGACCGCAGTGTGTACTTTCCATATCCTTACAGAGGGAGCAAGTTAACTCCTTCACTCCCTTACACCGCCTTTATATGTAAATGTATGCTGACACAAGATTAAAAAAAACACACCTAAACATCTATCTTTTTTTTTGTATGTACACGGTTTTTCATATGATGAGATATTTATTGTGTACCAGTTTTCATAAAAACTATTACATAAATCATTTTTAATATGTACATTTATAACACAAGGTCATAAGAATATTTGGGTTTACTGACACTTTTATTGTATGGTTATGCAAGACAACACATTTGTTTTACATAAAGATATTAACTTAACCAATAAAATGCATGTTTAATTGTAGCATAAACCATTACAAATTTAGCCGTTCAAAGGAAAACATAGACCTGTAAATAATAAGAGCATGACAAGGAGAGAGTCCAATATAGTGTATTAATCTTTTTAATGGGGAAAAAATCACAACGTTAGAGGCATAGTAACAGTGATGACTAAATAGTGCAGAAAATCTGTGCCGTGTCCACGGAGACTAAGACGCTGGTACAGTTACTCATACAGAGCGCTGCTTACATTCTATTGCATCTCCTGCTAATGATGTCACAGATGAAAATGTTTGCAACATTCTCAGGAGGTTGTGAACCATGCAAAATTTGGCATTTTCTCCTACCAAAATTTTTTGGGGTCCCACCAGAGTTTACAAGCGATGTGCCATTAGCCAAATAGCCAATGCCTGTGCTTTGCGAATTGCAATTTTGCCACATTACTAAATTCTCTAAAATGTCTGGGCTTCCTTAATGCAGAGACTATAAATAGGGCACACATCATGTGTTTGTGCATTATTTGGGAGTGAGCTCGGTTGGAGAAGGGAATGTTATGCACACATAGTTACATACAGTACATCCAGATCAAGTCAGATTCATTAGAGATAGGCAAGCAGCGGATAACACCCGGCAAATCATTGATCTTTTAGATATAGCCAATACAAAAGGGTTACAGGTTATGATAAGTCTAGATGCAGAAAAAGCTTTTGACAGGATTGACTGGCCATACCTGAAAGCTACGCTTGGAGCCTTTGGATTCGGGGTTACGGTGAGCAATCTTGTCACTATATTTAGGCCCCACCGCAAGGGTAATCCACCAGGGATTCCCTTCAAACACCATCAAAATTAAAAGCGGAACGAGGCAGGGTTGTCCTCTATCGCCCCTATTATTCGCTCTATGCATAGAACCGTTAGCTGCCCAGATTCGTAACCATCCCAAGATAACGGGAATCACAATGTCACAAAGTGGTTTTGTACACTGACGACATTCTCCTGACTATATCCAAGCCCCTCACGTCTCTGCCGAACCTGTTCGACTTGTTACGGAAATGTAATAGACTATCTGGATATAAGATTAAGAAGGTCAAATCAGAGGCACTAAACGTGACCCTCCCAAAAGAAATGGAAAAATTAATAGCGATCAATTTCAATTTTAAATGGCAAAGTAAAGAGATTAAGTATTTAGGGGTCCACATAACGAAAGATTCAAAGAGTGTATATATAGTGCAAATTATCCCAAGATCATTTGCCTATTAATAGAGGATCTCAGAAAGTGGACATCCCACAGGATCTCCTAGATAGGTAGGATACATAGAGTTAAAATGAATCTCCTCCCCCATATTCTATACCTATTCCAGACATTACCAGTGCCACTGAGACTGAAGGACATACTCTAACTTCAGTCTGAAATCTCTTAAATAAGTTCATTAGGAAAAGAACCCCCTTGACAGGGGGACTGGCGGCACCTTGCCTGTTGTCCTACTATAAAGCAGCACAATTATGTCAAATTACTCAATGGCAAAGAAACCCACCATTGAAAAGATGGGTGGACCTAGAGAGTGCAGTTTGCTCCTCATTGGAGTTGAACAACTTAATGTGGCTACCTAAAATAGCCTTTAAATCGACTAACACGGTGCTGTCCTCAATGACCTTTGCTGTCGGTTTGGGAGGCTTCTAAATTTAAACATAACCAGTAGAAATTCGCTGATGTCCCCTTTATGGGGGAATCCAGACTTTTCTCCGGGCATAACTAGTGGGGACATTTTTTAATTTGGAAAATAGGCAGATTTAATAGACTTAGATATCTGGAGGACAACAAAAAGATTAAGTAATTTGAACAATAATTTTTTAGATACCTCCTGATCAGGGCCTTTTACAACAAACACTCCCCTCCCCACCCCCCTTTGACCACATTCGAGAAGCTCTGTCTAAGGGAAAGTGACAAACGCGGACTTACATCGCAGATGTATAGAGAAGTGGTCGGTTCGGGCTCCACAGAACAGCAGAAATTATCATTCATGAAGAAATGGGAAGCAGATTTAGGGGAGGTACTGGAGGGCGAGAAATGGACTGCTATAGTGACGGCGGCTGTCAAGAGTTCAATCTGCACGACATTGAAGGAGAACGCATATAAAGTCCTAATGAGGTGGTATATCACCCCACAGAAATTATCTAGGTTCATGCCGGGATACTCCCCGCTGTGCCCTAGACAGTGTGGAGTATCGGCCGACCTTTTGCACATGCTGTGGTCTTATCCTCAGATTGCTCCACTTTAGGAGAAGATTAGAAATTGGATTCAGAGGATTTTTGACTTCACAATTCCACCAGATCCAAGGTTGTTCCTCCTAAATAGACTGCTCCCAGGTCTCTCCAAAGCTGGAAATAAATTGATTGCTCATTTTGCAACGGCAACGAGGTGCGAGATCGCAGCACTGTTGAAACAGCCTGAAATCCCATATATTTCCAAGATTAGGAACAGAGGGGCCTATGCAGAGAGCAGCGAATTTTAAAATTGGCGAGTTTAATAAAAAGTAGCTTTTTTGGAGAGTTTTATTCTCCATATGCAGAAATGTGCGAATTCTGCTATGTTTAACATGAATGCGTGTGGCGAGTTTAAATTGGCGAGATGCGCGCTGCAGAAATGTGTTAAAAAAAATTTGCGCCTTTTTTTTTCCTTTGCTATGGCCGCGAGCGGCAGCTTCTTGCCAACTTTTCCTGGCGAGGCAAAAAGGAGACAATCGCGCCATTTTATTGGCGCGAACAGCCGCTAGATGCCGTTCGCGCCTCTCTGCATAAGGATATTTTTAAAACTGGCGAGATGGAGGTTCTCGCCAGCCGCGAGGCGAGTTTTAGAAATAGAAAAAAAAAATTGGCGCGTTTTTCGTAACTCGCCATTTTCTGCTGTTTTCTGCGCGATTTTCTCCAAAAAATGGCGAGTTTTGAAATAGCGCTGCTCTCTGCATAGGCCCCAGAATGTGGTACGTTTGCCAGCTGGAGAAGTTAACAAGTCTGGTTAACGACACTGGCGCCAATTTTCTAAAAGTCTGGATGCCGTGGCTGGCCCAGACAGACATCCCAGGGGTGGAGGTTACCACAATTTGGCAGTGATGGCTATAAGTGCGTTCTCGGTCGATGAGATGTGTCGACCTTGGTTTTTAAGGAATATAGAATATTTTTAAGGTATTTATTTGAATAAGTTTTAGGATTTTGAGTATGAACCTGTTTTTGTTAAAGTTATGGCTTTTTAAGAGTTATGTTTTTATTTTGGTTGTTATATGTTGTCAAAGTTATGTGAGTAATCGTTGTAGTCCTGTGTGGGTTATTTCTTTTGAAACACCTTGTAACTATCAGAGTAAATTGTTTTGAATATGTGCACACGTATTTAATATTAGGGCTAATGAGGGGATGTTTACCCATATACAGTATAAGGGACGCATCCCCGCATGCCCATTACCTCCTGAAGAAGCGTTAATTAGCGCGAAACGTGTAGAGGATTGCTACAGTGGTCACCATTTCTATATTTTCAATTAGATTGTGTGACTTTATGCGGAATTGGAACCTCTTCAAAAACGTTTTTTATTGGGAGTGCAGCTCTAGCTAAGCTGTATACTCCAGCGAGATATCCCACTTGACCAGAAAGAACGTTCCGAGTTCACTTCCGGTTTGCTAATCGTGTGGTGATCCGGTTTGTGTCAAGTAGAGGGGATCACGCGGAGCTCGCTGCTTTGACGTCAGAAGTGTGAGGGATCCTTACCGTTTATGTGGCTGTACTGAATTGTAAGTTTTTATGTTCATCGTGTACTAATACATGTGGAAATCTCCCTAACGCCCTGCCTTCTCTGCGCTCCTTTTGTTTTTTCATATGTATCCCGGTTGATCACTGGAGAGTCTGGGAGCTGCGGGACGAAGAGGACTAGGCTAAAGGTGGAAGAAGCTGAACGAGTGCGGTCTCACATACATGTGAGTTTATTTAACCCCTCACTGGTATCCTTATGATAAGAGTGGATATTATACAGTAGGAGTACAACTATTGAAAATGAATTCTCTCCCTCTCCCTCCCCCTCTCAGACATGCATATTTCAAGCCCATAAATGTGTTACTAGAGGTAAACTAATACAATTGGTCACAGAAACAAAGAATTAATTCGATGCATGACCAAATTCAGGGGTGGGCAGCCTGACCTAATTTACAGTGGTGGCCCACCTGACCTAATACAGAGGTTACCAACCTGAGGCCACGCTTATAGTGCCGTCGATGGCGACGGCAACACGACGGGTGACGTCGCCACAGGCGAAAGTTATATTTTGCTGGGCGGCAGCATCGCAGGTTTCCGGGCATTTGATTGGTTCAAGGGCCATAACAGGAGGCGACAGCCCTTGAAAAATCAAATTTTGCCGGCTACCAGTTTTCGCGACATGACGTCACTCCGTCGCATTGTCGCCGTGGCGCTTACAACAAGCGCACGCGGCGGCAATGCGTTTGTTTTCGGGCGACGTCGCCGGCACTAATAGATCAGATGCAAAAATTAGAGAAACAACATAAACATAATTTAGATAAACACACAAACAATACTGGTTAACCTCAGATGCAAATTTAGCTCCCTGCTGGATTATAAAATGGCACAAAAAATGTTTATCAATTGTACGAAAACAGAGATACAGTAAAACCAATAAATTATTAGCAAGGAAACTTAGACAAAAACAAAATATGCAGTATATACAAAACCATAGAATCCATACTGGCATAGTTGCACATGACCTCAAACCAATTCAAACTGAATTTCAGTCTCTTTATACTAAACTGTATAATCTGCAAGATAATAATGCTCAAGATCCACAAGCGCTCAATGCGCAAATTGAACAATATCTCGACAAGATCAGCATTAAAAAAAATCTGTAGACAAGCTATTACACATCTAGACAGACCTATGGAATTGGAAGAGATTGAGGAAGTTATTACATCCTTACCTAATGGAAAAACCCAGGCCCAGACAGTTACACACACCAACACTATAACACCTTTAAGGATATGCTATTACCCACATGAGATCCACATTTAATGCAATAAGAGATAGGAATTTCTTCCCGAAACAAACTTTAGAAGCTCATATTTTTGTAATCCTTTAAGATCCTACAAACTCATGTGAACAGATTTTATTAGGTCTCAAAACAGCCCAGAATCTATAACAGAGTTCTGACCGCACTAAGAAAGTGGGAGGCCTAGGTATCCGAGATTTTAGGTTGTACCATACTGCCAGTTTGAAGGATTGCCATACAAATGATAAGCATACTGTAAGTTATGGGTTCCAGTTGATTGGAGTCTTGCTGAGCCAACCAATGTGGACACCTTTTACTGGATGGAAAGCGTCTGGCCTGTTTAAATGATCCCACCTAATTAATACCAGATGTAATGAGGGTTTGGGATGCCTTGGCCTACAAATGCAGCCTTACCTCCTCTCCGTCCCCGCTGACCCCTATTTTAGATACTAAATCATTCCGCACAGGGAAGTCTCAAAAACATTTTGGTATCTAGAGAGAGACGGGAGTTAACAGGATATCAAATCTTTTGTTTGTGGATCAGCTAAAATCTTACCAACTTTTACAAAATAATTTTCAGTAGCCAGACAGAGTTGTGCCACTATATACAAATTAAGCACTTTATACATTCACATAAATAAAAAATAAAAAAACATTTTATGTCAGAATACTGTCTTTGAAACGATCTTACTCAATCGAAATTCCAAATCTTACAAGTGTAACATGGTTAGTCCACCCTGCCTCTCTTTTGCCCCCTGTCACATAAGTCCTCGGCAGTTTAGGCTGTGACAGGCAGTCCTGTGGGCAATTGACCCTCACCATGTTACTCTCTGAGTGACAGAGGAGGTGGTGACTCATGGTCTGTGTACAGCCTATCAGGGTACAGACTTTGAGCCCGCCCTTCTGGTTCCTCAGGGAGGCAGTACCAAAAAGATGGGCGTCTGCTTTCACCCTTCCTAAGGAGTGAAAGTATGTGACCTCTCCTCCCGGTCTGGGTGAGAGGCCATTCAGCCCCTAATGGGCTGGCTGGGCCAGAAAGGTCAGAGGCTCCCTAATGCAGAGTGCGCACCATCCAGAGACTGGGATTCTCTGAGACCCCTGAAGCCGCTGTAAGACCACCTGCTGCAGTGATGCAATAAAGTTCCTTTGTTCATTTATATCCTTGCCTGAATTCCAGTCTGTGGGCAGGGATGTAGGAGAGTATGCTTTAGTGGGGACTGCCTCCAGAAACCCTGGAGTCCACTGAAGCTGGAGGCGCTGAACACCGGAAAGAACATCGGAGGTCACCAAAAGCCTGTCCTGGTCTCCATCCGATCGCAGACAGCTCAGCTCTCCTAGACCCTCACAGGTCCTGCAAGCCTGTCCTGATCTCAGCAACGCCTCCAATTGTAACACATGTACCCCCACCCTCTGGAGAGATACTGCTCTAGTTACAAGGTGTGGCGTACCTGTGAGGGTCCAGGAGAGCTGAGCTGTCCTGTTTGCAATGGGATGGAGACCAGGACAGGCTTTTGGTGACCTGATGTTCTTTCAGGTGTTCAGCACCTCCAGCTTCAGTGGGTACCCCCCGGGGTGCACTGTTGGACCTGCGGACACCCGCCGGTACCACCGGGGACCCCTGCCGGCCTGGGGTATTTATTGTGTGTGTAAAAAAATAAATCATGGTTTTACATTATGTGGGGGCACCGGGGGTGGGTTGTGTATTGGTGCTTATTAGATATTGTAATGGTTTATTGGGTGCCTAGGAGGTGGGTAGTGGGGTTGTTGTGTGTGTGTGTATTTTTTTGTATTGTGGGTAGCGGTGGTGATTTGAAGGGGGTATTAGCCCCAAGGATGGGTGTTTAGGACTACCAGGTGGGTAGCGGGAGGGGTTAACCCGTTCATTACCTTAGTGGTGCTGTATTAACCGCTAAGGTAATAAAGGGGTAAAGTCCACCCGCTACCCCCCCCCCCCACAAGGCCTAAACACCCACCAAGGACTAAATACCATCTTCACCCGCCACCACTACCCACAATAAGCCAAACCCTAACCCACAATTAGCCTGGCACGGGTGGTTAACCCCTTCATTGCCTTAGCGGTTAGATTTGGAGAAGATACGCTGATCGGGGCTTATAGAATTGAGCGTGTTTGAAAAACTTGTGATCAGTGCCGAAAAGTGGCTTATCGCCACACGTCTATGGTTTTTTTTTCTTCCTGCAAAACCCCCCGGCAATTTGTGCTCTTATCGCCAGCTTCTCGGGGCTTACTGAGTCGCTGTAGGCTTTTTTGGCGAGAAGCTGCCGATAAGTGGCATATCGCTGCTTACTGCATGAGGCCCTAAGTCTCAACACATACCTCCTACAATATTTCCATAAGACCAATACTGACAAGTCCAGGGTCCCTTGTGATGAAGGGGGTACTGCGGTCAGATCCAACGGGACTCGGCAGGATCCAATCAGAACCCACAACCTCTGCTATTCTGGGTAGCGGATCTAGCATTTAACTAAAATAGATGCTGGGAAGCATACATGACTTATGACCATGTCAAACCATGTGGTTTTACAAGGACAAACTCACAGCTATTAGAATATGCCCATGGGAGAGGTACAGCCCAAATACAAAGCAACAGACATTTTTTCAGGTAAATATATAGATCACAGGTTTTCTTAACAAATGTCTCCCTGAGCAAAGCAGTGTCAACCGGTCTTCCCAATGTTTACAATACACACATGATTTCACTTGGTTCATTGTATCCCCTTCAAGTGACCTTAAGCAAGTACATCAAAGTGATTCAACCAGGAACTGTTTTGGGCAAAAGTTACACCCCTCTGCTCTGTCCCACCCGCTGCCCAGCATAAATACTAGTACAGAAGGTGGTAGGGCATATGAGCAGGAACAGGTGAAGCAGCAACAGTACAACACGTGAGTAACAATCCTCCGGTGTAGAAATTAGCAGGTTTTAGTTATTTACCAGGCTCTGTCCAGTTGCTTGAAATATCTATGGATTCCCTTTTGCCTCTCATTTGTTTTCAGTTGTTAAATTAGGTGGTCAACACTACTCCAGAAATGATATAAGATGGAGGGTGTAACAAAAGTAACAATCATCAAAATCCCAACAATGGGCACTTTATCCTTCTTTATTTTGTGGTTATTTGTAGATTTCATCTTAAAAACATATAATATCTACTCTTATCTTATGATTGTGAAAGCAAAGAAAGTGGACTAGCACTGGGGAAAAGGATTTCTGAAAATATTCCGATCCGAAACTTGGTCGAGAACTGAACTCTGCAATGCATCACGACACATGCAACTGACAGGGAAAAGGGGAACATTATGAAGAACATTAATATTTGTTTTAATTAATGCTACTATGCAAATTACATCAGTGCAGGTGTAGAAACGCTTACAATCTGTCCCTGTGATATTGGTAAATAAGATGGCTCATTCAAATGCAAAGATTTTGACTGTTAAATTCTGCAAAAACTAAGCTGCATTTTCGTGTTGGCGAATACTGTGCAATAGCTGCCTCTGTTTGCACATAAAACAATGATCTTGCTAGGTAAGAGTTGCTGTTTACAATAAACACTTTAGGAGTTTGAAGATATAAACAAACCACAACATTTTTCTTATCTGCTCTGCTAGAGTCACGTTTGTGTAATTACAAAGCAATGTATGTGTATGTACAGTATGTATGTATGTGTATGTGTATATATATATATATATATATATATATAATTATTATTGATAAAATATGGTAGTATTGTGATGTCCTCTCCAAACGTGTGTATACCTGTATTTCTATATAAACAAATGATCTATAGGAGGGTTAAGGTTATCATAGATTGCTGTAGTCCTATTGGTAAATTAGTCCAGTTGCTCAGTAGAACTACTAGTCCAAAGTGATTGAATGAGTAAGTCAGTTAGGGGCAAGTTGGTGTCATAGGGTTAGGGTTGCTGCTGAAACGTTGTGTCTTTGGTTACTGTTATAAAGAAATGTGAAAAGAGATGAGCGCAAAAGCACTTCTGATAGCGTAATAACGTTTTTGCTGTTACTTAAAAATATTATTACGCCATCAGATACTTTTCTGTGCTCATCTCTTTCACATTTCATTATAACAGTAACCAAAGACACAACGTTTGAGCAGCTCCACTAGAATCCAAAGACCGGGGAAGAAGACAACAAGCTAAACAAGAGGTAGAAAAAGGTTTAAAGTGCAAATATAAAAGATCCAACATTTCAGGGTCAGCTCGGGACCTCTCCAGCAGGGCGGTGCACCTGCGTGCTGTGCCTTCTTCCCCGCTCTTTGGATTCTGGCTTGAGTATTTGTTTTATATGTTTCTATATCCTTTGAATACTCGTTGCAAGGTGTGCGTGTGTGTATATATATATAGTGGCTAACCGCTAAGGCAATGAAGGGGTTAACCACCCGTGCCAGGCTTATATACACGCACACCTTGCAACGAGTATTCAAAGGTATTGCAACGAGTATTCATAAAAAAGGTATCACCTAATACTAAAGTACTCATTTATTCTATTCTGATATATATATATATATGAAAAAAGAAAAGAGAAAAAGCGCCCGATCCTTGTGTAAAATCAGATTGACATTTTAATAAACCATGGACAAGACAATTGCACACTTACAATTAGTCTGATTAAAATAAGCGTTTTATGGGACCTGCCCATGCACCAAACGAAGACTTCACCGTCACCTCCGTTCTGTAATCTCACGATCAGTTCGAGACCCAGCAGTTGAGAACGCCGTTTTCTCCAAGGTGTTTCTATAACAGACATCCGTCAGGAGCTTCTCAGCAGCGTGCGTCCGCCATTACTCCCACACATGCGGTGCTGGATACCGGAAGGATTTTCCTTGTATTTCCTTGGTCTCTCTCTGGTGCCGAAGGCAGGTCAGCCACCGTAGTTTCAATGCAAACCGTCCCTACGCGTTTCTTCCGCCTTTGCGGATTTCATCAGGGGAAATACAAGGAAAATCCTTCCGGTATCCAGCACCGCATGTGTGGGAGTAATGGCGGACGCACGCTGCTGAGAAGCTCCTGACGGATGTCTGTTATAGAAACACCTTGGAGAAAACGGCGTTCTCAACTGCTGGGTCTCGAACTGATCGTGAGATTACAGAACGGAGGTGACGGTGAAGTCTTCGTTTGGTGCATGGGCAGGTCCCATAAAACGCTTATTTTAATCAGACTAATTGTAAGTGTGCAATTGTCTTGTCCATGGTTTATTAAAATGTCAATCTGATTTTACACAAGGATCGGGCGCTTTTTCTCTTTTCTTTTTTCTAATAGGTACTATGGGAACTTGGGGAACCCAAAAAGAAGCAGCCTGGACCTTTGTTTTATTTACTCATGGACTTCATTTGGACTTAAGTATCAATTTTTATAGTTCTATTTTTGCATTTTTATGCTATTTTTTATGTTCAACAGTTTATTTTTATCTTTCATATATTTTTGCACATTTTTTCTATCATTTTTTGTTTGATGTATGTTGTTTTTTTTTTTTTTATATATATCAATTATCAATTAGTAAATCAGGCACTAGTTGGTTCATGCAAACATCATAATCACTATTGATATTTGGTGCAACATTTTGGCACACGTCACCGGAGTGGCAGCAATTTGGGTGTATTTGAAAAAGGGGCGCTGTCTTTATAACTGTCCATATATATATATATATATATATATATATATATATATATATATATATATATATAAAAATATATATATAAATATATAAATATAGCAGAATAAATGAGTACTTCAGTATTAGGTGATACCTTTTTTATTTGGACTAACAATTGATATCATAGGACAAGCTTTCGAGAGTGTTCCTTTCTTCTTCAGGTCAGCATATATATATATATATATATATATATATACACAAGAAATAGTAACGCTAAACAAGTGTGCTGATTAAATGAATAGTGAGGTGAACTGGTGCACTAATATAAAGGATAATAAGTGCAATGGAAGGTGTAGAAAGTGATATTTGTATATCCAGTAAATACTAACATATAGAATGTGAATAAATAAATCCGCATTAATATATTTTAAAAAGTCAGTGTTTTAAACCAGTTCCAATGGAAATATAGTGATGTGAACAGGAAGTCAAAATCCAGTAGGTGATCTTTATTGAGCAGACTGCAACTTCAGAAGGACTGGCAGCTTGGCCTGGCCCAACTTGGGCCGCCGGACCCCCAGCTGCCACCGGGCCCCCTGTTCCCCCCGGTCGGCGGCCCTGAAGAAACCTCCCACACTTTCCTACCAAAGCTCCCAGAAAACAGGTTACATACTGTATGCTAGCCAATATACACAGGGCTTTTACACAGCTAGTTATACTTATATACTGTCTATTAACCCTTTCCCAGTCAGAGGGCCTCTGTGGCAGCAAGGTGGTTAATATTTTAAAAAGTGGGAGAATATCTGTCACAAATCTAATCCACATTGCATCTTCCCCTACACAAATACTAACCTAACCCTGTAGGATCTCAGCGGGACCAGTTTCCTACTGGATCCAGAGTGACAAAAACCACATCTGTCTGGTGTGTCCTTGGTCTGTGTACGGTGGACACAGGAGGCAGGTACAAGATTGTGATAGTCACAAAGGACTTCTTATAGCTCTATTTGAACAAAGCATACTGGTTACTAAAATAACTCACCCACGTAAAACATTATCTGCCGTTTTAAACTGCTATTTCATAAATGAAAGTTTATTAGCAGACTATCATAGGATTTTACAATGAAGCATGTAATCTAAATATTAAAAGCAAAATTAATTTATAAAGAAAAATGGGTGCCATGTTAGTAGGAAAGCATCTTTAATCTTTGCAATATATCTTCTTTATTTTGCACACTCATTGCGGCTACTGACAAGTCCTACAATTGCTGTTCTGTCTGTTTGTATTGTCTATATATTATCTATCACATACCATCACTCATTAAGATAACAGTATTACATTTTCTATCTCTTGCTTGGAGGCTGCTATAAATGTCCTCCCAAGGCCTGGTTACACTGGTCTAGGACATTTGGTCACGGCTGTTTCGCCGTGACCAAATTTTTGCTGTTGTTTCGCCGCAAGTGACCTCACCACAGGACACAGCTGCTGGCTGCTTCACCACTAAGGTTCGTCCCTAACTTTAGTCCTTACTCTAAAAACCCCTAATCTTAACCCCGAATACTAACCCTACCGTAAAAACCTTAATCACTTATCACTAAAACCCCTAAAGTGAACCCCTTACCCCAACCGCTAAAACCCCTAAAACAAACCCTAGAGAAGAGCCAAGTTAATAAAGGGGATGGATAATCTGATTTATGAGGAGAGGCTAACTAAATTTAGATTTGTTTGCATTAGAAAAGAGGCGTCTAATAGGGGATATAATAACCAGGGCTGCCGACAGGGGGGGACAGCCGGGACAGGTATCCTGGCGGCTGGCATTGCAAGTTGGCCTGACCTCTGGCTGGCCCGGCTGCGGCCTAGCCCCCGGCTCTCCATCAGCTGCAGGCCTCTTTCTCACTCTGTGTCCCACACCAAGCTTCCAATACTGGCGGCGCACGACGGGTCTCGTTGACGTGCGCCGGAAGTAAGCTGGGCCTCAGCTTCCGGTGCGTGCTGACTTTGGAAGCTCGGCATGGGACAGAGAGGAAGAGGCCTGCAGCTGATGTAGAGCCGGGGCCCGGCCGCGACTGGCAGCCAGGCCTGGCCAGAGGTCGGGGCCTACTTGCAGCGCCGCCTCCGGGCCCCCTGCAGCCGCCGGGCCTGAGACCATCCACAAAGTCTATTTTTTAAATATGTGTTGTGGGGGATTGGGGGTCTTTTTATATGTATTGGGGCGAGTGGGGGTCTTTTTATATGTATTGGGGGGGTGGGGGCCTTTTTTTATATGTATTGGGGTGAGTATTTAAAAAAAAATATGTGTAACACCACTTGCCTACCCCCAAGGGAAACACAGGTGTTATGCACTATGGTGCTACCTGTTAGGTGTACAGGAGGACTAAGCCTCCTCTCTTGGGGAGCCTGGGGTGACTGGTGTAGCGCGTCCACCTGTGCGGATCCCTGCGTTGGCGGGATAGGCCCTCACGAGAACCGGTATGCCTATAGTGTATACCCGAGAAATCACACTAACACAGGTTATGCAATACGTCTTTACTGTGGTCCCACAGTCTTGCAAGAGAAACACATATGCAACACAGCAATACAATAAAATACAATAACATGTCCAGTACTAGTCCTGGAGTAGCTAACCCCAATATTATTTAGGGTGCTCAGGCACCTATAGCCCAGTGTCCCATGAGCAATCCCTCTCAGTGTATGTGAGGGCAGTGCTACCCTCTCCCCTTGCGATGGTGCAATATACCTTCCTGGCTTAGGATCCAGCCAGGCCACACTTCCCAGCAAGGGCAAAAATGGCAGCAGAGTCCCATGCTGCAGGGTCTCCAACAAAAGCCCCTCACACCTCAGGGTCCGGGTGATGGCTAATCCTCAGGCCACAGTGGGAAGCCTCCCTCTGCACTCCAGTCTGCTCCGCTGTGCTCCAATGTGCTCCCTCACTATCAGGAGCCACCTATACCTAGTTCCAGCCCTGCACACATCTCTACAGTGAGGATGAACTATTTGGGGCCTAGGGGGTAAGTCTTGCCTAGTCCAGGGAGCCTTACTAGCTCCCAGGACAGTCCTAGCACCTCATGTGCTCTGGCAGCTCTTACTCTACATGCAACAGACACAATCTTTAATTCCCTGCTTAGTGTCAGAGTTTAAGGACATACAGTTTCTTTTATTCCATCCCTGCCTCTTCAGAGTAAGACTGAGGAACTGTGTAAACGCCCCCAGTGGCCAGGAGGAATACCCTGCTACACTCTCCCCATGGCTGAGACCTCACGGTCCCCGCATGAGAAATATATAACCACACAATTTCTATAATGAAAAATGCATTGAACATATTACTTAACCATATTTACAGCTATATACACATTTAAAATGGCATTAAATAGTTCTGTCAGCACTAACATAATCGAGTCAAACCTTTCTCTAGACATCTGCTGAGACTCATAGTGGGGTTCCCCGATTGAATCATACACCATTCTAATGGGCAGCCGAGTGACTTTGACTCCTCTTCAATTCAGGAGCTGGCCTATTCATTGACCCTGAGAAGTCTTCATTGTCTTCTTGGTTACAGAGGTTTCCAGCAGCTTGAGACCCTGGTCCTCTCATAGAGCAAATGTCATTGTCATTATCGCCCATTGGGATGAATACTGGACTCACAGGGTTTAGAGGCTGATCAGTCGTTCCAGACTAAGTGGGTAAAAGGTCACTAGAACCGGCGATGGGTTCTTCTACATCTTCCACAGACATATCCGAGGAAGATTTGTGTAATGGGTAGTAGATGATTCTTTTGTCATACTTTTATTCTTCCTTCTGAGTCCTTTATTCGTATACAGGAAGCACAGGTAGCTGGGAATCCACATCAAAAGGGCTATCTCGCCATCAGTCAGCCAGTTTATGTTTTCCTGATACTCCCAGATTTCTCAGAAGAACTTTGTCTCCAGGCCTGAGCTCCCGGTAGCATACCTTGCAGTCGTACCGCCTTTTGTTATTTTCATTCACCTTAGCCGCGGTCCCTTTGGCCAGCTGGTATGCTCTTTGGAGACTGGCTTTCGATCTTTTTATGTACTTATAGTGAGCCACGTTGGGCACTCCATCCGTGGAGATCCCCTGATTGATGTCCACCGGTAGGCGGGCTTCTCTGCCGAACATCATGAAATATGGTGAGAAACCGGTGGATTCATGCCGGGTGCAATTGTATGCATGTACCAGGTGTTCTACATGCTTGCTCCACCCAACCTCTGTAGCTTGTAGAGTGCCCAACAGAGTTCGGTTGAATCGTTCCAGCAAAGCATCGCCTTCAGGGTGGGAAGGGGTGGTATGGGATTTCTCGATGTCAAGCAACTTCAACGGTTATTTTATAAGTGTAGTTTTATAAGTGTTCTCGAAATCACGCCCGAATGTTGTGTTGAGCACTCTTGGTGCAACCCACATCCATCTCACTGGTAGAGAACACTTCTTTCAGTTCCATTAGTCTTTCTTGTAGACGCTTCCTCCATTTGGTCGGGAGGGGGGAGTCTCCAAAGTCAAACTGTAGTGCAGGGTTGATCCCCGGTACTGACACAGCATTCACGTGAGCCCAGGGCTTCACATCCGTCACCAGGTATATTTTTCCCAACTCCTGATTGTAGTCCAGCTGGACAGGGTGTAGGAAGGGGAACGTAGACTTCCACTCCTTTACCTCCGGTACCACCTTCCAGCCCCTCTTCAGATCCTCTTCAAGTGCTGACTCCAGCGCGAAGTACCAGCCACTTCCATCATTGCTGGGGTAGTTGGCTTCGGCTAGCATATGCCATATTCCCCCTGGCGGAATCTCGGTCACTCCCTTCTCCCTACTGGAGAATCGCCCATGTCGCTCTTGGTCAGAGATCCGGTGGCATTCTTCCATGAAAGCAGGATGAAACCTTTTCAAAGACAAAGGCATTTCTCCCATCTCTTTGAGAAACGCCTGGACCAGGGATCGCACAATATCGCCATTGGTGCCCAAAAAATTGGGTAAATTCGGATGTTCCCTGGGTTTGGGATACACAAGTGCTTCCACCTCCATGGGGGGAGTCCAGTTAATATTCAGTTGAGGTATGTGCATCCGTACTTTGATTACTCCATCTATCGGGTAATCCTGGCTTCTGAGCCCATAGAGTCATAGTTTCAGCCGATTCCAATGGCAGATGTTGCAGGTGATCATCGAAGAAGGACCTGTAGACAATGGTTACCTAAGACCTGGTGTCCAATAGAGCAGACACGTATATTTCTTCTATCAAAACTCGGACCAACGAGGTGGGACTGATACGGCTTGAAACGACGTCTCAGGCCTCCTTCATGAGGCTGTTAGATACCAGACTATTCCCGCCTTGGGGCGACTGTGTTTTAGGGTGAGTTACAAAAGTTAGCACTGCCACCTTGAGGGTTACCTTCTGAGGACAGTCCCTCCTCATGTGACCTTCTTCCCCACACTCATAACAGCGGGGAGCGCGTTTGGGTCTCTCACGGAAGACAGGGGCTAGGCTCCTGGCCACCCACGCCAGTGGTCGGGGAGTCAACGGCAGGGGTCCTGGAGTCATTACCTCAGTGGGCTCCTTCTTTACCAGAGTCCCCCAGGCGGAGTTGCTGGCCTCTTCGTTGCGTTTGGACTTCCGGTTCTTCTTAGGTGTATGGAACCGCAGGGATACATCCTGATATTGCACTCGGCTCATTATTTCCTCGAATCTATGGGGGTTTTCTGGGGAGAGAGTACATCTGAGCATAATGGCAGCGGGATTTGTAGTCAAGGATCCCCACAGCAACTGTTTAAAACAATAGCTGTCTACCTCAAATAGTTCAAGAACTTTCTTGGTTATTAGTGTCCACAAATTTAGCTGTAACCGTCGAAGAAATGCTGACATATCTTCCTTCTCATTTTGTTAAAGGTCATGGAACTTGGCCAATAGTTAAACGTTATTGCCCGTAGAGCCGTAGCTGTACGTAAAGCTGCGGGCATCAGCACCCGCATACTGTTTGCGGTGCAATCTGACTATGCTGGCTGCAGGGGGTCGCAAACACTCTACAATTCTCTGTCGCTCCACAGCCTCCGAGCAGGACCACTCCCCTATTACCTGGAGAGTATGATCTTCTCACTCCCCGAACTCCTCTTCGTCTTGTGGGGTGGGCAGTACCCCCGAGAAGGCCTTGAGTTTACGGTAGTGGTGAGCCAGGGAAGATATTGTTAAGGTGTCGGTCAGCCGCCGCAGTACTTCGGTCAGTACGGGTTCAGTCCCCAGGTTTGAGGAAAGGAGATGTCACCAGCAACAAAGGAAAGGGTTCTTTACAGTAAGGGCAGTTACAGTGTGGGATTCATTACCCATGGAGACTGTGATGGCAGATACAATAGATATTTTCAAAACAAGTTGGATATCTTTTTAGATTGAAAGGTATATAGGGATTATACCAAATAAGTAAACATGGGAAGAATGTTGATCCAGGGAGTAATCTGACAATATTTGGAGTCAGGAAGGAATTTATTTTTCCCCCTATGAGATATCATTGGATGATATGACACAGGGGTTTTTTGTTTGCCTTCCTCTGGATCAATATACTGTAAGTACAGATATAGGATAAGTATGTGTCGTCTACATTTAGCATACTGTAGGGTGAACTTGATGGGCGCATGTCTTTTTTTCAACCTCATATACTATGTAGCTATATAACTATATGTAAAGTTAACCCCCTACCCTAACTGCTAAAATCCCTAAAGTTAACGGAGGGTCCAGTGGCAGAGCAGCTGCGGTGGAGGGTCACTCTGTGGCGATATGCCAGCGAAGACTTGGGTGCGGCAAGATTGCTGCGAACAAATGTTCCATTCTCCTGCTTACATGCTTATCTCTGAAGTCCACTTGTACCAACCTTGAGTATTGAAGATACAGTAAGTTCTTATTGTACTGTTTTCCTGTAGGATACACAAACATGGATTTTTCCAAACTTCCCAAGCTGGCGGATGAGGAGCAGGAGAGCATGCTAGGATTTATCCATGGTGTGTCCGGTCCAGGTACAGTAATGAGAGCAATATTGTTGGCAGATTTGTGAGAAGATCATCCAATAATTAATGTTGGGATGCAGGGTATTAAATAAAATCATAACAATAAGTGCTGTGCTGGGGAGTTGGGACTATTTTATTGTAAATATTGAAATTAACAAACATACAGCTTTAATGCAGCAGTTTATATTAAAGGAGAACAGTTGTATTGCTCAATGCTCTTTCATAGAGAGGTTACAGGCTCCCAGCATACTGTGTGTTTCTAATAAGCTTGCAGCTAATAGCCATCTGCTGATGGGTCAAGATTATCCTGTGTCCTTTATGTAAGACAACAAAGTAATGGTTCTCTAGGCACACCTGATGTCAAATGATGTTATCAGAAGAAAAAATGATGCTCCTGCTCAAAGGTTCCATACAGGAATATGCAGTAAGGAATGAAGAGGAGGTGCTATGTAGACCTCACCTTAATAAAGGTAGGCATGTAGCAACCGAAACATAGTTTTTTTTCTGGCTTTATTGAATTCTTTATGCAAGACCGCAATGCCCTCCTCTTTATTCCTTACTGTACCTCCCTATTTAAGCAGCTATCCCAAAATAATTTTGGCTGTGAAGAATCTGCTGTTTGAATTCCAATTAGGAGTTTTCACCCAAAAGGCATTATCACACCATTCTAATCTAGACTAAGGGCGAATTCAATATGCTCAGCTTCATATAGCCAAACATTCCCAGTAAATTAACATTAGGCACAAGAGTAACCTAAAAAATAGGGCTCAAATGGGGTCTGAAACGTTGTCTGTATTTCTTTCACAGTGGTCACAGCTGCACAGATGACAGGTGCTGCTATGTATGAGTTGGTACGTGTGGGTCACTCGGAGCTTGTGGGAGAGATTATCCGTCTAGAAGGTGACATGGCCACCATTCAGGTGTATGAAGAAACCTGTATCCTTTTTATGTCCGAGCAGAGGATCAGCAAGTTATCACTATGAGCAGAGAATCCGCAAGTTGTTATCACTATGAGCAGAGGATCAGTGAGTTATTATCACTATGAGCAGAGGATCAGCAAGTTATTATCACTATGAGCAGAGAATCAGCAAGTTATTATCACTATAAGCAGAGAATCAGCAAGTTATTATCACTATGAGCAGAGGATCAGCAAGTTATTATCACTATGAGCAGAGAATCAGCAAGTTATTATCACTATGCGCAGAGAATCAGCAAGTTATTATCACTATCAGCAGAGAATCAGCGAGTTATTATCAGTATGAGCAGAGGATCAGCAAGTTATTATCACTATGAGCAGAGAATCAGCAAGTTATTATCACTATGCGCAGAGAATCAGCAAGTTATTATCACTATCAGCAGAGAATCAGCGAGTTATTATCACTATGAGCATAGAATCAGCAAGTTATTATCACTATCAGCAGAGAATCAGCGAGTTATTATCACTATGAGCAGAGGATCCGTGAGTTATTATCACTATGAGCAGAGAATCAGCGAGTTATTATCACTATGAGCAGAGGATCAGTGAGTTATTATCACTATGAGCAGAGGATCAGCAAGTTATTATCACTATGCGCAGAGGATCAGCAAGTTATTATCACTATGAGCAGAGGATCAGCAAGTTATTATCACTAAAAGCAGAGAATCAGCGAGTTATTATCACTATGGGCAGAGGATCAGCAAGTTATTATCACTATGAGCAGAGAATCAGCAAGTTATTATCACTATAAGCAGAGAATCAGCGAGTTATTATCACTATGGGCAGAGGATCAACAAGTTGTTATCACTATAAGCAGAGAATCCAAAAGTTATTATCACTATGAGCAGAGAATCCAAAAGTTATTATCACTATGAGCAGAGAATCAGCAAGTTATTATCACTATAAGCAGAGAATCAGCGAGTTATTATCACTATGGGCAGAGGATCAGCGAGTTGTTATCACTATAAGCAGAGAATCAGCAAGTTATTATCACTATGAGCAGAGAATCAGCAAGTTATTATCACTATGAGCAGAGAATCAGTGAGTTATTATCACTATGAGCAGAGAATCAGCGAGTTATTATCAGTATGAGCAGAGGATCAGCGAGTTATTATCAGTATGAGCAGAGAATCAGCAAGTTATTATCACTATGAGCAGAGAATCAGCGAGTTATTATCACTATGAGCAGAGAATCAGCAAGTTATTATCACTATGAGCAGAGAATCAGTGAGTTATTATCACTATGAGCAGAGAATCAGCGAGTTATTATCACTATGAGCAGAGAATCAGCGAGTTATTATCAGTATGAGCAGAGAATCAGCAAGTTATTATCACTATGAGCAGAGAATCAGTGAGTTATTATCACTATGAGCAGAAAATCAGCAAGTTATTATCACTATGAGCAGAGGAGCCAGCAATAATATGCAGCAAGGTCTTTTTGTTATACAGTATGTCTTTCCTTATACTGTACATCCCACAGCATCTAGTAACAATTAAATATCAGACCATAAAGGGGCCTGTATCTCGAGAAGCAGGGGGTCTCCGGACCTCAAATCAACGCGGTTCTGCTCCGGAGACCCCCGCTCACGTACACTAGTATTACCTTTTTTTATTAAAACCCTGCGATCGCTGGCGAGATATGCACAGGGGGAGGCAGCTCTCTGTGCAGCTAGTCCACCCATATCGTTGCAGATCCACGGGTTACAACTTTTGGGAGAGCCGAATATCACATCACTGGTCCCCGCCAGTTTTGGGCATTTAGCCATCTCTGGTCTTCAGAATCTTTCTGAATAGCGTGATAACTACGCTGAAAAAACTGGCGGCTTAACAGGCCCAGCGAGATGATTTATGAAGGCTAGTAGCATAGGCCCCCTTAATGTTTGTATAGTAGCTAGGTGCTTTGGGAGGTTATATTTTCTTTACCTGATCATCTGTACGTTTTCCTTTTATACCGTAAAATTGTTGACTCACACTTTATTTCTTTGTTAATTTGTGTAAGATAAATGTTCTTTGGGCTGTATTTTAGAAAGATTTATGCTGCAAAAATATTAAGGGTGAAGATTTCTAAAAACAAATTATTTTTCCATTTAAAATTAATACAGCTCAACCCCCTTATAACGCTGTGCTTGGGGTACAAAGAATCACATCGCGCTATAAGCGGAACGCGTTAGAAATAATGTACATTTGTATGCGTTGTGCAATAAAGTATTTAAGATTCCAATAATCGTGTTGTAAAGTATTCATAAATACAAAAATTGGGAGCCACGCTTGCATCGCGCTATAACGGGGTTGAGCTGTATAATGTAAACAACAAAAACAAAGTGGTGGTACCTGGTATTATCCCACTTCCAGCTCTGCCTCAGTAACAACCTTGCCATTTTCCTGAGATTTGCTCCCCCAGCTGGTGTTTCTGTTGGGGACCCTGTTCTGAGGACGGGAAAACCTCTCTCGGTGGAGCTTGGGCCTGGCATTATGGGAAACATCTTTGATGGGATCCAACGTCCTCTGAAGGATATCTCAGACCTGACAAAGAGCATCTACATTCCACGGGGGATTAATGTGACCGCTCTGTCCCGGGACCTTAAATGGGAGTTTGTTCCCGATAAGAATATCCGGGTAAGAGAGGCAGTCACGTCAGGAGTGTGGGGGGAGGGGACGACATGCACTACCCACTACCCCAGCGTTATACCGGAGAGCAACTGAACAGCAAGGCAATGCCCCACTACCCCAGTGTTATTCCTGAGAGCACCCAATCAGCAAGGCAATACCCCACTACCCCAGTGTTATTCCTGAGAGCACCCAATCAGCAAGGCAATACCCCACTACCCCAGTGTTATACCTGAGAGCACCCAATCAGCAAGGCAATACCCCACTACCCCAGTGTTATACCTGAGAGCACCCAATCAGCAAGGCAATGCCCCACTACCCCAGCGCTATACCTGAGAGCACCCAATCAGCAAGGCAATGCCCCACTACCCCAGCGCTATACCTGAGAGCACCCAATCAGCAAGGCAATGCCCCACTACCCCAGCGTTATACCGGAGAGCAACTGAACAGCAAGGCAATACCCCACTACCCCAGTGTTATTCCTGAGAGCACCCAATCAGCAAGGCAATGCCCCACTACCCCAGTGTTATTCCTGAGAGCACCCAATCAGCAAGGCAATGCCCCACTACCCCAGCGTTATACCGGAGAGCAACTGAACAGCAAGGCAATACCCCACTACCCCAGTGTTATTCCTGAGAGCACCCAATCAGCAAGGCAATGCCCCACTACCCCAGCGGTATACCGGAGAGCAACTGAACAGCAAGGCAATGCCCCACTACCCCAGCGTTATACCAGAGAGCAACTGAACAGCAAGGCAATGTACCACTACCCCAGTGTTATACCTGAGAGCACCCAATCAGCAAGGCAATGCCCCACTACCCCAGCGCTATACCTGAGAGCACCCAATCAGCAAGGCAATACCCCACTACCCCAGTGTTATACCTGAGAGAGCACCCAATCAGCAAGGCAATGCCCCACTACCCCAGCGCTATACCTGAGAGCACCCAATCAGCAAGGCAATACCCCACTACCCCAGCACTATACCTGAGAGCACCCAATCAGCAAGGCAATACCCCACTACCCCAGCACTATACCTGAGAGCAACTAATCAGCAAGGCAATGCCCCACTACCCCAGCGCTATACCTGAGAGCACCCAATCAGCAAGGCAATACCCCACTACCCCAGCACTATACCTGAGAGCACCCAATCAGCAAGGCAATACCCCACTACCCCAGCGTTATACCGGAGAGCAACTGAACAGCAAGGCAATGCCCCACTACCCCAGCGCTATACCGGAGAGCAACTAATCAGCAAGGCAATGCCCCACTACCCCACTACCCCAGCACTATACCTGAGAGCACCCAATCAGCAAGGCAATACCCCACTACCCCAGCACTATACCTGAGAGCACCCAATCAGCAAGGCAATACCCCACTACCCCAGTGTTATTCCTGAGAGCAACTAATCAGCAAGGCAATGCCCCACTACCCTAGCGCTATACCTGAGAGCACCCAATCAGCATGGCAATACCCCACTACCCCAGCGCTATACCTGAGAGAGCACCCAATCAGCAAGGCAATGCCCCACTACCCCAGCACTATACCTGAGAGAGCACCCAATCAGCAAGGCAATACCCCACTACCCCAGCGCTATACCGGAGAGCAACTAATCAGCAAGGCAATGCCCCACTACCCCAGCGCTATACCGGAGAGCAACTGAACAGCAAGGCAATACCCCACTACCCTAGCGTTATACCGGAGAGCACCCAATCAGCAAGGCAATACCCCACTACCCCAGCACTATACCTGAGAGCACCCAATCAGCAAGGCAATGCCCCACTACCCCAGCGCTATACCTGAGAGCACCCAATCAGCAAGGCAATACCCCACTACTCCAGCGCTATACCTGAGAGCACCCAATCAGCAAGGCAATACCCCACTACCCCAGCGCTATACCGGAGAGCAACTAATCAGCAAGGCAATGCCCCACTACCCCAGCGCTATACCTGAGAGCACCCAATCAGCAAGGCAATACCCCACTACCCCAGCGCTATACCTGAGAGCACCCAATCAGCAAGGCAATACCCCACTACCCCAGCGCTATACCTGAGAGCACCCAATCAGCAAGGCAATACCCCACTACCCCAGCACTATACCTGAGAGCACCCAATCAGCAAGGCAATGTAGCTTCTGGCTGTAAAAGGGTAATTTCTTTGAAGTTCAGACCATTGCCCCTGGAAGACATGGCAAACTAAATCATAACTTGCTATTCTGATAATAAACAAATATAAGGACAAATTACCAAGGTGTATCCACAAGGCTTATTTTATATCCGCAGAAACAAATGATTGTGCCATGTTCACCGAAAAAAATCCCCATTGCCCGAAAACAGCCTGATTGGCTGCTTCAGCAGATATAGACTGCGTTCCCTAATAGCAGTATCTTGTTGTAGCAAATACCCTTTTGTTTATGGTGAGCTGGAATTACAACATTGTCACGGGAGACCAGGTCTTTTTACAAATTTATACCAGGATCATTCAATAGGCAAAACAAGGTAGTGAAATAAATTGGGGTTTATTTGGATAAAAACCTCGCAAACCCAACAGAAATACAAAAGACAGAAACATACACACTTACTGGGGTCTGGGGGTTGAAATCTAACCTTTCCTAGGTGCAGGGCGCCTGCTTGCAAGGGCTTACCCTGACCGGGACCTCGTCCCATGCATCCGGGAACTGATTTCGGCAAGAAATCCTGACCACGACCGCTACGTTCGATTTGTAGAACTTGGCTGTAAAAGACGGGACTAAGTCTCTGCGAGGCAGACATTCCTAGCTTCAAAACGAAGCCGGTTGCTCTGCTAATTGCAACAGAGCAACTTTGAAAAGCCCGCCCTAGCTTCATCGACATAAGTCACTGGATGGCCTGGTTCTCTGCCTGGGCTATCTCCTTACATACACCGCTAAGCTATCCTTAGCATGGAGGTAGGAGAAGCGACCAATCAGAGCGTGGGAACCATATCCCACTAGACAATAGAAACGGGCTCGTCTCTTGGCTGACGTTAGAGGAGGAAGCGTGCCAAGCCGGCTCGAAAAACCAGGTGAGCGGGAAATATGATTTAGCCAATGGGAGAAGCACCTATGAGCTGTATCTCCCCCAGCTAACTCACTGCCACCCGCTGGGCAGGCTCCACCAAGTCCGGCAGATACAAAAGGTGTCCCCACAGGGTGCCCTTCGTTCTCCGGACTTGGCAATCCGCCCTTCCTCGCCCACCAAACAGTCTTCTCACCTCTGGACATCCTCTCCTCTTTGAACTACGGACTCTATGCATGCATGCCTGCGTCTATGCAGATGGCCTGGCTGACTGTATAGAGCCTTATAACAAATGTATAAAACATTATAAAGTACACTTTAATAATGTATAAACTTTGGGGAACCTTATACTTATAAGGGAAATGGGGTTGGGATATTTGGGCTCGAAACTTAGGAGTCTGGTGACACTGGGCTGCCCCGGTATAATTCCCCCCGCGTACAGGCAAATCATGCCTGCGCACCAGGGAGAATTAATGGACTACCGGTAACATCGGCCCCCGAACTCCTACAAACAAAATAATTGCATTTCTACCCAAATGCCGCACCTAAAACTTGCACATAAGAAGTTTCACAATTCTAGGGCAAAGGGAATATGTAAACAGGAAAAGCAGGGGTCACTTTATTTTTCACATGTATAATCCCTGGTCCCTGACTTATGGTGCCGTAGAGACCCACGGTTTCAGGGGTAACCAGATGGTCTTAAACCTTTATTGTATAGCCTGGTTACCCCCTCCCGTCACAAACATGCCATTTGTGTTTTACTTGACTGTAAGGTTCACAATCACAACCCTGTCCAATCAGAGGTGAAATGACATAATATTCACGCACTGCACATTTATGTTAAGAATGTTACATAGCAATTGAGTGTAGAAAAATACATTTCTATTGTGTTCAACCTGTCGTATGTTAAATTTAGCCAAAATAGATACTTATCCTATTTTTGTATTTATAGTGATCCAGAGGAAGCAAACAAAAATCCTCAGTGAAATATTATCCAATGGTGTCTCATAAGAGATTTTTTTTTTATTGCTTCCTGACTCCAGTAATGGCAATCAGATTTCTCCCTGGATTACTATCTTTCCTATGTTACTTATTTGGAATACCCCCGTACACCTTTCCTTTCTAAAAAATATGTCTAACCTTTTCTTAAAGATATTGTATCTCCCATCACAGTCTCCATGGGTAATAAATTCCACATTGTAACTGCCCTTAGTGTAAAAAACCCTTTCCTTTGCTGCTGGTAAATATCCTTTGCTCTAATATCAAGGGATGACCCTGTGTCGTTTGTACTGCCCTTGGAATTAATTTGAATATATTTGTATATAGTTACCATACTCCCTCTTAGACACCTCTTTTCTAATGTAAACAAATCTTATTTAGCACTTTTTCCAGTTCCATAATGCGTTCTTATTTTTTTTTGGAGCGGTTATTGAGCATTATTGCTAATCCTGCACTTTCCAAACACTCTTAGGTCTGGATTACAGTACTTACTTGCGTGTGCGCGTGACGGACCGCATAGTCTCGCGCACGCATGTTGCCCAAGTGATGGGCAAACTGAGCTGCAGGCAATTGGGGAGGCGTCACAAAGCTGGTTCGCCCTCATTGGCTGAACCGGTCATGTGACGGTGACGTCACGCAGCCGTGCTTGAAGAAAGAAAAATGTTTGTCTTTTCAAAATGCCGTCATGCGCGCACTAGGGCCGGCCTCATAGTGATTATGCTATTTGTACTCGTTGCGCGCGCACCCTTGCACGGACTATAATCCTAGCCTAACATCCTTCATCAAAGACTTACCTAGATTTGTCCTATTTAATTTATATGTAGCATGATTAAATGTCTTAAGTTTTGATACTGAGAAAATAAAGTTTGCTGTGTGTTCTAGCGGCTCTACTTCTTTGTGTGAAAGTAATTACAAAAAGGTGCTTTGATCATGTGTAATCAGAGTTCATTTTTGTGCAGTGATATTTATGTTCTACCTAATTCAGTTTATCTCATCACCAAGCCCAATGTCCGAAGACTTCTGCCTCTATTTAAAACCTTATAAATGAATGCCCTGAAAACACCCACAAAAGACCATTCATTTTTATACAATTCTATGTTTCAAAATCTAAATTCTTACTTTGACAGCTAGATGTTCATGTGATGCCAGTAAAGCTTATAACAGTTTAACTCATTTTCCATCTTAAAGGTTATCTAATATCTACCAGATATTTGCCCCATAGCCATGCGGCCTAACAAGACAATGTCCTACATTATGCTTCTTCTTAAAAAAAATAAAAATAAGGCAGAAATACCCAATGCTACATCCAATGACAAGAAAATATATAGTTGAAAACTGTTTATCTTCTCATAAAAAAAGGGTTATTTCGTTAAACTCTTTGGCCAACGCGTTACAAGCCTACAGTACAGCCACGTCATGGCATGACCACTCTGTAGGTCCTAACACTACCTTATTTGTAGAGATGGGCAAAACTGTCAAAATCCATTTCCCAGAATTTCCTTTGTTTTCCGTGCAAAATCCATTCTGTGGTGCAAAATCCACGGGTGGATTTTTACAGTTTCTTTAATCAGTGCGGATTAATCAAAAACCGCCATTGGGTACAATTCGCTGCTGGATTTTAACAATGCAATCCGCAGGTTCTGGAATCCATTAACGGATTTTAAGAATCCAATCCCTGTGCGGATTGTTGAATCCACCAAGGGATTTTCGGTGATAAAAAAAAATCCGCAAAAGGCAAATCACCATTTTTGAGACTGGTCTGTGGAAATCCAAGGACGTAAAGGAACCAGCTGAACCGAGGCAGATCCAAATCCGCAAAAAAAATGTACTCGTCTCTACTTATTTGCACTACTCATGATAATTTTATTTTTAATACATTCAAATTTTTAAAACGAATCTTTCAATTAAATCTGGAGTTCTACCTTAATTACACTAAGATGTTGAACCCTAATTATACAGGGCGATTGTTTAACTTTTTGTAACAGACTTCTCTCTCTCCTCCAGGCTGGAAGCCATGTGACTGGGGGGGACATTTATGCAGTTGTACAAGAGAATTCTCTCATCAAGCAAAAAATCATGGTGCCTCCTCGGAGCTGTGGGACAGTCACCTATATCGCTCCTCCTGGGAACTATGACATTTCGGTAGGTAGCAGAACATTGTACAGTAATTAAGAGAGGTTAACCTAATTTCCTATACCCAGTTCAATAAGGTGAGATGGTTAGGGATAGGCGGAACAGTACAAATCCGTTCCTGGAATTCTGCGGATCATTTTGACAACATCCGTCCCGCCCACTAAAATCCGCCTGCGTTTGGATCTGAAAAAAATCCATACGGATTCATTGAAATCCGTCATTAAATACAAACTAGATGGATTTTTAGAGCCAGACAGAGTGACTTTCTAATTTAAGTGTCGCTAGTTGTATATATCCCCTTAAACATCCATTCAAATAAATTAGGGAGACATACGTTTGCTGAAAAAGGAGCACACCTGAGGAACCTGGCTGGGAGAGATGCTATGCAAACTATATTTAAATGAGTCCCATCCCATGCGTCCTAAAAGGATTTCCATATAGCGTTGATAATCCTAAAGTACCAAACTAATGACTAGACTGGTGTCAGACTGAACAGGACTAGAACCCGCAAACACTGCTTTTCTAGGCCACAGGAGTGTGATCTAAACCAGATTGATGGGTAGTATCACTGTCACATCCCGCTTTTGAGCTGTTCACTGCCTACCCATGTAGCTAATTTAGCTATTCACATATTTATTTATTTATCAAATATTTTATCAGGAAGTAATACATTGGGAGTTACCTATCGTTTTCAAGTATGTCCTCTGCACAGAGTTATGATGACAAATACATGGTTACAAATACATAGTGCAAATGTAAGTGGATGTGCTGCACACCTTAGCAATGCAAATAGATGCAAATAAAAATAGTGATACTTGCGTAAGCACCGGTGCTCCTGGTTCAGGGATAGCCCTAAATGTAGCAGTCCAATAACGTAGAAAAAGAGATGATCCAGGGTTCCACGGATTTCAATACAAAGAATGTATTTAAGTCAGAATATACGACGTTTCGGCCATAGCAAAGGCTTTTATCAAGTGACTGGCAGTGACTATATATATTTGTGCCAAAAGGAGTGCTACTGAGCGTGGCCAAATGTATACAACAAAAGACAAAAATACCCAATCCTACATCCAATGTGACAAAATACATAGATATACTTCAATGTTAGTAAGGGTCCTGGTTTAGCTCACACTGCTAGAGCTGCGACCTAGAAAAGCAGTTGTTGTGGGTTCTAGTCATGTTGGGTCTGACATTGTGCCGGTCATTAGGTTGGTTCCTTAGGCTTATCACCTCTATATAATTGGTATGGAAATCCTTTTAGGGAGTGTGGGATGGGACTCATTTAAATATAGTTTGTGTAATTATTAGTATCTCTCCCAGCCAGGTACCTCATATGTGCTCCTTTTTTAGAACAGGCATGTCCCTATAATTTATTTGGAGGGACGTTTGAGGGGATATATGTACAACAGGTGACACTTACTACATTTGAAAGTTCTCGCGCTCGCTTTCATTTTATACGTGTTCGAATTCTTCAAAATCTGTCCTGTCACTGAGAAAAAACATCCAAAATTGTGGAATAGCCTTTTTGAGAGTGATCCACGGAAATCCACGGACCAAAAGAACTGGACGATCCGAGGCGGATCCAAATCTGCAAAAATAAATCACCCATCTCTAGGAATAGTGAACTGTAAAGCTTTGTCTGTATCTGAATGTGAAGAACAGATTCCTCTATAGCATGGTTGCGCAAACGTTTTCCCCTGCGCCCCCCTGCCTGCTCTCCCCTACGCTCTTACCTTGTCTCTGACGTCAAGTGACGCCGTGGGGTCATGTGATGTTGCGTTCCCATGGTAATACGTCATGTGACCCTGCAGTGTCATTTGACACCGCGTTGCCATGGCAACACGCCATCAAAGACAAGGTAAGAGAACTACAGAGGTCTTGCGCGGTCCCCCGGAATTTAATTTAAAGGCTTTGGGGAAGAGCGCTGGGCCTCTGTAAGTACCGCATCCCTCCCAGAAAATCTCGTGACCCCCTTATCTATAGAATTCTCCCACCCTGGAGTTGCACTGTGTAATGTAAATACATTGTGTCTACAGAGAGTTATTCATAAATCAATTTCCTTGTGCCTGCTTTAGTTTTTAACTGTGTTGCCACAAAAGTGTTCTGTCCTGAATACAGTAGACAAATCTCACCCACTGTAATAATTTTGTAGTGGAGTGTATCAGGGAGGATTGAGGGCTGTGTTGTAGATGCAGACTCTCACGCAGGCAGAGGCTGAAATTCATCAGCTCTTCAGAGCCTTTATTACAGCACAAACATATGTACATATGTAGCACACTTTCCCCCACCTCGAGAGATATGGCGGCTACCGTGTGTGTGGTGCGTTACCTGTGGCTCACAGGAGGGCCAAACCGCAGCTGCTGGGAGCCTGGGGTGTGTCTGATCCATCTGGTGACAGCGCCTCCACCTGTACGGGATCCTACTATGTGGGATAACCCGTTACCGGACCCCATGCAATAAGACACACACTGCTAAGAGTAACAGTTTTACTGTATGCAATAGAACAATCACAATGCATGATTCCACCAACTAGGCCACGCACGGCCGTACCCTCCAGTACCTTCCCACACCGTGTCCACACCTGGATAGATAGTCCCCCAAAGTCCCGAGGGGCCCTTGGGCACGCAACCACCCTGGTGTCCACAAGTAGCAAGTCCCACCCAAGTGTGTGAGACAGCGCTGCCCCACTAGCATGTGTACAGTTGGTGCACTTGTTGTACCTGCCGGATGCTCTGGCACCCGGTGAAGCAGACTGAAAACAAAGGCCATACGGTCCCACGTCGTCAGCGACGAGTCTGCCTCTGCGTTGGGTGGTGTCCGGCAGGAGTGTCCCACCGTTATAGTCTCTCTCAAGAGGGTGATCTGGTCCCAGACCACCGAAGCGCCAGTCCGCAGCTGCGTCCTGGCTGTGTCCATCAGCCTGGTTCTATAGGGGCCGTGTCCCTAACTGATGGGCCGATCCCTGTCGGAACCACAAGCTGAGGGGAGTCGGATCCTAGCTGGGGCCTAACAGGGGGTCTCTGGCCTAGTGCAAGGGCCACAGATGCCCTGCACATGCACACGCTATGTCTCTGCTGTGCAAGTTTCGACTGGCGTGCTCCAAGCGCGCGAATAGTATCCTTTCTGGAGCAGGGGAATCCTCGCAGCCCTATTGGTCTATAGGTGGCACCTGATCCCCTGCCCCTGTGTATCATGGGGTACTGTATGTGGCTGGTGCTACCCTTGAATGTCCCGCCTAGTGCTCTGTCAGAGCTCTTAAATTAGGCATCAGCCCTCACTTGTTCTAAAAACAATCTATCTGAGTTTCTCCATGCAGTCTCTCTGCAGGTTGAGCATACAGTACTGTGCTGTTCTTGTCTGTAGAGAGGCTGATTAGCTCTCGCTGCAGTAATAATAATAAAAATAATAATGATAATAAACTATCCTCCTGTGTCGACAGCAACACAAATTCAATTACAAACTCTTCAGGGCAATTATTTGTTATGCCTATATATTGCTCTAGTATATGCTAACAATCTGACACTTCCTTCCCCAGGATGTTGTGATGGAATTAGATTTTGAAGGGATAAAGGAGAAGCTCTCCATGGTCCAGGTCTGGCCAGTCCGTCAGATTCGCCCGTCGGCTGAGAAACTCCCTGCCAACTACCCGCTGCTCACTGGGCAGAGAGTGCTTGACGCTCTTTTCCCGTAGGTGCAAAGAAATATCTTCATCATCTATTCATGTCAGAGACCATGTGATGTGTATTCTAATCTAATCATACAGACTGAAAAATCTGTGCAACTCATCTTAAAGTCAAAAAGAAGAAAAACTGGGGAGGGAAAAACCCCCCAGTGAATAAATGCCTCCGAACTAGTCTCAAAACGTATTTGTCTTATAATTACTGTGACTGTCAATCTCTCCTACAGGAGTTGTTACTGTAGCTAATTATAAAAAGTACCTTTACCTGTCTTCATAAATTCTAAGCACTTCTAATATCTCAAATTAACACACCTTCTCGGTAAAGCCATACTAGTCAGAGCAAGTGAGGGAAATTGGTGTGTATCTGTACATTGCAGGTGCTGGTACTACCCCATGATGAATCATTACGATACTTTCCTCAGATACTAATCACTTCTGTGATTTTTTTATAGGTGTGTTCAAGGGGGCACCACAGCCATCCCAGGAGCCTTTGGCTGTGGAAAGACTGTTATTTCCCAAGCTCTCTCAAAATTCTCCAATAGCGAAGTCATTGTGTATGTGGGCTGTGGGGAGCGTGGAAACGAGATGTCTGAAGTGCTGAGAGATTTTCCAGAGGTGAGGTCTAATGACATTTCTATCTAGAACGGCGATAAATATGCTTTATCGACTAATACCAAGGGTCCTATTCTAGTAGCTTCGATAAGTGAGTTATCGACAGCTTTGAGTACTTCTCGAGCGAGTTTGCAGGTGTAGCTATTCAGAAAGCTCCGATAACATGCCAAACTCGCTTGAGATGGGCTTCTTCCCGATCGATAACACTCCTGCACAGACAAACCATGCGGGAGCTCAAAAAATGCTCAAACTCGCATTTTTTGAAGTATCGAGCTATTCTGGTTGCTCCGAGATTCACATTGCGCCTGCAACTCGCACGTTCTGATCTCACCATCTGAAGGGGGTGCCGAGATAGTATCCGCCATGTGACTCTGAAGGAAACATATATTTTTACTACATTGGATTGAAGCCGGGGGTCTCCGGAGCTGCCGTGCATTAATACCAGCTCCGGAGACCCCCTGCTTCTATCCTATGTAATACAAATAGATTTACAGACAGTTTCATTACCTTAGTGGCTAACCGCTAAGGTAATGAAGGGGTTAAATACCAGTGCCTGGTTTATTGGGGGTAGATGGGTTGGGTGAAGGGGGATGTTGCCCCATGGTGGGTGGTTAGGCCTTTCGGGTGGGTAGCAGGAGGGGTTACCCCCTTTATTACCTTAGTGGTAGTAACCGCTAAGGTACTGAAGGGCTTAACTCCTCCCGCAACCTTCCCGGTAGGCCTAACCATCCACTCTGGGACAACTACCTCCTTCCCTCCCCCCTCCCCAAAAAGGTACTCTCGTTTAACCCCCGTCATTGCCTTAGCGGCTTGTCACTAAGGTAATGCAGCGGTTTTTATTTTATTTTAATAATACAGTATTGAAGCAGGGGGTCTTCAGAGTTGAGCCGCATTAATTTCAGCCTCCGGGACCCTCAGCTTCCCGAGTTACAGGCCTCGGTATGGGGTGCTGGTATCTCCGCAAAGTTTAAGTGGCCTATTCTAGTAGCCTTGATTAGTTCGCTGCTAAATCGCAAGTTTGGCATGTTACCGCCGTACGTTTTATCAGTTGAGTTATCACGGTATTCAGAAAGAATCTGAACACAACTCCAACCGTGCGGCGGGAAAATGCCCAAACCGTACGATGTGATCTCAGCCTCTCTCAAAAGTTCTCACCCGCGCGATCTGCTGCGATGTGGGCCAGCTGCATAGAGAGTTGCACAGAGAGATATGCCTCTCCCTGCGCATATCTCGCCACGATCGCAGGGTTTTAATAAAAGTTTTAAAACTAGTGTATATGAGCAAGGGGTCTCTGGAGCAGAACCGCGTTGATTTCAGGTCCGGAGACCCCCTGCTTCCCGAGATACAGGCCCCGTTATGGGATGTCGGTATCTCCTATGCATTTAAATGTCCCGGTCACGTGATGTGGGACATTTAAATGCATAGGAGATACCAGCACCCCACAACGGGGCCTGTATCTTGTGAAGCAGGGGGTCCGCGGACCTGAAATCAACGCGGTTCTGCTCTGGAAACCCTCTGCTCACGCACACTAATATTTAAATGTGTATTAAAACAGCTTCATTACCTTACCTTAAAAGCAATGAAGGAGTTCAACTTCAATAGCCAGTTTATTGGGGGAAGAGGGGCTGGATGAAGGGGGTAGTAGCCCCAGGGTGGATGGTTAGGCCCTCTAGGAAAGTTGCAGGGGGAGTTTAACCCCTTCACTACCATATCGATGGAAACCGCTATGGTAATGAAGGGGTTAACCAGTCCCGCTAGGTAGGCCTAAACACCCACAATTGGGGCAAATACCCCCTTCACCCAATCCCTCTACCCCCAATAAACATTAAAAAAAACACTAATACCACCTCCTCTACCCCCCAACAACCCCCAACAACCCCCCCCCCCAAACATTCAGTACAGTAATGGGCAAAATTACTATTATCCAGATATGGGTAATAGTTTATTTGCACATTATAAATAAAACAATTTACATCGTTATAAATCGACTATTCAAATTCTATTTTTGGACAGGGAAAACTTTTGACAAACCTACTTTGTTAAATTAATTCCACAGTCCAAACATTGTGTTGCTGCTTGTGTGAAACTCTGTGTTTGCATTTATTTACCTTTTGCCACCTGTTCTGTAACTGATAAATCTCTGGTACAATTACAAAGTGGCACTAATTTGTCTACGTTGATGTAAGATGAATTACTGAAAGTTTTTCTTTTCCCCCCAGCTTACAATGGAGGTTGATGGAAAGACAGAGTCAATCATGAAAAGAACAACACTTGTTGCAAATACATCCAACATGCCTGTTGCAGCAAGAGAGGCTTCTATTTATACCGGTGAGCACTTTGCACTCTGACACCTCGCTGTACTCTATGACATATTTGTAAGGAGGTTAGTAGTAAGACTAAGGCTGAGATTATAGTGGGCGCGCGCGCGAGTGCATGGTGTAGCGTGCGCCTCTCGCCCCCAGCGATGGGGGAACTCAGCTTCCCGCGATAGGGGAGGCGACGGGGAGGCATGGCAGACGCCTCACCAGGCTGGTTCGCCCTCATTCGCTGAACCGATCACGTGACGTGGTCATGATGCAGCCGCACAAAGACAAAATAATTTGTCTTTTCAAAAAGCTGCCACACGGTCGCTCTGCCTCACTAGTGTGGTCGCACGCACTATGAGTGGCCTCATAGGGAAGAAGTATGTTGTTCTCGCCGCACGCGCTGTCGCGAGCACTATAATCTCGGCCTAAGAACACTGGGTGAACCAGTTTCAAAACTCATTGTAAACTTCTACACTTGGACAAGTCACATTATCTAACTGAGGCACATGGAGTAAGCTCTTTGGGACAGAGACTCATCATGCCTGCAACATTCCATGTACAGCACTGTGTTCATTGTCAGTGCTATGTAAATAAAAAAAGATATCATTATAAATTACATGAATAGGAGTTTACAAAGTTATACTCATGTTTTTTTTTTGTTTTAAACATTACACAATACAGTGCCCAAAAGGATTCAATTATTGTTACCAAACCATTGCCCTTTACCATGATCTTAACAACACAAAAAAAGCCTGTAAAACCTTGTTGATCTTCCTCAATATTTATTGAAACACCCTGCCACCTTTGTATGTGGAAGAGGTGCAAATGGAAGCATTTTTGTAGAGCAGAGGCTCTGCTGAATATACTTGTAATCTGTGCTCAGCACCCACCTTGATCTTGAGTATGTTTCTCTGTTCACCTAGACTTGGAAACCAACTTTAGATTGCAAGCAGGAAACAGATTAAATATATTGTCCCTCTTTGATCAATGCTGTAGTCACTGATATGCATGAATATACGATACAAGTTGTATCCTTGTGACGCTTGTTCTTTTAGAGAGTGTGGATTTTTCCATAAAATCATGTTTGTTTCTCTTGTCGTTAAGGAATCACCCTCTCGGAATATTTCCGTGACATGGGTTACAATGTCAGTATGATGGCTGACTCCACCTCCAGATGGGCTGAAGCCTTGAGAGAAATCTCTGGTCGTCTAGCAGAAATGCCTGCCGGTATGTTTACTTTGCTTTACAAATGTGCGGAAGGCAGGATTACCTGCAGATCCTGGATCGGATACAAACAGATGTGTGCTCCTAAGAACATGTTCTCTGAACTAGCCAAATGTTCATAGTGTTCATAGCGTTTATGGAAAGCACCATCAATATTAAATGACCCACTGGCACTCTGTTTCAGACAGTGGATACCCAGCCTACCTTGGTGCCCGCTTGGCTTCTTTCTATGAACGTGCTGGACGGGTTAGGTGCCTTGGTAGTCCTCGCAGAGAAGGAAGCGTCAGCATTGTTGGAGCGTGAGTTTAAATGTTCTGTACATATTTGTGGGTGCGCTTCTGCTAACATTAAGATGGTTATATTTTATCTTGGAAAACAATAGCCCTCAATAGTCTTCCTTTGATGATGTCATCTCACATTAGTTCTCTCTGGATTCCTTCCCCAGGGTGTCTCCTCCCGGAGGGGATTTCTCAGATCCTGTAACATCAGCAACTCTGGGTATTGTGCAGGTGAGAGTTCAGAGTGCTCGGAAAATGTCACTTCTAGTAATGCACAGGAAACAGCAGCCATTGTGTTTGGGCAATTTCTATTCTTAATCAGCTATTCTAAGAGCCCCACATACGACTAACAGAAACAATGATGTGGTACTGTACAATTCTGTTGGTTTCTTTGTTCATTTGGATACTACATTGTCATATTTTATCCACCTTACATTTAAATCTTAATTTACAAATGATTTAGCAAATTACTGGCGCATTAATACTTTTAATTCATTAATTCAAACAGCAATCCAAAATCCGTCACAATTATACGTGTCAGCCTACTCTATTTAAAAAAAACCTAAAAAAAACTGGAAAACCTTTTTTCTGTTTTGTTTTACAAATTGCTTAGATAGGAAGATTATTTTATCACCCACAAATAGTGGGCAAATTAAAAACCAATGTGTTTAACATTACATTGTCAAGAAGGCTCTGCATTAGGGCTAGCCACTACATAGTAGTTTTTAACCAGTTGATGATCCTATTGTGTATGTTATATTTAATCTTTATCATTGAGCAGCCAAACCCTTTGTATTGTTTTGGACAGGTCTTCTGGGGTCTGGATAAGAAATTGGCCCAAAGGAAACACTTCCCATCTGTTAATTGGCTAATCAGCTACAGCAAATATATGAGGGCCTTGGATGAATACTATGAGCGAAACTTCTCAGAGCTGGTTCCCCTAAGAACAAAAGTCAAAGAAATTCTGCAGGAGGAGGAGGATTTGGCAGAAATTGTCCAGCTGGTTGGAAAGGTAAGTGGAACAGCTGTACAGAGCAGAGAAAAAGATGTATTCTCTAAATTCTTGTTCCAATGTCCTGTATACTGTAGATCAGCCTCCGGTACATTATCTCATGGATCAAGGTAAGAATATGTATTCATTCTGCACTGGTCATCAGAATTCATTTTAAGAAGATTCTGTGTATCATGCTACAAATGTGACCTTTACCAAATAGTCATTTTCTGTCTCATACTGTAGCTCTCATTTCTCAGTTGTATACGATATTTGACTAGATTTACAGTATTCCTATAGGCTGCAGACAGTCAGATCAACATTGCTGTCCCCTGTTAGTGTTAGTACAGCATTGTCCATAAAGTCTCTTCGGTCTAGATGAAATGAATGTAATGTTCTTTGGTTCCACTTTTCCATAGGGTTCCCTCGCTGAAGCAGATAAGATCACCTTAGAGGTTGCGAAATTACTAAAAGATGACTTCCTCCAGCAGAATGGGTACTCCTCATATGACCGGTAAGCACATCAAGCCCCTCAAATCCTCCTCATAGTTTCCTTAAGTAATGTGAAACCTGGAAGACCGCACTTCTAAAATGACTGCCACGCCCCTCAACTATGAACTTCTGTAGATGGATACCCAGTGCTGGGGAACTGATGGATTGTGGTCAGTGCATAGGTTGGTCTCAGGTAAAGAATACATACAACGCTGAGAAATGTTAAACACAGATTAGGCAGGACGTAGCTGGACTTTAGCAAGGACTGGACAGTTGGAGGAAGGTAGTAAATAATCCACTGAGTGGGAAGTGGAGCTTAGAAATCCAAGTGCTCTCAAGTCAATATTTTAGGTCAGGACGGTGAGGATTTAAGCCCTCATTCTAAAATCTATATTTTATACTTAAAGTACCTCATTGCCTTCCCAGTCACACATGATTCACGGGGACATTGAGATTTGCCCAAGGTTATGTAGAGTTGTCAATTTTGTTTCAATACCCAGTGTACAGTCACATACAGGGCTAGGCGTTCAGGTTATAAAGGTGGCCTCTGATTTCTCATCAGGTTCTGTCCTTTCTACAAGACGGTGGGGATGCTGCAGAATATGATTGCTTTTTATGACATGGCCCGGCATGCAGTGGAAGCCACAGCCCAGGCGGAGAACAAGATCACCTGGGCTGTGATCCGTGAGAACCTTGGGGATATTCTGTACAAGCTCAGCTCTATGAAGTTCAAGGTGAGCCCCCCGAGCACGCAACCAAAGCTACCGAACCTGCATTTTATACACCAGAAACTACCAGCTGTTATTCAGGCAAACATTGTCAACACCATTTATTTTATACGTCTAAACTACTGTAGATATGCTGCATTCATATATATATATATATATGAATATCTGAGAGACACACATTCCCAGCTAGCTCAAACTCCTACACCCACCAAATCATGAATATATATTTATGTCAAAAAAGTGTGCTACTGAGCGTGGCAAATGTATACGTACAACACAAGACAGGGGTGCCCAATGCTACATCCAATTGACAAAACATGTATGGTAATAAGTATAAAGTTTAAATACTTCAATAATAATTACTTGGTTATTTAGTTAAACCCTTTGGCCAAAGCATCGTAAGCCTGCATACCAACGTCAAGGTATAACCAAAAATGCAGGTCCTACACTAAAACTGTGAACCCTTCCTGTTACCTCTGTATGAGGGGAAAGAACCATAGTAGGTCCTGTTCTTGCAGCAAAGTGAAAAGACCTCCCAAGTTAAAAAGGTGGGGAGGGGTGAGCTCTGGGGGGAGGTGCCACCTACCTCCATACAACTGTTACCAGACCAGGTAAAACAACATTACAGATAGTCTTCAATACCTAATACGAACAAGTTTCTATAATATAAAAATAGGAAAGAGAAACTTTGGCCGGTTAAGGGGAATCATCTTCCTTTAGTAGGACAGGTCCCCTCTAATTGGATTAAAATACTGATAAGCCCCTATCCGTGGGGATCAAAGTGACCAGCCAGAGATTAAGAAGTGACAGAGTAAGAGAGAAGGGTGGGTAGAGTGAGTCGGGGGGGGGGAGGGGGAGATCGGGGAAGGGAGTGGGCGAAGGGGGGAAAGGGCAGGGGGTGGAGGGTTGGGAGAGAAGGGAGGGAGTACTGCCCCCCCCCCCACCCGGCTGCCGGTCCCAGACCCCCCCCCCCAGCAACTGACATTAATCTGTTTTTTGCTACCAGCGAAGGGATATCTGCTCTTCTGGGGTTTTTAGCTCCGTTTTCACCTTTGCCTATCTTATTTCAGAGGGGTTATTTGCGAGAAGTGAAGGCGTGAGAGATTAATAGCCTCTATTTAGCGTCCCTTTATCTACATAGGACTATCAGTGGGTTGGCCATAGCTCCCAAGTTTTATAGAATTCGGTCGTGGATTGGTTTAGAAAAGCAGTCAGCCTTTCCATTAACATGACATCGTTTATCCTTCTCTTGGCTGTCTGTTTGGAGGGAGATATTTTTTTCCAAGAGGCTGCTATGGCACATCTAGCTGCTGTAAATATGAAAGAAATTAGCCTCTTAGTTGGCCGGTCAGTGTCCAAAGTAGGTTTGGCCAATAGATAGGTTTTCGGGTCAATAGGAATTGTAAGGTCCGTTACGTCTTTAACCAGGGATTGGATCATAGTCCAATATTTCTTGATCTCCGGGCATGACCACCAAATGTGGACCATGTCCCCTCTTTACCCACAACCCCTCCAGCATAGATCCGATGATAGAGGGTAAGCAGTGCCAATTTTTATAAGAAAGAAAAGCTATGTATATTCCTAGACATCAAAAGGTGGGATAAATCTCGCCTTGTATTCTCTGCTCTCAATCTCTGCACCCTCTCCTCTTTTGAGTTTTTTTTTATTTCTCCCCTTTTCTTACTCAGTGTTGCATGGAAGAGCTATAATGGAATGAATGATTCCTAGAACTGATCTAATTAGAAAATTAGATTGCGAGTAATATATCTGTGCTCTTGAACTCCATATTGTTAAGATGGGAGACAAGAGCAGCTCAAATATGTATGGTTGTTACAGCAAATTTGAATCAACTATCTCATTGTGGAATATACATAGAGTAGAAAGTTTGGCTCCACGAGACAGCAGCTTCTGCCATGTACTTATCTTAACAAAGGCATTGGGAATACAGGCATACCCCGGTTTAAGGAAAGTCACTTTAAGTACACTTGCGAGTAAGGACATATCGCCTAATAGGCAAACAGCAGCTCGCGCATGCGCCTGTCAGCACGTCCTGAACAGAAATGCAGGCACCCTACCTGTACCGAAGCTGTGCACAAGCAGGGACACTATAGAGCATGTTACACACGCGTTATTTACATCAGTTATGCATGTATAGGACGATCGCAGCACAGTACATGCATCGATAAGTGGGAAAAAGGTAGTGCTTCACTTTAAGTACATTTTTGCTTTACATACATGCTGCGGTCCCATTGCGTACGTCAATGCGGGGTATGCCTGTAGTGTGGTGTTCCGGTGCTTTACCAAAAAAGCTATTCTTGGATGTAGCAAAATAAAATAAAAAATGTACTCCTTGGTACAGTATAAAGCCAGAGGGTACATAAATAATTTGATTAGTGATATGTCTATATATATAATTCTGAAAATCTTGGTTGTGAGTGTCTGAAGACCATTTGATTGATCCGTCGGTCCGTCCATCAGTCCGCCCGCCCTCCCACGGCTCTCATTGGCCGGTGTATCTCGCCCCCCCTTCCGTGTGTCCCGCCCCCCCACGGCTCTCATTGGCCGGTGCGCTCTAACCTAGGGCTCCCCAACCCCCACGCACACTGCTGCTGCTGCTGCCTGAGGTGAGGAAATACTCACTGGTGATGGTGGTGTCGGCTGTTGCTGCTGGGGGGGGAGGCTTAACTGAGACTGTGAGTTTTTGCCTCCCCCCAACTCTGTTTTTGACACCCCCCAACTCTGTTTTTGACACCCCCCCAGCTCCGTTTTTGATCCCCCCAGCTCCGTTTTTGACCCCCCCAGCTCTGTTTGTGACCCCCCCAGCTCTGTTTTTGACCCCCCCAACACATACAATGACAGACACACACACACACACACACTGACAGACACACACACACACACTGAGACACACACACTGACACACACACACACAGTGAGACACACACAGTGAGACACACACAGTGAGACACACACACACTGAGACACACACACACACTGTGACACACACACACTGAGACACACACACACTGAGCCACACACACACTGACAGACACAGTGACACCCCTCCTTCCCCCCCGCCCCTGCCTTCCCCCCGCCCCTGCCTTCCCCTCACGCCACCTCCCGTCTCCCGCCTCTGCCTTTCACCCACCCGCCGCCTCACACCCCTGCGACCCACAGCCGCCGCCCGCACTCAACAGACCCCTGCTGCCTCTCACCCACTCGACACACACCCACCGCCTCTCACCCACCCGACACACGCCTGCCGCCTCCTGCCCCTACACACCGACATCACTGACCAGCCGCCGCACCCACTCGCCACACACCCGGCGCCTTCCGCCTCACACCCACCCGCCACACTCACACGCGCCACACTCACACCCCTACTCACCGACATCACTGACCAGCCGCCGCCCGCACTCACCAGACACCCGCCGCCTCACACTCGCTCACACCCTAGCGGGACACACACCTCACATTTTACATCATTTATGTCACTAAAATATACATTGTACTGTGGTGTCTTTACAATAAACCATTTTTAAACAACATCGTATTAACATTTTCTTCCATGTTTCTTTTCAACATTAATATCCAACCTTTCCACCAAATAGTCATCCTATTGTTCCCCTATTTATACATAATACTACCTATTACGGATTTACATCCCGGGCAACGCCGGGTATATCAGCTAGTTGATTTATAAAAATAAAATGATAGATACTGTATTGGACACTTAGAGGCAATGGCCTCTGCTTTAAAATAGAAGATGAGGTGATTTTCATTTGTCTTTTGCTTGGCGTTGTTTGTGCTGTTTTATGTTTTGCATTGTCTATATAAACTTGTCATTTGGAGAACTTAATATGAAGGAGTTACATCTAGAGATGGGCAAATGTTCCACCTGGGGGAGGGGGCTTTGCTTTACACTGCTAGAGCTCCTGCCTAGGAAAGCAGTGGTGCTGGTCTGACACCTATACACCATTCCAGTCACTAGGTGCCTTAGGCTTATATACAGTTATTATAGAAATCCCTTTGGAAGTGTGGCATTTGACTCATTTAAATATACTTTGCATAACCATTAGCATATCTGCCAGGGTGGTCTAGGACATTTGGTAGTGGCCATTTCGTTGCGACCAAATGACCACCGCCACGACTAACCCTGCCGCCACCGGCCACTTCACCGCTAAGGTAAGTTCCTACACCCCCTGCCCTAAGCCCTTACCCTAAAACTCCCTGCCCTAAGCCCTTACCCTAAAACTCCCTGCCCTTAGCCCTTACCCTAAAAATCTCTGCCCTAAGCACTTACCCTAAAACTCCCTGCACTAAGCCCTTACCCTAAAACTCCCTGCCCTAAGCCCTTACCCTAAAACTCCCTGCCCTAAGCCCTTACCCTAAAACTCCCTGCCCTTAGCCCTTACCCTAAAAATCCCTGCCCTAAGCACTTACCCTAAAACTCCCTGCCCTAAGCCCTTACCCTAAAACTCCCTGCCCTAAGCACTTACCCTAAAACTCCCTGCCCTAAGCACTTACCCTAAAACTCCCTGCCCTAAGCCCTTACCCTAAAACTCCCTGTCCTAAGCCCTTACCCTAAAACTCCGTCCTAAGCCCTTACCCTAAAACTCCCTGCCCTAAGCCCTTACCCTAAAACTCCCTGCCCTAAGCCCTTACCGTAAAACTCCCTGCCCTAAGCCCTTACCCTAAAACTCCCTGCCCTAAGCACTTACCCTAAAACTCCCTGCCCTAAGCCCTTACCCTAAAACTCCCTGCCCTAAGCACTTACCCTAAAACTCCCTGCCCTAAGCCCTTACCCTAAAACTCCCTGCCCTACGCACTTACCCTAAAACTCCCTGCCCTAAGCACTTACCCTAAACCTCCCTGCCCTAACTGCTAAACCAATAAATTAACCCCCTACCCTAACCGCTTAAATTACCCACTACCCTAACCATTAAAACCCCTTAAATTAACCACCTAAGCTAACCGCTAACACCTTTAAATTAACCTCCTGTCCTAAACAGTAATAAAACTTCCATTAGAAGCAGCTGGTGGCGGGGATTCCGGCGGCGGGGATTCCAGCAACGAATCGGCTGCAGTCGAGGGTCCATCTGCAGCCAAACACCGAAGGCCATTTGGTCACGGTGTAATGGCTGCAACCAAATGTCCCATTCCACTCCCAGGTTACCTCCCTAATTTAGATTAATTCAATTACTGATTGAAAACGTTTTTCTCTCCTGGCCAAAGGAACCGGTAAAGGATGGAGAAGCTAAGATCAAAGCAGATTATGCCCAGCTTTACGAGGAGATGCAGAATGCCTTCCGAAGTTTGGAGGACTGAGAATTATATGGAGAAGTCTAAGGGAAGCTTGTTATGGAAACATCAGACTCGCACAACTGGATATTTCTTTATAAAGACATATTGTAACAGAACCCTACTGATGTTCTAGAGAACATCAGAAAGAGCAGAAGGGACAGTCGGCATGGAAAAGAAACTTTGAATACGATTCTAATTATATAATGGCTTAGTTCCCAAAGAGGGAAGGGATACTTTTCAAGCAGGACCTCCAGTTTATGTGGATATGAAATATATACAATAATTTTACATTTAAAATGAAATAAAACTACTTTAAACTGAAAGTATTCAAAAAGCCATGTCCAGAAAATGGGACTTTAAATGCCGTGAATACTGCTACTGCAAACTTGTCAACAATGAGTCACATTTGTTCAAATCAATTGTCACTGTTTTAATTATATTTGATTTTATAGTAACATATAATTGTTTTAAAGCATTACAACAACTGTTTATGGGAGCTGTGCATTTACTGTATAAGGAAAATAAATGTTTGCATCTACTGGTGAAATGGAGATTCATTGTATGCTAGGATACCTTTTATGGTGACAATATGAGTTTTCCTATATACAGGCATACCCCGCTTTAAGGACACTCACTTTAAGTACACTCGCGAGTAAGTACATATCGCCCAATAGGTAAACGGCAGCTCACGCATGCGCCTGTCAGCACGTCCTGAACAGCAATGCCGGCTCCCTACCTGTACCGAAGCTGTGCGCAAGCGGGGAGACTATAGAGCCAGTTACAAATGCGTTATTTACATCAGTTATGCACGTATATGACGATTGCCGTACAGTACATGCATCGATAAGTGGAAAAAAGGTAGTGCTTCACTTTAAGTACATTTTCGCTTTACATACATGCTCTGGTCCCATTGCGTACGTTAATACGGGGTATGCCTGTATATACTTACAGCGCAGATCTTTTGAAACCTCAAAGGTTTCTTCTTCAAGTGTATAACTTCACACTACATCTACAGATGCAGCGGCCGTTATTCAAACACTTCACGCGGTGTATACCTCGGAATACCCATGTCATGGCGCGGGATTTCTTCCAACCGTACCGTGTTAAGCCGCGAGTGCAGAAAATGGCATTTTAGTGTTCTGACTTTTAAACACCTGAAATGGACACAGTAGCACAGTACTGTACACATTGCCGTCTTAACGCATGGGCACGCTGGGCAGTTGCCCGGGGGCCCCACGAGCATAGGGGCCCCATGCTAATCTATGCACAGACCAGAATTTAACACTAATTTTCCCATCACCCGCCTCAACATTCAAACCTCCCACTAACTCGGTAGAAGGAGAAAAATGACGACTTGTAGCAGAGAGTTGGCAGGGCCCAGTGCACTGCTTTGCCCGCGGGGGCTATAATGCTGTTAAGACGGCCCTGACTGTACACATTACAATTCATTCATTTCATTGCATATAATTGCACACAATCCATGAAATTCAAACAAAGCAACCGCGATAAACACGTGTGCCTGGGGCGATTGGCCGCGTCCATGCCGCGTGGGGCACAGCAGCGCACACGAAAACAGCGCCGTGATTCCTTCAAATAATCGCTGCTGCATCTGTACTGCTGAAGAAATACAGAAACCCCTAAACAACTAGATTTTTATTGTTTTTGAAAGCACAAAAAAATATATGCGCAGATTATACCAAATAAAAGCAATGCCAATATGTAATTGTAGCCCACATATCTGTATCCCCTCCTGTAATCTAATTTCTTCAGCACAGGTTCCAGGACATCAAAATCCTCATATATCAGACACTGTAAGGAGATAAGGTGCAACCAGACAGTTACAATATCACTGCTGTTGAAGGGCAAATTCACCCCCTTCCTGTATACTGTAATATTCCTATTATTGAGGGAGCCAGAATCAAAGTTCTTCCTGTTATGGGTCAACAGATGCCACTGGATGTATCTGACATGCACTGCACATTTAGTGCTCCTGTGCCCTGCACAGTACCTTGCACACAGCCCCTCTTTGCTTTGTTTTGTATCTATTTGTATAAAATGTGATGCTGTAGCACAATGTGAATCCTAATCCCCCATCCCAGCTATCTGCCAGCTTGCTTATCTCTCTCACAATGCCACAAAACAAGACTGCACCTCTTTGAATCAGCAAATCAGACTGGTATGGTGGGCTTGCCTGGAGCCAGGACCTCCCAGATGCTTCCATGGATTGTTATAATTGTCTCAATCAGTATAATGCATGAGTAGGGTGAGGGAATGGACAACTCTATATAAATCACCGCTCACCAACCATGGTATCCATTACTCTCTACTGGTTTACTCGTTTGTATAAACACCCTTAGCAATCATTTCCGGTTGTTAGCAGGGTAAACAGATTTGTCTTTTTTTTTGTAACAGTGTCCAGTCATGGCCAATGTCTTTGCTGAACATTAAGGTAAGTCCTGTGTTTTAAAAATCCACAGTCCTTCATGTTATAATACTGTAGTTCCACTAGCCCAGCTTCCAGCTCTACGAGAAATGTTGAGCATGTACCCAGCATGTACCTGGGTCTTGTTGGTGATTGCCCCAGATTTGTTTTAGATTACTCATCGGCGCTACAGTATAACTATGCCAAGCAATTTCAGCTATTAGGTACAGAAAACATAGAACATTCTCCTATAGGATTGGTGGTCAAACGTAGAAACGATTTAAACAAAATGTTTGGACCAAACTAATGGTTAGTGTGAGAAGAGGAAAGCACAATTAACCAAAGAAAATCATAAGAAGGTATGTGAGATTTTAAAAAATACAACATCATCGATGTATACAAAGGCCAATGAACCACTGTTTGGGAAGCAACTGGACTTTGTTCCATCTCTAAAAATGTAAAATGTCTGAGTAGCTATAATGTGGAATGTATGTAATGTGAGTGGAACAAATAGGGGTGACAAACACTGAAAGAATTGTGGAAGATAATGTTATAATGTATCCCTAAGTTCCTTCCCTGATGTGTGTGCCATTTGTTTTGAAATCTTATCTGTGCAGCAACTTGACAGGTTGAGACTGAGATATCTGGGGATATCAAAGTGCATGACTTGCTTCCCTTACTCACAATCACCGCAATTATTGTCCTGAGACTGCTTTGGGTTTCCTGGCAATGTTCTGTGTTTTTTTGCATGAAACTACACGATGCTGCCGCATATTTTCATTACAATTACCTGTTCTTCTAAAGGAGAGAAGGTTTCTGAGCAGTGAGGAACCCAGGTCTGCTGGAAATGTATACATTGATGGGAGGCGGGCTGCTCTGTGCAGTTTCAGGCTTGGTCCTCCTCATAGTCGCCACAGCGACTGACTTTTGGATGCAGTATCGTTACTCCGGCAACTTGAGCAATCAGGGACTTTGGAGGTTCTGCGTTGCGGGGAAATGCCATGCCCACACCATCACTGTTGGTAAGTACAATGACTTGAGGGAAACGCAGAGTCAAAGAACAGTAGAAACCTAGTCCATAGAGAGAGAGAGAGAGAGAGAGAGAGAGAGAGAGAGAGAGAGAGAGAGAGAGAGAGAGAGAGAAAGAAACCAATGTCAAATGAGCAACAGAAAGAGTGAAATGGACTAAAAGAGAGAGACTGAGAAGAGGGACAACATAGAAAAAGCAAGGAACCATACATAGGATATGGGCAAAATTAGTAAGAGAGAAATGCTTGGTCTGGGAGAGCACTTGAGAGGAAGTGAGAGTGAGAAGTGCCTTCTGTAGATCACAACTATAAACATTCTGGGTTTGAAGATACAAAATAGCTCACTGAACATAATATTATTATGCTCACTAGAAAGGGTGTTAACAGTGTCTAGTAAATAACCCCTAAGTGTGTCCCTTTAAAGCTTACATAATTTTAACATGGATTTCCCTCATTCTGAGTCTGTTGAATGATGCAGATTTACAGACATGCCTGGGTTGGATGCACAGAACTCATAAAGATGGGAGCAAGTTAGTAACCACTCATAATCAAATCTTTTTTTTTTTTTTTTTTGTATTTCCTTACTTGTTCAGTAATTTGTAATGCAATACAATGAAATTCATCTTGTTCCAGGTGTTCTGCCCCAGATTAATGATTATTTGAGCAGTATTTGTGTTCTGTCGCCCATCCTGTAATGTACCTTCTTTCCCCCAGCTTTTTGGGATGCCACCCGGGCATTCATGCTGCTGTCCATCTTATCCTGCTTTGCTGGCATCATATTGGGGCTCACAGCCTTCTCCAGCGGGGCCAAGTCAGCTAGAACTCGCTCTGCTGGGTTCACGTTGTTAGTTGCAGGTATGTACCAACTGCAAAGAAATATATATTTACCTGTGTAGAAAACATTAGATGTATGGTACTAATATTATCTCGTTCCACTAATGAGGTACACAGAATAATTTAAGTATAATGTCTATATTTCCTGAATAGAGTTTGCCATTCTTAGTATCCGAGGCACACTGAGTTAGACATGCTCAAGATCCCATGGAGAAGTTTGTTAACATGGACTCTCCGTAAAAGGGCTTTGATGTAAAAGCTCTATACTGTACTGTACTGTATGTAGTGACAATGCTATATAAAATAGTAATAGAGCTAGGAACACCTATTTTTATTACATTGATGATGCTTTTTGCAGGAAAATATTTCATTTGTATTATTATTTTATTATTTAAAGCCGCAAAACATGTGAGATCTTATACTTTTTTAAATACATCAGTTCTGTAGTATTAGATAATACTTACTGCATTTTTTAAAAAGTATTATTATTCAACTCTCCATACCATTTTTAATTCATTTTAAAGCATCCTTTGATCTCGCTAGCATGTTTTAGCCAACCTCCCACGCAGGGCAAGATCTTTGCAATAAACACTTTCCTTTTTGTGATAATTTGTTGCCAATGTTCCCAGAAGTTTGAGCTGTAAACTGTAACAATAGATAATGTTACCTTAGAAATATCAGGATACATTGTAGCTGCTGAGTTACACAGATTGAAGGATTGATTGAAACTAGCATTGTACTGGGTCCTAGCAAGTACCGGGTACCAGGGGGGGGGGGGAGGGGAATGCCCACCGGGTAACCAGCTGGGTAGTTTTGACTTGTATAGGATAACTGCAGCGCTCCCCTGAAAATAATAATAGCAATCACTTTATAGTAAGTCTAATATAGAAGGTGAAATACAAATAACAATATAAAACCAGATAACAGTATTATACTGGCCCTTTATAGAACTGCAGCTCAACCTTGGTAGGATCCTCCCTTGATCCTCATATGTCAGTAGAGATGTATAGTTGTGTTAAGCGCAGAGGATATAGAAAGTATATAAAAAGTATATGAAAACACTCAGTTAGTGGTTGAACATGAATGTTGTCACCAAAAAATAATAAACCAAAAAAGGCATCAATAGTGTTTGGGGGTAAAAACTTGTAAAAGATAACGGCTATACTCACACGGGCAAGGGTGAGCTCCTCACATAAAGGTATCTTTAGTTGTCCAGGAACCCCCTCTATTATTTCCTAGTGGATGGACAATCTCTGTCCTTGCAGTGCTCCAGAGAAGGATGACAGTCGCAAGATATAGATAAAATATATGTACTTTATTTAAAACAAATGCAAGTATATATACACTCACATGAAAAACACTTCTGGCATCAGTAGTCGCGTTCAGGCTCTGTGTGGTATCCCCCTCCTTCCGCGTCTGGTCAGCAGGACCTCCGTCAGAGCGATCGCGGGAACTACGGTAGCCTTCCGTGGACACTGTAAAACTTCACCACCAACAGGGAACTACGCGTTTTGCAAAGTGTCTCTCGCTTCGTTAGTTTTGACTTACCTGCAGCCGTCGGCGGACGGCGAGGAGGGCCACGGCGACATCCTGGTGGCGGTGGGTGCAGAGGACGTCATTGTTCAGCCGGTGGGAACAGCAGGAGACATCCTTCACAGCCGGTGCCGGTGGGAGTAGAGGAACCGGAACATGTGACCGGAGCAGGATCGTTACTATTAAAAAGCTGGGGAGGAGTCGGCTGTCCAATAGTAGCGCTCCTGCTCCGGTCACATGTTCCTCTGCTCCCACCGGCACCGGCTGTCAAGGATGTCTCCTGCTGCTCCCACCGGCTGAACAATGTCGTCCTGTGCTGCCTCCGCCACCAGGATGTCTTCCGCTGCTCCCACCTCCCCTAGGATGTCGCCGTGGTCCTCCTCACCCTAAACCGCAGTCCGCCTCACCTTCCGACGCCGGCTGCAGGTAAGTCCTCTGCGGACTGTCTCCAAGAGGACGACTGAGAGAGCAGAACGGAAATTACCCGGCACCAGGTTCCAGCCCCCGGGTCCGGGTAATTTTCGGGTACTGAAACTAGTGCCAGGTATGCCGTGTACCGGGTAATTTCCGGGTACTGAAACTAGTGCCAGGTATGCAGTGTACCGGGTAATTTCCGGGTACTGAAACTAGTGCCAGGTATGCCGTGTACCGGGTAATTTCCGGGTACTGAAACTAGTGCCAGGTATGCCGTGTACCGGGTAATTTCCGGGTACCTGGTACATCACTAATTGAAAACTGAAATGTATTTATTTTATTTATTTTTAAAATGTTTTACCAGGAAGTAATACATTGGGAGTTACCTCTCGTTTTCAAGTATGTCCCGGGCACGGAGTTATAATGACAAATACATGGTTACAATGAGTGAAGAGGGTTATACAGTACATTATATACAAGACATTGCATGCACATTTAAAGATAATAGGTGGGTATTATGTTAGGCACACAATCAGGATTTTGACACATTTATAACAGCACCAAGCGATTGCCAGCTTAGATAAGAATGTACAATTATACAAGTAAGAAGGAAAAAAAAGAAAAAGGGGGGGATGTAGTGTTGCTGCTTTAAAGGGATAACAAGAATCAATTTGTTTTTGGTCCACCAGATGTCACTATATATCAGCACATTATTTCTGTGCTGAACTGGGCCTGCCATGTTATTAGCAGAGCTTTCTCCACCTATTATCTCACCCCATATCCCTGTGTAACCACCTCTCCAGCCCATTCCTGGGACCACAGCAGCTTCACACCAGCGACTAAGGTCACATAGCATAGACAAATATGGAAGGTGTCTAAAGGTGCCGTATTATTACTACGACTACTAATAATAATAATAAAGGAGAGAGAAGGAAGCTGGGATCTGTCTGCATAACAGGCTCTTTAAGTATGTATATATGGTCTTGTTAATATATTGGAGTTGGACTGCCATTTTGCTGTTTAAGAGCGTTGTGATCTTCACTTAAGTCTTGCCAAGTCACACTCATGAATAGTATGGTGCTGATGTTATATGGGACAATGCTACCAAACAGACCGTTTGTACCAAACTTCCCCATTCCCTGCTGTGATTTTACCAGATCACCAAGCATTTTTGGTTGTCTTAACACATCGTTCAAACGCTCGCTATTTGAGTTCTATGAGATTATCATAGGTTATAGGCAACACATTTTTAAGACCCTAGGCCACAATGTGTAATGGTTTCACTTCAATGGGGAATTTCCCTCTGAGAATGGTCCGATCGGCCGCTTTGGTTCATATAGAATAAGCCATCAAGTCTAAGTCTTGCAATTTAATCAGCATTCTGATCTCAATTGGGGTAGATTTTGACATTGGTGCCATTAAAATGTCTTTATTTTATTCCAGAATCCCTAAAATGTCTCTTATTTAAAGTTTATAAACCTTGTCATTAAAACTGAAGCTAACATAGAAATGCAAAACACCACGTGAACATAGTGCTGGGAAAGTGTCTCTAGCAGAGATGAAGGAGTAATGTTTTATGTCTCCCTTCTGATTCTTATCACATGCCTGTATCAGGCTTCTGTGTTTCATATGAATGGAACTTTTCATACCTCAGGAGCTCTCCAAGGTCTCCACACAGATGGGGTCCTGTTAATTTGACCCAACTATGCCAAAATAAACTTCCAAACTGTGTCATAAATCAAGTAAACCAGTTGTATGTGGTTGCATTTGTTTAAAACTGTCACGATAAGGAGTCATTTGCTCTAATGCGAAAAATAATATTCAAGGTTTTAATTCAACGGGGTGTTAAATGAATTTAATCCTGAACATGTAACAGCAACACAATGTGTTAGGGAAATGAGAAAGCAAGAATGCACATTACATATTCTACAACATATCACTATTTCTCATTACAAACACATATAGAAGATGGTACTATATTAGCCCATATAGTAGATAAAAAGGCTTTTGTAAAGAACAAAAGTAAGGTAAAGATGATATAATGGCTAACTAATGTTAAAGAGTGCAAGCTTTTGGGACCGCTCAGGTTCCTTCTTCAGGAGGGTTATTACAAAAGACATTGAAATAGCATGGCATATTTATGCAAGCAGGCTGTTCGCAACAAAAAACACTAGCGGTGCCACCTGGTGGCTACCTGTCCAATTAGTTTCCTCAGCATCTGTCAGTAGCTACTCGTAATGGGCCAGGCTTTTTTTTTAATAGTATGGCTAATAATATTTGGAAATATAAGGAGTTTTATATGAACTGATGCATTCCAGCATTTTATCAAGAATATCACAAATCTCAGCCTGAAACTGTGCATTCAGTAACAGTTCTGTTACTTTCTGTAGGTGTGTTTCTTCATCACTGTGATTTTACCGTTATCACCAAGCAATGTTTGGCTGTCCTAACACATCATTCAAATGCTCGCTATCTGAGTGCTCTGAGATCATCATGTTCCATACTGCAGGTTATAGGCAACTACGTTTAAAGATCCTGGGCCACAATGTGTAAGGGTTATAGTTCTGACAATAACTTAATATGAATGCGGTCTGTTCCTAGGTTTCTTTGCTCTCCTGGCTTTGTCTGTTTACACTGGTGTGACAGTGAATTTCTTTGGAAAGCGCTATGCTGACTGGAGATTCTCCTGGTCCTACATACTGGGTTGGATCGGTATCATTCTGACGGTATCTGCAGGTACGTGTTCATCTTGGCTCTCACCAATACAGACGTTTTATGCCACTGCCATTTTTATATTAATGTTGTTCTTCTCAGTTTTCCAAATATTGTCTTTTTATGACTCAAGCCTGGAGTGAAACACTCAGAATGTAACCTGTTTAATAATAGTTGTGATGGGACTGCAGTACTGCGATGAGTGAATAAACTGATTGTTCCTTTTTTGTCTCATCTGTGACACACTGAGTAATTTTGTTCATCAAGTGACACATTGAGTACGTTCTAACTGTTTCTAAGGTGCAAAACAGGTGAAATACAAACTCGGTGTCATCTAATAAAGAGAATCATTGTTTTGTTTTTTTCCCACATTCACTGAGATCACAAACACCTCTTTGTCTGACACCTCTTAATCACGTCCCTTTGACTGTTTGCTGCACTGGGACAACCTTTCATTTAGATTTATTTTCCTCGTCTGAAAGGGACTGTGAGAAAATGCAAAGTATAGAAACATATACATAGAAAAACACATCAATGCGCCTCTGTGACAAAGGGAATGGGAAAAGAAAACCATGGACCCGAGTGGCACAATTTGAACAGGGCCTGCAATTACTGTATATGGGACATGGGCTGATGCACTATACCCTACGAGCATTTAATATGCGCATTATCTACACACAGAGACAATGAATGGCCCATATATCAGCTTGTCATAAGAGAAACAAAGGTGTCATGCTGTAGATCAAATATTCAACATGCCATACGTACATCTCAACAAAGAAATAACGTCTTACTTTATCTTATCTTGTGGGCAGAGAGACAGTATCAATGGGCCATATTGTATGTGCCCTCTGTCTGTTTTACCCTGCAAAAGGAAGGAATCTTAAATATGGACTGTACTGATGCAGCGGCTGTTATTCGAACACATCACGGCGCTGATTTTGAGTTCTCTGCTGTTCCCCACGCAGCATGAACGCGGCTAATCGCCCCAGGCACCCGCGCGTATCGCGGATGTTTTGTTTGAATTTCATGGATTCTGTTTCTTCGTTTGCAATAAAATGGATGAATTGTAATGTGTACAGTACTGTGCTACTGTGTCAATTTCATGTTTTTAATAGCCAGAACACTAATATTCGTTTTTCTGCACTCGCCGCGCTCGCATCTTAGTGCGGGAAGGCTGGAATTCATCCCGCGGTTTCAAATCGGGATTCCGATGTACATGACGCGTGAAGTGTTCGAATAACGGCCGCTGCATCAGTAGTTCCCTGGTGTTTCTATTTTTCACACTGGTATGAACCGGGATGGAGCTTCGGGGGAATTCAATATACACTGACGCCGCAGTTTGGGTCATTATCTGCCAAAAATCACATTTAGGTTATTTAAGCAAACTGTTTAAGACCCTCAGGGCCTTATTCTATATACACTAAAGTGCTCATGGGGGCCATTTACAGCTGAACATCCCCATTGAAGCCGGCCCCATTGGATGCCTAGGGGTATATGGAATAACTCCCTTGTTGTCTCACTCATGCAATACTCTTCTAACCTCCTATATTCTTTTCTGTCTAGGTATTTTCCATATCTGTGCCTATACAAGGAACAGTTCCCAAGATGTGGCTAATGCATCCAGTGGATGACCGTCATACTACTTATCACCCCTTTCTAGAGTCTACATCTTAATATGTTTATGGAGTAGACACAAGATGATATATTACCCACTTTACCCGTCACCATTAACAACCAGCTCCACTTCCACAGGCATCCTGTAGACTCCATCTTCTTCTTTGTATTTTGTAGCTTTAGCCCACGCTGTACCAGTCTGACATACTGTATGGGAATGGCACTTCCAGTCTTATGCTATACAGATCCTGTTTGCAACCGTATTTATGATCTGTAATTCTTGGAACCACTTGATGATTACACTTAACCCTGCAGCAGCTATATAATGTTTTAGAACTTTTATATTGACCAAAGGGATGGTCTTGCATAATGGATTCTACAGAGTAAACTTTAAGAAACATTGTTGCTTTTATATTGTTGTGTGGACCTGCTGTGTCCAACATTGAACAATCTCCACTTGGATAATACTGCTATGACCATATGTAAATAATCTTAATGTGAGAATAAAATCTACAACTATTCGCGTTCTCAGTTTTATGAAGTTACTTGAATGGGGAATAATACAGTAGCGCAAACCTTTCATAGTGTGAAGTTAGCCTTTTTTTATGCATAGAAACAGGTTCCTTTCAGAATCGTACTACAGTAATATTGTATGATAACACACACATGTATTTGGGTTTGAGAAACAAATGATGTACTGTAATTCCCCACCAAATGTTCTGCACCAAATTACATAATTGTGTCTACACATGAATGTAGAAAACTATGCATCATCTTATTTTGCACATACAGTCCGTATAGCCGCCTGTCACGAACGGCACACCTGTCAGCACTTGATTTGTATATGTGACAAGGTTTAATACACTAAAATAACTAATGACCCCCATGCTGCCAAAGACAAAGATCATTACACTCTGCTCATACTACTTGACCTCTCTGCAGCATTTGACACCGTGGACCACCCTCTTCTCCTTCACATTCTCCATACTCTTGGTATTCATAACAAAGCCCTATCCTGGATCTCCTCCTACCTCTCCCATCGTACTTTCAGTGTCTCTTTTGGTAACACCTCCTCCTCCTCTATCGATCTCTCTGTGGGGGTACCCCAGGGCTCTGTCCTGGGACCTCTTCTCTTTTCTCTGTACACACTTTCTCTAGGTGACCTAATCACATCTCTTGGGTTTAAATATCACCTCTATGCTGACGACACACAAATTTACCTTTCAACCCCTGACCTGAATGTCTCTCTGCTATATCTCATCCTGGATGGCCCTCCGCCGACTGAAACTTAACATGGCAAAAACAGAGCTCCTTATACTTCCTCCCAGACCTGGCCCTACTACCTCCTTCCACATTACTGTTGGAAGTACCATCATTCACCCAGTAGCCCAAGCACACTGCCTAGGGGTCACACTCGACTCCTCTCTCACATTCTCCCCTCACGTTCAAAACGTACGAAAACCTGTCGCTTTTTCCTCCGCAATATTACTAAGATACGCCCATTCCTCTGTTACTCGACTGCTAAAACTCTGACACAGGCCCTCATTCTCTCCCGTCTCGATTACTGTAACCTCCTACTGTCCGACCTTCCTGCCTCTCACCTGTCTCCCCTACAATCTATCCTAAATGCTGCTGCCAGAATCACTCTACGCTTTCCTAAATCTGTCTGTGTCTCCCCTGCTGAAATCCCTCTCCTGGCTTCCTATCAAATCCCACATCTCGCACTCAATTCTCCTCCTCACTTTTAAAGCTTTACACTCTTCTGCCCCTCCTTACATCTCAGCCCTAATTTCTCGCTATGCACCATCCCAACTCTTGCGTTCTGCTCAAAGATGTCTTTTTTCTACCCCCTTTGTATCTAAAGCCCTCTCCCGCCTTAAACCTTTCTCACTGACTGCCCCACACCTCTGGAATGCCCTTCCCCTCAATACCCGACTAACACCCTCTCTATCCACCTTTAAGAACCATTTTAAGACACACTTGCTTAAAGAAGCATATGAGTAGCACTGTGGCTAATACTATACACCTGATACATAAAGCTTGCCCCCCTGCAGACGCATTTACCAGAATGCCCTCCTCCTGTTTCTGTACGTTGTCCCTATCAATTAGATTGTAAGCTCTTTGGAGCAGGGACTCCTGTTCCACAATGTTCCTTTTATGTCTGATGCGCTTATTCCCATGATCTGTTATTTGTAATATTTGTTATTTATATGATTGTCACGTGTAGTACTAATGTGAAGCGCTATGTACATTAATGGCGCTATATAAATGGTAGTAACCACTAAGGCAGCGGTGCGCAAACTGGGGGGCGCGACCCCCAGGGGGGGCACGAGACTGCCAGCGGGGGAGTGGCAGGGGGGGCGCAGGGTTTACAGAGGCCCCGCGTGCTTCCCGAAGGCACTTAAATTAAGTGCCGGGGGAGCTGCAGGGCCTCTGTAAACCTTTACTTACCTAGGCTCCGGCGGCTTCCTTCCTGCATTGCCATGGCCGAGGTCATGTGACGCCACGTTGCTATGGCAATGTGACGCCGAAGCGCAGGTAAGTGGGGGTTAGGGGAGGCGCGGGAGTGAGGGGACCCGCCGGAAGGGGGGCGCAGGGAAAAAAGTTTGCGCCCCCCTGCACTAAGGTAATCAAGGGGTTAACTCCTCCCTCAACCTTCCCGGTAGGCCTAACCACTACCACCTACCCCCGACAAACCAGGTGCCCTGGTTTTACACCTTCATTACCTTAGCGGCTAGTCGCTACGGTAATGAAGTTGTTTTTTTATTTTATTTAATAACACAGTATTGAAGCAGGGGCTCTCCGGAGCTGAACCGCATACATTTCAGCCTCGGGGACCCCCTGCTTCCCAAGTTACAACAGGCCCCTGGTATTGTAAAGACAATTCACTCATAGTGGACTCCCCCATGTAAGGAGCCCCCTATAGAGGGGAATGACAAACCCTGCAGTTAACAGATACTGTACTAGAGCTGGTGAAAACCACTAGCGCTTTATGAATGCCTGGAGAAGAGGGGAAGTGCTCAGAAATTCAGATTACATTACAAAGTATAACAATACATAATACTTCAAAAGAGGGACACCGTGCAAAATGCCACCACTGCAATAGGGAATTGTACTTCCAAACAGAAATAAGATCACTTTAACTCAGTCATCTTCTTAGACAGAACCAGACAGAAACAAACACTGTGAATCACATTACTTATCCGAGAGAGCCCACACAGACTGTCTGCGTTCTCTCACTCTTTATCATACTCCGCATCTCTCTGGGACTTACAGTTTGTGTCAGTTAAAAAATATCCCCTTTTCCTGGTCCTCACATAAACCCCAGGGTTTCTGTCTCATGATTTTCTTCCCAGACATTCCCTCAATGATGTATAACCCTGGGGCAGCCCAGTGATTCATTCTTCCCTATTATTAGTGATTTTTCATCAGATAGTAACATACACGCTATAATTAGAAGCCACAACGCATCTGTTTTAACGTATCTTGAACTTTCCATCCATTAAATATTGTGGAAGTGTGGCAAATCACCAAAAGTCCCTCCTTTAGCCCAAACACAGATTATATGAAAATCATTGAAGTACTGTAGCACTCGAGTGAAATAACATTAGGGTCAGGGTTAATAATATACCATTTGTGTTATAGACAAAACTACTATACTAGACGAAACTATTTTATGAACATTAAAATGAAGTGTGCTGCAGTAAACATCTTGATTCTTTGTACAACATGTCAAATTCTGTTTGACCTATTTAGAAAAACATGAATCCACTTGACAATATACATGACATGGGAAATGGAAAACCTTAATTGATTAATTTCTTAGTTACAGAAATACTAGTCCTACCTTTGCTGAAAACACCCCAACAGAGCAGTGTGAATGGCTATTGAGATGCTCAGATTTAAGGGGAAAGGTGTCAGGCACCCGAAGTGAAGAGTATGTGGTTGGAAAAGGAATACTAATTTCAGGGAGAGATTTGTTGTCAGGTTTTTCATTCCACCACAAATAAGTAGAAGGTGTTCTCAAAATAAAAAAAAGTTAAAAACATGAATAAACCTTTTAATAAATCTAATTGTGCTGTAACAAGAATCCCAGTGAGAGGTCATATTGTTTTGCAAACAATATTGTGGTTTGTAGAAACATTCTTTGCCGTAACAGTTTATCTTTGTATTGCAGTATTACATCTGGCTACCCTTGACACTTAATTCTCAAGCTTCTCATTGGAGGAGCTTTAGTGCTCACTATACTAATTGTCAGCTGACCCTAAGAAACCAGAAGCTTCACTAGGCAATAGATTAATTATCCGTTAAACAGTGAATAACAGTGTGATCCCCATCTATAATCTGTGTATGTACTCCATTAAAAATATGATTGATTAAGCCTTTTATGGAATCTGTCTGCAATACGAAATCAATGCGTTTTTCCAAAATTACTCTCACTTTACTGCTACAAGTGGTAGCTACGCAAGAGATAGCTGACCAGTGCTGATCTGACACGTCCATGCAGAATACTTGCAGCCAATAGTGTCTGGTCCTCACTAGAGGCAGATCTGCAATACATCTGTATAGAGAATTATCACGCCACTCTCTGTATCCCTCAAATACTGTATAGTTCATGTATGATTGTGGAACCTTAATATCTCTCTGCATTTTTGTACAACTTGTCCAGTCCATAAAAAAATTATTCACATACTGTTTAATTCAGAGTTTGAGTAGTTGTATTGGTCCTGGAGAACTGACAGCTCATTATAATACTTTATAGACAGCAGTATTGGGTCAGCTTCTCATCTCCAACTGATGTCAAGATTGGTATAACTGCTAGACACATACAGTTAATTACCACAATTTAAGACCAAGCAATTCCAACATGTAACACTGAATTTTAAAGCCTTCATTACTAGAGCACACTTTAGTGCATTGCAAAGCAATGTGTTACAAACCGCTTTTACAATAAAATACTTATTGGACTCTAACAAACAGGACAAAGTGGCTGTATATCTTAATTCCAACAGCTCCTGAATAGATAGACCAGTGGTTTTCAACCGGGGTTGTGTGTGTGTGTGTTTTCAACTGGGGTGTGTGTGTAAGTGGGAGAGTGTGTGTGTGTAAGTGGAAATGTTTGTGTGTGTGTGAGAGCTGGAGAGTGTGTGTGAAAGTGGGGGAATGTGTGATTAAATGGGAGAGTGTGTGTGTGTGTGTGTGTGTGTGTGTGTGTGTGTGTGTGTGTGTGTGTGTGTGTGTGTGTGTGTGTGTGTGTGTGTGTGTGAGGGTGCGTCCGAGTGTGTGTGTGTGTGTGTGTGTGTGTGTGTGTGTGTGTGTGTGTGTGTGTGTGTGTAAGAGGGAGACAGTATGGGTGTAAGTTGGAGAGAGAATGTGTGTGTATATATAAGTGGGAGTGTGTGTGTGTATGAGGGAGACTGTATGGGTGTAAGTTGGAGAGAGTGTGTGTAAGTGGGAGAGTGTGTGTGCACACGCAATGGGGAGACTGTGAGGGGAAGAATGAGCGTAAGGGGGGGGGGAGAGACGGAGCGATAGGAAGGGGGGGAGAGAGATGAGGCAACAGGGGAGGGGGGGGGATACAGGGGCAACAGGGGGGGGAGAGACGGGGCAACAGGTGGGCAAGAGACGGGGGTGAGGATTGGGAATCCCCAGAATTTGAAATTCGAATTCTGGGGTTCCCTAACCAAAAAAAGGTTGAAAACCACTGAGATAGACACCAGCAACTCAAACAGAGCTGTCCGTGTTTGCAAACTCAGCTCATAAACTACTCCCTGCCAAAACAATCGCCTCACAGATCCCCCTTCATTTCTCCTCGCCAAGAGTTTGTTTTTTCAGGGCTATTGATTGTTTCTCTTGTTATATTTGGCTGTCTGATACTAGCAGGTAACTAAGAACATGTTTGTGAGTCTGTTTCTCACTTTCCAGGTGTCTCATTCTCTTTCATTCTCAGTATCATGTGTTTGCTCCATTTTGGTTAGTTAATGTGCTACTCAATATCCTGTCTCCTTCTCCTGCACATTCATATCAAATTAATGATATTAATGAGATTATCTCCTAATGACATGCTTAGTCTAAATAGAGTAAATTAGTCTTATCATCATTGAATACAATGAACATTGGTGAAGAAGTATTATGATAACTGAAACTTCTGTAGCCTAGCCTCCGGCCGCTACTTCTTTTCCTGGGCCCTACCAGTGTAAGTCCTGTTAGGTGCAGGCAGTGGATGGGTTAGTTCCTTAAGAAAGGGCTTGTGTGCTTTTTGCAGCCTTGGCCTGGACCCCGCTGCATCCGGCGGCACGCGCGGTGGCGTGCGCGTCACTCACCAGACCGGAGTTCCTTCCGAGCCAGCCCCAGTCCCTCCTACCTGCAAGGCTCGCTGTGCACTGTGGCGTGTCAGCCGGCAGGGGATGCACGAGGATCGGGATCCCAAGCGGCGACACGTCACGTGGTCTCGCAGTGAGCCAATGAGGAGGGGAGCTGTCTGGAGCTGGAGGGCAGTCTGTGCGTCTCTGCAGCCGTGAAGCGCCCCCCCCCCCCTCCTCTCGTGCCCGTTTCACAGGCTGGCCCTGCTTCGGGAGGGGGTGGGGTGGGGCTCTGGGAGTGTGAGGGCTACGGGGCTCCAAGAGTGCAAGGGCTACGGTCACTGCCGGAAGCGGTGTCAGGGAAAGAAATGAATATAATCTCTCCTGCTTTTGCTGGGTGTTTGCAAATAGTCAATTTCATATCAGCACATAGGTAGCACCCAGTATCTATCTTGATATTATAGGCTAAAATCATACAACATAAATATAAAATCATATATTTCAGTGAGCAATATACTCTATATGGTGTTTGCAAATAGCTTGCGTTTTGGCCCGCCCATTTCATGGCCCCGCTCCCCTGCCACATTTTGAACACGCCCCCCCCCCTCCCCGCCTTCCCTCCCACCGGTGCCCGTTTCACTGGGAAGGTTGTGGCCAGCTCCTGCTGAGTTCGTCTTCTTCCCGGGGAGGAGAGGCAGAGGCAGCAGCAGCATATTTGGTGGTGGTGGGGTCGGATGGGGGGAAAGGCAGAGAAGCAACATGGCAGAGGGTTTTCCATGTGTGTGCCTGTGTGTAATGGCCCGCCCCCCACATCATGACACCCTGCCCACCCGAACCGTTTTGGTCACGCCCCCCCCCGCTCCAAAAAAAGTTTCCTGCAGACCGCAGATCGCGGTGCAGTGAGTTGCAGGCGCCGCCAGCAAGCAAGACAGCTGTGCGGACGCGTGCAATGGAGCCTTAGCCTTAGAGACATGGATGTATCTAAGGGCGGGCCTAGCAACAGCCAGAGAGTGTCAGCCTGAGGGATGGATACTGATTGGGCCACATACTTGATGTGATGGCCTATCAGTATCCAGATCTGTCTTGTTATGAGACACAGTTACAGTCACACCCAAAGGGTATAAATACTGGCACTCTCACAAAAGTGGGGGTGTCTTTATCCTCCTCCTGTGGAGTGAGTACCATCTACCCTGGGTCTCATTAGGAGGCCTCAGGAGGAGTACCATTACCATCACCAGGCCACAAACGAAAGATATGCAATGCTGTGAGATCTGTACCTGCAAATAAACACCATTGTACCATCATCAGTGTGATTCACTGTCTGAGGATCTAGAAAGGTGTCAGTATGGACCACCCTTCCATCCAGAGCATCCATGCTGACTGGAGGTGCTGCAACCACGAATAAGGTACCCTGTAAATCCTGTCCTGTTCTCCACCCAACACCGTGGAGCACTCAGCCTTCTTGTTGCCACACAGGTACGCACCACCACAAATATGGAGTAGCAAGAGAAGCAAACCCCCAATCTCACTTGTGGGGGGGGGGGGGAGGGTACAAGGGCTACACTTCATATAAATAAGAGCTCTCTATCCCAGGCCCAAACAGAGTGCAATGACACCAATGAGGTCCACACTGTATGTACACAAACACAGGGAGAAACACACAGCCACAAAGACAGGTATGACAGAAACAGTACATTCACCAAGCATACAAAACAATAGGTCAGTACTTACTAAGCAGTACTATCCTTTAAGATACCTTATGACAACATGTCCCATGGCACAAGTTAGTAAACATGAAGCACCGTGCGTGTGCGAAACACGTTGTTCCATTGTGGGATGGAGAGGAGTGCCCCGTTCACAGTCCAGAGTTTCCCCGTTTCCAGAGTGCCCCCCCCCCCCTTTCCCTTTGACTCACCTTGCTGATTTTGTTTGCCTAGCAACATTAGACTGTTATCAGCACAACATTGATTTGTTCTAATTTCTTCTTTCTTGCGCTCCACGATTTCTTGTTACCACGTGTCAATTGAGGATCAAGGGAAGATCCTCCTTCGGTTGCGCAGCAACACCTATTGGGGCCAGTATATTATCGTTTTTTGGTCCGCCACATTTTACTTATTACTGAGAGTATTTGAATCATTTAGATTCAATATATATATATATATATATATATATATATATATATATATATATATATATAGCGCCCCAGTTCTTGTTTATACTGGAGTCAGATACACAAATCTGAATAACTACAACAAAAATAAACACAGGCACATTTATAAGGACCATCAGATACAAACACACAGTCAAACACAACGACAAATACACACACAAAGGGATTTATCACACACACAAAGTAATTAAAGCAGCAATCCGCCCCCAAGGCTTCCATGGGTTTAACTCATATAGTATTAGTATCTTGTTAAATAATCATGATTTTCCTAATCTCTAGCTTCTGAGTTTGCTATGGGAACCTTTACCTGGCAATGGGCTCAGGAGACAGTTTTATTTTAACTTCCCGTCCACTTAATATTCCAAATGCTTATATTTAATTAACAAAGTATCAAGTTTTAAAAATAGAAAAAGCTTGGAATGTGTCATAGAATTAATTTATTTATTTGTAAAAGGTTTTACCAGGAAGTAATACAGTGAGAGTTACCTCTCGTTTTCAAGTATGTCCCGGGCATAGAGTTAAGATGACAAACAATACATGGTTACAAATACAGTTACATAAGTGAACAGGGTATACATTATATACAAGACTTAGCATGCACAGTTAGAGATAATATATATTATAGGTGTATGTAACAGTTACAGACCAGATTAAAATGTGAGACAGCTTTAGTTTTGAAAGAACTTAAACTGGTGGTGGCTGAGAGTCTCCGGTAGATTGTTCCAGTTTTGGGGTGCACGGTAAGAGAAGGAGGAGCGGCCGGATACTTTGCTAAACCTTGGGACCATGAACAGTCTGAGTCTGATCTCAGATGATAAGTGCTGCGTGTGGTAGGGGTGAGGAGCTTGTTCAGATAGACGGGTAGTTTGCCCAGAAAGTATTTGAAGGCAAGGCAGGAAAGGTGAACTTTGCGCCTAGACTCAAGTGATGACCAAGCTAGTTCTCTGAGCATTTCGCAGTGATGTGTGTTGTAGTTGCATTGGAGGATAAAACGGCATATTGAATTGTAGAGAGTATCAAGTTTGGTAAGGTGGGTTTGGGGTACAGGGCCATAAACTATATCCCTATAGTGAATAATAGGCATTATCATCTTCTGTGTGATACGCTGTCTGACCAGCAGACTTACACCTAGTTTGGCATAGGTTTTGGATGTCAGGGTATCAATGTGCATCCCGAATGTTAAATGGGAGTCAAACCATATGCCCAAGTATTTAAAACTTGTAACAGGAGTTAGGGTGGTTTTAGCATTGGTTCTGATCTGGAGCTCAGTCATTGGAAGCTTTAAAAATATAACCTTGGTCCCAAATACCATTGCTACAGTCTTGTCAGTGTTTAGAAACAGTTTGTTTTGGGAAATCCAATTTTCAAGTCTCAAAAAGTCAGATTGAAGTATGTGTTCAAGGTTGGAGAGGCTATGGCTGTGTGCATATAGGATTGTGTCATCTGCATACATGTGTATTGAAGCTCCCTTACAAGCTGTGGGAAGATCATTGATGAACACTGAGAAGAGTAGGGGCCCCAGAACAGAGCCTTGCGGGACACCACAAGTGATATCCAAAGGGTTAGAGACTGAGATACACATGTTTGGATCTACCCGATAGGTATGAATGAAACCAGTTTAAAGCATGCTTCTCTATTCCAGAGCACTGGCGTTTAAGCAGGATAACATGATCAACAGTATCAAAAGCCTTTGCAAAATCTAGGAATATTGCACCAGTGAGTTGTCCCAGATCCATTCCACACTGGATCTCATTGCAAACTTTTAGGAGAGTAGTTACTGTGGAGTGTTTAGGGCAAAAGACAGATTGAAATTGGCTAGGGAAATTTGTCTTGGTATAGTAATCGCTTACTGTAGCTGGGAGTGCTAAAGGGATGTGAGTGTGAAGAGCACACAAAGAGATCCCCAAAAGGGCGCACTGCAGACCTGAGTGGTATTAAATCATGGTCCTTGAGTGCGCAAACATACAACATATAAAAGTTTATTAGGACATAATAGACTAAATCATAGTGATTTAGTCTATTATGTCCTAATAAACTTTTATATGTTGTATGTTTGCGCACTCAAGGACCATGATTTAATACCACTCAGGTCTGCAGTGCGCCCTTTTGGGGATCTCTTTGTGTGCTCTTCACACTCACATCCCTTTAGCCTTGTATCTATCCCTGGCAGCACGCGACCTCACCCATATATTCAGGGGTTTCGAGCGAGGCACCATAATCTCTGTAGCTGGGAGTGAACACATTTTTCCAGGCATTAACACCTTGATACCGTGTAAGGATTCTGCTCGATCCATGCTGGGTTTTCACTACGGTCCAGGTTTTCTGTTTCTCCTGCCCTTCCTGTTCACTGGCAGTCTGCTTTATAAGGCTGCAGTTCCTGGTGGGAGTCGCCGAGCAGAGTTCTGTTTGCTGCAGTTTGATCTTCGCTGTCACGCATTACCCTTTCGCCTATTTGGAATCCCTGTTGCTGACCCCGGACCGTGATCCCGACCTCGCTGCCTTCCACCTGCCCTGACCTTTGCCTGTCGCCTGGACTCTGCACCTCTGCCGCTTGCCTGCTTACCGATTATGAATATTCTTACAGGACTCTGTCCCCGGGCTCTGGTTGGATATTCTGCATTGCTACATCAGCCCTGCGGGTCCGTCTCCTGACTCGAGACGAGCACCTCCACATACTGGGATCATATCACTGTGCAAAACCAAATAGTAAAACAAATTGTCATTTATTCCATTGAAACAGACGTATATACTGTGGATTACAAAATACAAGAGAAAGGCACACTATAAGGGATCTGTCTGAACATTCAGGATGAATGCTTACAGGAAGTGACATCACCTTCTCTGAAGCTACCATGGCCATCTTTCCTCCTGGCAATCCCTGCCCTCACTGGAAGTAAGCCTCACTTTGAACTTTCATTGCCAGCAGCTGCCTCTGGCCTTTAAGTAGCAGGCAGTTGCTATCCAACCTTGCTCCAGCAAAGTACTTACCTTGTCCTGTCTGAGCTCTGCCTTGCTTTTGTTTTGCTTGCTGCCTATCTTGACCAAGGAACTGGACCTGACTACTCTTTTCCTTCCGCCTGCCTCGACCTCGGAACCGGACCAGTCTACCCTTTGCCTGCCGTCTGCCTCAACCCTGGAACTGTACCTGACTATCCTTGCATCTCAGGCCTCTGATCCCAGGCCAAAGTCGGTATATTACTCCCCACGTCTGCCCTGCGGGTCCGTATCCTGTTCTGCAGTCAGCAACGTTACACACTTACTGGGGTTCGGGGGGGGAAACGAGACTTTCCTAGCTTCTACAGTCCATAAAACAAAGTTTGTAGTTGACCGGGACTTGGCCCGAAATGTCCTGTAACTCAAATCGGGTTGAAGTTCCTGACACCACCGCTGTATCCGCTCTGGAGATACCGAAATCACTTGACCGGGAGATAGCACCAAACGTCCTGGTACTCTTTTCGGCTTGCAATCCCAGCTGTGACCGCTACGTTCTCTGCTCAGAACTTGGCCCCGAAAAGTGGGATTTAGAAAATGTCTCGCCTTGAAATTTCTGAAGCCGGCTCGCGTCTATTTCTCCAAGAGCATCTTTTGGCGATTTCAAATTCGTCGCTGCTGTCTTGGTGCTCAAAATCTTAGAGAATCTCAACACCGGATTGGCTGCAGTGTTTCTTATAGTATTTTGGAGTTCATTCACAAAATACTACAGCCAATCCCAGCGTAGGAACTTTCCAACCAGCCAATCAGATGGCTGCCATTCTTCTGAAGCCGGGCAAGCGGATCTTCTGAATGGAACAAGGGCATGTGCGAGTTTGCCACCTTAGCCACTTGTTATGCAGAAGCCACCCGCGCGGCTATGTGCCTCCAGGTCTGGGAAGGCGAATGCTATCTGGAACGGCTTGCATTGATCCAGGACGTGGGTACTTCACATGTTCTTCTGGGAGCATCTGTGGCTTTCAAGTCCGGACCTCGAGTAGACACAGTGGCACCACAGTTTGGTAGCCACCTGGCTACTTAAGAATATCGGCTTTGAAAGTCCCAGCTTATTTTACAGTGCACAAGCATAATACATTTTAAACATACCGGTTTAATAAAATATACTTTACACTTTTAATCCGTCTAAGTCTGTTGGTTATGAGGGGTAGAATTGGACTCTTTTCTTTTATTCCCACTAGCCATATCCCTCACACACAGCAAACTTGACTTAGACTTTAAAACCCACATAGCCCCATGGGCTATTTAACATTTATGAACAAAATATTTTCCCCCATATTTCTTCTAAGTCCCAAAGTAGAATGAAAAGATGAAAAGATGCTTAGGTTCATTCCGAGGGCTGTATGTTATTCCCTTAAGAAAAAACAAACTTAGTTAGAACTAAAAAACGCTTAGGTTCATTCTCAGAGCTGTAGCTCTTTCCGTTACTGAAAATAGGACTTAGGTTTCACAAAAACCCTCGCAACCTCATACAGTATATGGTTGGAGTACCCCCCAGAACCTCTATACTGATTCTGGGGATCTGGGCATATACTGGTGGCCCCTCACTAACTTAGGGGCCCCTGACTGTACCTGGGATACACATATCCCTATGCCCCCATTACCTTTCTGGTCTGTGCTGAAGCAGGCAAACCTGACGTTGAGTCGCATAACTGTTTTCAAGGGAGGATTTTGACCGGGGTGATGTGTCTATATGTCCCCGAGAATCTGACCTGATTCCCGGATACATTTTTGGGGTGGCCAGCAACTCTGGACCCCGGCTACCTAGACACAATCTGACAATCCCCACCCCCCCACCTTGAAACTCATAGCCTCTCAAGCTCCACTGCTTAGCACTCCTGGAAAGGTAAAACACACACAAATTCTTTATTGTCATACAATCATATGCATTTCATGTACAACAAATAAGTTCAAGAGCTGACACTCTAAAACACCAAATAGGGATCAGAGGTAACCAGCTGGGCATAATACCTTTATTAATGGCCTGGTTACCCCCTCACAGTCACAATTGGGAGAAGAGAGATTGGCCTGTAGTTTGAGACAGTGTTTTTGTCCCCACTTTTGAAGATTGGGACAACTCTGGCAGTTTTCCAGGTCTTAGGGATATGGCCTATTAGGGCCTGTTGTTGATATTCACTTCCGATAAGGTGTATTATTTACAGACCAGTGTACTGTGGCTGCGAGGGGTTAACATTGAAACATAGAATTTGATGGCAGATATGCAGCAGCAGATAAGTAAGGGGTGTGGTGCTGGGCTGTTGGAAGCACAGCACTGGTGGACTGCATTGAGTGCTAATTAGCCACACTGGGTAGATTAAATAACACTGGCTGCTTAGTACTGGAGAGAGACGGCATAAAGAAATACTTGGGGTGCTGGACTATTATTAGCACTAGGGAAGGATGATGCCTAATGTAAGAGTATTGACAGAGCAAAGGTAGCACTAGCCAAATACTTTTATTTGTAGTTTTTATGATTTCTGTACATATGTTTGTGCTGTAATAAAGGCTGCTTGGAAGAGTTGTTGAATTTAAGCCTCTGCCTGCGTAATAGTCTGCATCTAGAACACAGCCCATAATCCCCCCCTATTACAGTTGGTTGTGGAGGTGGATAGCACCCCTGAGGGTAAGGGGCCACCCCAAAAATATTTTTCTTTTACCTGCAATATAGGGAACACTACAGTGAGGGAATGGTGGGCCCATTTATTAAAGCACTAATGAAGGTCCTACAGTGCAGCAAACCACAAACAAACTGCTACATGAACAAATTCAGCAGGTGGTCCAGCAGTTCAAGTCTCCAGTGAAAGAGACCGTACATCCTACTGCTATGTTACAGCAGATGAAGGACAGAGATCACATGGAAAGTTTTCTGCTAATATTTTAAGAAACTGCCGAGCAAAGCAATGGCCTCAGGAACAATGGACAGGTATATCAGCTCCGTTCTTAGCAGGGAAGTGTAGAAAGCATATTATGACTTGACATAGAAGAGGCAAAGTGGTACTCCACATTAAAGGCTGAAGCTATTCTACAGTTGGGAGTGTCGGACTCGGAGATATATTGTAATGCTTGCCTATTAGCAATAATCAACCAATTGCTAATCTGAATGCTGGCACACCCAGTCCAGTAAGGATTTGTATAAGGAGTCAGTCCAATGTGAGGTCATTAAAGGCTCAACGGTAAAAAAAAAAAATCCAAGTAGGTTCTTTCTCAGTTTAGAATTTGATTACTGCACTAAAAGCGCAGGGTGAAAAAACTGTTACAAAAAAATGTATGAAACAATCAGACTTATACACTATTCACTACTACTATGCATATACAGACGAGACCACGACTATTCTAAAGCTTGCCTTAAACTAGCCCGGTTACATTCTGGGTATGTGCTGGGTGTAACCTGGCTAGTTTAAGGCAAGTTTAAGGCATTTCTGCATTGACTAATGACCCATAGGATTAACACAGCAGGGGTCCCTGGCAGTCCCATTCAGTTTGAATGGGACTGCCAGGGACCCCCGCTGTTAATCTGATGGGCCATTAATCAATACAGAAATGCTGGGTCTAGTTTAAGGCAAGTTTAAGGCATGTATCCAGCATGTACCTGGGTCTTTTTGGCGATTGCCACTGGTTTGTGTTAGAATAGTCGCAGTCTCTACTGTAAGCCACACATCCTTATCAATTGCAATCTTTTCAGTGGTCTATTAAAGTTCAATCCTGGAACACTCTCCTGATTATTAGGCCCAACCAAAATATATTACCCGTCCTAACCTCAAATCACTTGCAGCCCATCTCTGTACATAACCCTTCCTTTGCTGTTTTCACACTCCAGTCTTCTACTGACACATGTCATGATAATATGATGAGATATTAGGTATTTGAATCCATCAGGTGCTTCAGGGGTTAATGGCCTACCATTTGGGTTTAAAGATACCATGTGTTAGGTTTGATTTCAAGGGGAACTCAATTGAAGCTGGATTTGAGAGGTATTGTACAAAGAGAGGGTTCATGTATGTTGACACCTTTTGCAGGCCTAGTGGTAAAAACTGATGCAACACCCTTTCCCTATCCCTATAGGAAATAGCAGTAATTACAGTACTGGTGCTACCTGTTTGACTTACAGAAGGCCGAGCCTCCAATCTTGGGGAGCCTGGGGTGCCGGTGTGTTCTCTCTCTGGTGCAGTGCCTCCACCTATGAGGATCCTGGACTGCAAATAACAATCATCTGTTCCTTAGCTGGTCTTAAAATTAGCTAAATACAACCTCAGATGAACAACAACACATGACATATTACACCGTGTCATGACTTATTTAACAAAAATAAAGCCAAAATGGAGAAGCCATGTGTGAAAAACTAAATACACCTTATGATTCAATAGCTTGTAGAACCACCTTTAGCAGCAATAACTTGAAGTAATCGTTTTTTGTATGACTTTATCAGTCTCTCACATCGTTGTGGAGGAATTTTGACCCACTCTTCTTTACAACGTTGCTTCAGTTCATTGAGGTGTGTGGGCATTTGTTTATGCACAGCTATCTTAAGGTCCAGCCACAGCATTTCAATCGGGTTGAGGTCTGGACTTTGACTGGGCCATTGCAACACCTTGATTCTTTTCTTTTTCAGCCATTCTGTTGTAGATTTGCTGGTGTGCTTGGGATCATTGTCCTGTTGCATGACCCAATTTCGGCCAAGCTTTAGCTGTCGGACAGATGGCCTCACATTTGACTCTAGAACACTTTGGTATACAGAGGAGTTCATGGTCGACTCAATGACTGCAAGGTTCCCAGGTCCCGTGGCTGCAAAACAAGCCCAAATCAGGGGAAACTTTTCAGATCAAAAGCCATATAACATGTGAAACGGATCATGTCATCTATCTATTGGAGTGCCCTTGTGGCCTCCAATATGTGGGTAAAACCACAAGACCACTTAAAACACACATCCTTGAGCATCTGAGCAATATCAAGGAGGTAGCAAGAGGTCCTAACCCACAATCTATCTAAACACTTTTGCACACACCACCAAGCTGATCCACAGGGTCTCAAGTACCAAGGGATAGAGCAGGTAACAAGACACTGGAGAGGTGGTAATAGAGACACAGATCTCACCAAAAAAGTTACATACTGGATCCATAGACTTAGGACATTGGTCCCGAGAGGCCTTACATAGACATTGTATTAGGCGTGTTTCTGGTACAGGGAATACTCCAATTAGCATTGTATATGCATGCCCCCTGCCTAGACAGGTCTCTAGATTTTGAGTATAATCTATAACTATAGAAACCATCGCCAGTTCACTTCTTCTTAGATGTATATCTAGAATGGTTTGCCAGGGCTGGAACAACTAGAAACAATATGGCCAATCACTCATACAAAGATGTAAGAAATAGCAATATGTATAATCAAACACTGGGTAATATGCGACACATTCTCTAAGAGACCAAAATATATCCGTAATATATGAGAATATTTTCCAACTGAGAAATGTCAATTTGATAAATAGATACATTGCCTTGTGGTCTAGGCCAGGGGTGTGCAGACTGGGGGGCCGCCCCCCAGGGGGACGTGAGATTTGACGTCAAACAGAGCGAACGGGGAGCGCGAGCACAAGAGGACAACAGGCAGGGGGGCGCAGGGGGAAAGTGTGCGCACCCATGGTCTAGGCAATACACCAACGTGAGAGACCATCAATGATGTCTGGGTTTCAATGAAGAAGTTACTGTATGTTACAACCTTACTGCTAACATTGGAACATTCTTTGCATTGTTTTAATTTAAAACAAGATACTAAAGTTTCAATCAAATAACAATTGTACATTGGGAATCTCAACGAATGTTTCAGATGTTTCCAGGTTATTCTAATTGGAAGATCACTATGAATGGTTATTACTAAGACCGCAGGATTTTAGGATATTAATTAATAACAATAAAAAATAAAAATCTAAAAATCTAATAATCCTGTATAATGTTGGGGAAAAAAATCCTTGTTTTCAAAATGACTAATCCCTTTCTCATGTTTTCACGTTTTCATTTCATTATGCACCAACGTGTCCAAGAGAATGGATGAAATATGCGCCGAAATAGTGTTTCCACATATGTGCCTAAAGTGATTATACTGGCTTTTAGAGATCTTGTGCATTGTATTATGTACGTATCACTTGTGTATTTAGAGATAATTCTGATTCAGACCAACTGCTGAAACTCCAGAGCTGAGCTCTGTTGTATTCTTTGGACGTTCCCCATGGTGTGGAACTGTTTTATTAGAGTCATACAGATGCAGTCTTCAATTCTGTCGCTTCAAACTGCCGCTACCTGCAATTGTACCCAAGCCGCACCGTGCAGCGCAGGTAGGGAGACTTAATGGCCCATCGTATTAACAAAGTGGGTTTCCTGCGTTTGAATGGGACTCGCGCTGTGTGAATCCTACCGGGCTGCACCTGCCTGTAAGAGACGCGCAGCAAGAGACTGAATCAGTCGCGCTACCTGCGCTCCTCTACAGGCGATCGCGGAGCTTTTATTTTAATAACATATTATTGTAGCAAGGGGTCTCCGGAGCTGAATCGTATTGATTTCAGCCCCGGGGACCCCCTGTTTCCCGAGTTATAGGCCCCGTTTTGGGGTGCCGGAATCCCAGTAGACATGTTTAAATTCTCCTGTGTCACGGCCCACGTGATCGGGAGATTTAAACAAAGTCGTTTGGATACCGGCACCCCATAAAGCGGCTTGTAACTCGGGAAGTAGGGGGTTCCCAAGGCTTAAATCAATGCGGTTCAGCTCTGTAGACCCCTGCTACAATACTGTATTATTAAAATAAAAGCAGCTTCATTACCTTAGCGGCTAACTGAATAATAATAAAAAAGATGTCAATAAGCCAATTGATTGGCACAGTGGCACACCATGCCCATAATATGAGCATGGTTTGTCACTATGGAAGTCAATGGGCAACCTAAAAAAAAATCAAGCACCAAAAATAAAATACATTACAATTAAATAAATATAAGCATTTGCCAAAAAATGCATTGCTTGTCACTGTACTTATCTATAGCCCGATTCTGGACCCAGGGTCATGTCTAGGGTATAAATGGACCCAGATAGCTTCAAGTCAGCCCTCTTTCCAAAGCACACCAAGTCCTGTAATATTTTCTTCACTTTATTAGGAAAGGAGCAGTATATACAGGCACTTGTGGATGTAATGGTGTTGTGAGAGAGTGCTTCTCTCTAGGTGCTTCGTAGTTAAGGGCAGGTGAAAAGGATTGGGCCTTGCCGGGAGGAGAGTAACATAGAAGGGGTACTCACTCAGCCAGTGTCAGTAAGTAAAAGAAAGTGATGGGGGTGTCTGGGAAACAGGAATAGTCTAGGAACAGACCAACTGTCAGCAAGACAGGGGGGAGGGCAGAATAGCCCATTCTGAGAACAGATCTCAGGGGTTGCTGTAGCAACTCACTGGCTACATGCTCAGAGGCAGAAAAGGCAACGTAGTAATATATCACACAGGCAGTGTGTGTGTGTGTGTGTGTGTGTGTGTGTGTAGAGCAAATACATGCAGCTGAAACTAACGAGCTGACAAGCAGAAGCTGCAAGGGGGGTCAAACAGAAATATGATTCTTGTTCCATGACAAGCCCGAAAGGGGCATAGATAAGCAACTAAAAAAATGCAAAGAAATAAAATACAATTAATGTTTTTCTTACCTTTGATGTCTTAACCCACCGAATCTGACTCCAGAAGCAACTTCTTGACCGACGACGCAATGCTCCTCAACAGCCTATGGTCCTCAAGTAAGTTCTTCTTTCTTCAATTATTTATTAGTAATCCAATTGGGGGTGGATGTTGTCCCGTCGTCTTCTTGGCTCCAAATAGATGGGACAGGTCTTATATAAGGCCTGTGATGTCACATTTGAGTGTCAAATGGTACACCCCCAATCTGATTGGCTGGTATACCATGTGACAGGTTCCCTCTTTTTTTTTAAGCATGCGACATTATCAAAAGAGAGGGAAGCCAGCCAATCAGGAAAGATATGCTTCCCTCTCCTTTAGATGATGTCACGAGAAAAAAAATTGCTGCCATCACATGGTACTACAACAAATCGGATTGGGGGTGTACCATGTGATGACTCACATGGTACACCCCCAATCCCATTGGTTAGAGCAGCGGTGCGCAATCTGTGGGGCGCGACCCCCAGGGGGGGCGCGAGACTGCCGACGGGGGGCGCGGGGTTTACAGAGGCCCCGCGCGCTTCCCGAAGGCACTTAAATTAAGTGCCGGGGGAGCTGCAGGGCCTCTGTAAACCATACTTACCCGTGGCTCCGGCGGCTTCCTCCCGGCGTCGCCATGGCAACGCGGCGTCAAAATGACGCTGCGAGGTCATGTGACGTCACGTTGCTATGGCAACGTGACGTCATTACGCCGGAGCGCGGGTAGGTTGGGGTTGGGGGGGGCGCGGGAGCGAGGGGACAGCCGTCAGGGGGGCGCAGGGAAAAAAGTTTGCGCCCCCCTGGGTTAGAGTACGATATGACATCTTAAAGGGATAATGTCACATCCTTTAAAAAAAGATCACCATCACATGGTACTACAACCAATCAGATTGGTAGATATACCATGTGAGGTTTAATTATCCCGTATGATGGCCCATGTGACTGGGTCTTTTAAACATGTTGGAGATACCAGCACCCCATGCCAAGGCCTGTAACTTGAGAAACAGGGGGTCCCCGAGGAAATTAATGCGTTTCAGCTGCGGAGATCCTGTTTCAATATTATGTTATTAAAATAAAACCACCTGATTGCCTGTTGGAGGTGCGCAGAGAGAGTGACTGATTCTGTTTACTCTCACTGCCCTTCTCTTCCAGACTGATGCAGCCCAGAAGGATTCACATAGTGCAAGTTCCATTCAAACGCAGGGACCCCGCTGTGTTAATTCGATGGGTCTGTCAGGATCGGGCTTAGGTCTCGCCCTGTGATGCATCTCGCGACGTCACGATTGATGCGCGCCAGCCGCAACCTGCATGCAGGCATCGCACTGCCAGGAAGGGAAACACTGCAGGGACCGTCTCCAGGTCCCGCCCCCAGGAGCAACGCACAGCGCACCCTAGCTATGCACAGACGCCGCACGGACACAGGCAAACAAGGGGTTCATTCTCTCAATCATTCCTCAGCTGCTATGTACTCTGCCCCTGCCTATCAGTGGACAGCCTATGTCTGATTGCTCAATACCCTGCAGCCTGGTGCCTCTCTACCATTGGCTGCCGGTTCCTTAAATGTTCAGTCAGCCCTCCTGCAAACTGGCTGAGCATAAAACTTGTTTACGTTTGTGTGCTTACCTCCAGCTTCCTGTTGCCTCGTCTTGTTTCGCTCCTTGTATTTTGACCTCAGCTTGCACCGGGATTCCTGACTTCTCTGACCCCTGGACCACGGCTACGGACTCGACTATTCTACTCTCTAAACCCCTGGACCCCGGCACCGCACCAACGACTATCCGATTTCTCCACTCCTTGACCACGGCAAGTACCTCGACCAATCTGACCTCTCCTACCCTGACCCGGCTACACGACTACCACTCTGCACTCTAGACGCGGGTGCTCAGTTGTTGGTCGGTGGCTACTAACATCCCCACCTCAGCTTCGCGGCCCTGTCTAGTTTGTGGTGAGCACCCGTTACAGGGCCATTACAGCCTGCTATGCACTGGCCGCAGGGAGTTGCAAAGTGTTTGTGTCATTTCCCCCAACGGCTGGTGACTAAAGTTCAGAATGTATCTGCACTATGTATTAAAGATTAGATAGTTATCCTTTTTCTACAATAATGATTGTCTATACATTATGATCAGGTTACTCTCTCCCATCCTTTAGCCAACACTATTTATTAATCAACCCAGGAACCTAAATTAACTGTTATGTAGCACCTGTTCCTCCCTGCCACAGAATATCTGGCCACTACTTGGGTGTTGTCTCCGGTGCTGTCGCTCACCTGCTGGTTCAGGAGGTCTGAGTTGCTCCACAGTTGGAGTTTGGGAGCAGCAACAGGGCAGGTTTTCTCCATCTTTTACGATGCAGTGCCTCCATCCCATGAGGATCCTGCTGAATGCAGGATGTTCCCCACAGGCAATACTTCCTCCCAGTAACCACACAGCATAGTTGGTCCAACGGCAGGTTTATTGTATAGCAGCATGGCACATCTCCATCCCAGGAGCAGACCCCAGGGGCTTGAGGCCCCAAGAGCCCCTCCCAATCTCCTTTACCCTCTTCTATGGAAAAGGGTATCACTCTGTACCATAATCATCACATACTCAATTTGGTGGAGTGTCAGCTTTTATACCCGGGGGGAAGGGCTTGTAACCCCGCCCCATAACAGGGCAGGTCCAGGTACTGACAGGCATCACACCATATACATGTGACCCAGTCAGTACCCTCCCCAGGTATGACACTCCAACTGCCGGTTCCGGCCTGCCCCTGGATAAGGCAACATAGTACCCCTCCAGGCTGCAACTGCAGGCTAGGCCCTGCGCAGGAGTTTAACCCCAACACTGCCTGTTCCTATCAGTACTTATAGTGTTGAGGCCACTAGAAGGCTATAGTCAGGGGCACTTGGCTACAGTTATAAGAAATATCTCAAGTCATAGAGGTTGTTGGTATGAAATCTGCTCTGACTGACCATTTACAGGGGTTTACCTGTGTAATTTTGTAGCTATAGGATTATCATATGTGAGCATTAATCCTGATGAGGATGTATTCATCATCCGATTTATGTTGTAATAATCCCCAACATGGATTAATACAAACTAAGAATACAAAAATTGAAGTTCATGCACTTATTCGCTTATAATTCAATGTGTTTATACTCATTAGTCCCCGAGAAACAGAAAATTAAATTCTAAATAAGAAGCAATACACTTGTCAATTTTTAATATTTTAATTGTTAATGTCTGTTTTTTTAGTAATTAACCAATGGCAACAGGTAGGTGCTTATATACTGTATATGCACCGTGATGTGGGTTTGTAACATTACTCCTGACTAAGGCTGCGGTCCCAGTGGCGTGCGCTGTGCGTACAAGCACCGCCCCTCAATGGGGCTGGGCCCAGTACACACCTTCGCGCGGAAGGTGCAGCCGCGCCGTACTTCGAGATTTTCCAAACACACTGAAATGGAGTTTACAGTTTGCGATGGAGGAGTGGCCATGTCCCCCCCCCCCCGGCGGTTCAACCAACGAGGGCAAACCAGCCGCATGAGGTCATGGCCACGCCCCTGCAAACCCCCCACCACGCCCCCTCCCGTCGCAATCATTCCCTCTCCCCGCAGACATCAGATCGCGGTCAAGCGCTGTGCACGCGCCGCCCCCCGCCGGGCGCGCGAGCTACAGTGCTGACTGGGACCGCAGCCTTAGCTAAAATCGTAGTGAAGTGCGTTGAGTCCCTGAGAAGAGCATCAAATCGGAGAGGGAACTGCTGCTAGGTCTGCCGAAGTTCCCGAGCAGCCACTACCGGAAGCTACACTAACCAGCATACCACAGTTAACTCCATCAGCATCGCGGAAGCGGTGAAATCACTGCTATGCAGAGATTGTGATTTTATGGTGTATTTGCCTAAAAGAATGGCCTTTTATAAGTGCACATTCCATAGGTTTGGTTGGAATATTTATTTTTATAAACATTATTCCGTATATCTGTGCGATGGTGTTTGCCTTTTCTCTTCTGAGATAACCTGCATACACTGTACTACTGCATTTGCCACTGATTGTGATTTGCTACTTAAAACTCACTAGAATGTGAGTATTGCTTTTGGAGGTTAATTTGATCTAGTACCACATCTAGTTCCTCCATTACTAGAGAAAAGACAAAAGAACAGGGCGCACAACGCACATAGTGATGTAAAGTTAAAAGGTGAATTTTACTCAAAAGATAATAAGTTCTGCGTACATCAAAGCAATTAAAAGTGTGCAGTGGGTTAATGGGTATACCACACCAGTCGACGGCTGCAAGCGACACTCTTTACTTGATTTCAAGGTGCAGTGGATCAGCAGTCATCAAGCCTGGCAGGCGGTCTCTCTACACATGTAGAAACCAAGTCACTCCTTCTCAGGGTAGTGGGCAAGTCTGTCCTTAGTGAGAAAGTCCCGGAGCACAAGGCTCAATCCGACGTGTAGCAGCCTCCGTTAATGCCCGCACACCTGCACGCTGCTCGCATACCGCTTCTCCGGGAGCGCCCGATGATGACGTCACTCATCCACTTCTGGAGGAGAAGCGGTATGCGAGCAGCGTGCAGGTGTGCGGGCATTAACGGAGGCTGCTACACGTCGGATTGAGCCTTGTGCTCCGGGACTTTCTCACTAAGGACAGACTTGCCCACTACCCTGAGAAGGAGTGACTTGGTTTCTACATGTGTAGAGAGACCGCCTGCCAGGCTTGATGACTGCTGATCCACTGCACCTTGAAATCAAGTAAAGAGTGTCGCTTGCAGCCGTCGACTGGTGTGGTATACCCATTAACCCACTGCACACTTTTAATTGCTTTGATGTACGCAGAACTTATTATCTTTTGAGTAAAATTCACTTTTATACTATACATCACTATGTGCGTTGTGCGCCCTGTTCTTTTGTCTTTTCTCTAGCTCCAGGGGTGTCGAGCCACCCCCAAGAAAGGCTGCAGACGCATCATTAGTGATACCTTCACATTTAAGGTCTTACATTTTGTTAAATTCACGGTGCACTGTTCACTGTTTATGTTTCACTAGTAAATAGCTGCGCACCAATCACCTATTCCTACATTACTAGTCTATGGTGTATTTTTATTTCCATTTCATAATTGATGTCCCCCGCTCCCTCATCTCCCTGGAACGACTGCTTATGAGAAAATGGAAAAATTTTATTTTCTTTGAAGGTTGAGTGGAGGACTCGTTCTTTACACTTATTAGTGGATTGGTTTGTTATTATTGTTCACGCCACATTTCCTCATTATATGGGATTAGATGTTACATACCAGATCACATCTTAATTCACAGTTTTTCACGCACTGTTTATACGCTGTTGAGTTTAATTTATATTACTATTCACATCAATATTTTAAAGTTTCACTGTTAATACTTGTTTGAGTGCACCACCCCAGACATTTGTTTCTGTATTCGGGAGAGGGCTTTAGACATAAAAGGGGTAGAGAGAAGACATCTCTGAGCAGAACGCAAGAATCAAGATGGTGTATAGCGGGAAATTAGGGCTGAGATGTAAGTAGAAGCAGAAGAGGTGTAAAGCCATAAAAGTGAGGAGAATTGAGTGTATGATACGGGATTTGATAGGAAGCCAGGAGAGGGATTTCTGCAGGGGAGATGCTGAAACAAATTTTGGAAACAGTAAAGTGATTCTGGCAGCACCGTTTAGGATAGATTGTAGGGGAGACGGGTGAGATGCTGGAAGGCCGGACAACAGGAGGTTACAGTAGTCGAGATGGGAGAGAATGAGGGCCTGCGTCAGAGTTTTAGCAGAAGAGCAACAGGGGAAAGGGCGTATCTGGGTGTGAAGTGATACTGGGTGTATGACAGTACTTCCATCAGTAATGTGGAAAGAGATAGTAGGGCCAGGTTTAGGATGAAATATGAGGAGCTCTGTTTTTGACATTTTAATTTAAGTCGGCGGAGGGCCATCCAGGATGATATAGCAGAGAGACATTCAGAAACTTTAGTCTATACAGCAGGTATAAGGTCAGGGATTGAAAAGTAAATGTATGTCATCAGCATTGAGGTGATATTTGAACCTACGAGATGTGATTAGGTCACCTAGAGTGAGTGTGTAAAGAGAAAAGGGGAGGGGTCCCAGGAAAGAGCCATGGGCTACCCCCAGAGAGAGATCGATCGAGGAGGAGGAGGTGTTAGCAAAAGAGACACTGAAGGAATGATGGGAGAGGTAAGAGAAGATTCAGGATAGAGCTTTGTTACGAATACCAAGAGTATGAAGAATGTGAAGGAGAAGAGGGTGGTTCACAGTATCAACACCTGCAGAGAGGTCGAGTAGTATGAGCAGTGTGTAGTGACTCCTTTCTTGAAATTCTACAGGATATACTCTTTCGTGGGCTTTGTTTCGGGTTCCGAGAGATGGTATTTGCGACCACAGGGAGGAATGGAGCATGTGAGAAGGTTTATATCACAGTTGTAGGGTCGATGCAAGGGAAGTTCCTCAGCTTGACTTTTGTAGAAGACATCTTGGAACTCGAGGTACATTCCAGGCAGTCTTGGGGTAATGACATTGATAGCAATATTCTTGCCCCTGGTAGAGTCAGGGTTTTGAAGGCAAGAAGATTGACAGTCCTGACTCCACACTGTTACTTGTTCCATAGACCACCTAATCGGTGGATTGTGTTGCTGGAGCCACTGGAATCCCAAGATTACATGGTGGAAGGAGATGGAATAATATGAAAATGGTTTCGAGATGAGAGATGCCCATGAGACTAAGGGTAACGTTTCCCATGAGATGGTCCACGAGCCCAGAGATCTCCCGTTGATGGCATCTATCGCTAGCGGATCCAGCCTCTGTCAAAGTGGAATGGCGTGGCAATGCGAAAAGGCATGGTCCATGAAGTTTCCAGCTGCTCCTGAGTCAATGAATGCCTGAGTAGAAACTGTAGTGTAACCCCTTGAAAGGTGGACAGGTAGAGAGAGTCTAGTAGGCTGCACATGAGGAAGAATTGTTGAAACACCTATGGAGTGTTCCTCTATCTCACTATGCATTTAGAGTCGCCTGGATGGGTAGGACAGGTATGGCGATAGTGGCCCTTTAAGCCACAATAGAGGCAGATGCTAGAAGAGTGTCTTCGGGGCCTCTCCTGTTGAGACAGTCTAGTACCACCTATTTTCATGGGTTCCACTGGGCCAGAGGAATCAGTCTGGAGATGCTGATGACGCAATGCTGGTGGAAAGTTGGAGACTTCCTGAGTGCAGATTTTATCACACTGTTGCTCCCAGATCCAAATATCCTTGCGGATGCAGAGGGCGATCCATTCATCAGGATCCTTAGCAGTCTCCCGGCTCACCAACTCATCCTTGAACTGTTCGCTGAACCGCTGCAAGAAGGCAGCCAGTTAAGCCTCATTGTTCTATCCTGTCTCGGATATGAGGGTGCGAAATTCTATTGCATATTGGCCCACCGTCCAGATCCTTTAGCGTAAACGAAGCAGTGACACTAAAGCAGACGAGGTACACCCTGGGGCATCGAAGACTTTTTTGAAGGCCTGAACGAAGAACAGGGAGTCGTTCACCTTGGGGAAGTCTCTCCCAGATAGGGGCGGCCCATGCCAAGGCTTCTCCCACCAAGAGAGATATAATGTACTCCACTCTGGCATGATGGGTGGTGAATATTGATGGTTGTCGCTCGATGCACACTTGTTCAGGAAGCCCCGGCATGCAGCTGGATCCCCTTCATAGCACTTAGGAGCTGGAATGCGTGCTTTGCGGGGTGCAAGAGCCGGAGATGTAGAGATCGTAGGTGGAACCACTGGAGATGGTAAGGGAGGAGAAACCATGGGTAGAGCATCAAGGTAGGAAGAAATGCCTTGCAAAAACATGACAATTGTAGCCAATTGCAGGTCCAGCTGAGACAGACACTGCTCGTCAACTCTTTAAAAAATTGCCTTGGGTGGAAACGGCCTCAGAGGGGGCCTTGGTATGAGCAAAATGTTCCTCATCTCTAACCAGGAGGATAATCCGCAAGGCTAAGGCATGATATGGGAACTAACCACAAGGCCTAGGCACGGAGTCCTGATCGAGGAGAATATCCAGATCACAAGCCAAGGTTGGGCAAGGTGCAGCAGCGTAATCGGAGGTCACGGCTCCTAGATCAAGCCAGGATGCAGCAGTATAGTCGGGGTCACGGTTCCAAGATCAAGCCAGGATGCAGCAGCGTAGTCGGGGTCACGGTTCCAAGGTCAGGGCCGGAGATTGCCTTCACTGAACTTGGAATCAGTTTGCCAAAGAGTAGCAGGAAAACCAGACAGGGTTCAAGATGTGAGGATCGGGCGCAGGTTCCACCCCCGTTATGTCAGCATCGGCTGCAGGCTCCGCCCCCGAGTTTGATTCTGATCTTACTGCAGCTGGTGCCTCATCAGTTCCTGCTGTGCACACTGCACTCAGAAGCGAAACAGGGCTCTGATTGTACTATCAGCTTCTGCGATGCAGCCATTTAGCTATTGGCTGTTCATCCTTTATAAGCTCAGTGTTTACCTCTGCAAATTAGCTGAGCATAACAGTTTGTTACTTGTGACATTGTGCATTTCCCTGCCTTGCTTTGCTGTGCCCGTCTTGCAGTTTCACCTGAACCTTGACCACGGACCTTTACCAACTACCCTCCAGTCTCCTAACCATGACCTCGGCTATCTACTACTCTACTTTCTACTACCCTAAGTGACCTCTACTACCCTCCAGTCTCCTACCCTCGACCACGGCGACTATACCTACCACCGTACTTTGTGGCCTCTCAGCTTCTGGTCGGTGTTTACTAATCCCCACCTCTGCCTCACGGTCCCGTCCTGTTTGTGGCAAGCACTCATTACACAGGATCAGACGGGTTCAGACACCTTGCTTGGGCACTGGCTAGGAGTAAATGGCCGTTATTTAAAGGGCAGGACCAGCTGCAGCCAATTACATCCTCTATCCTGTTTGATAGCATAAGGAAGTCGCTTCGACTATTTTGGCTGATGGCAAAATGACCTCAAATGTCGGCCATCTTGGTAGAGGCAATGAGTTCAAGGATGTGTTGGTGCGAGACGGCTGCCCCGAGTGTTAGTCCAAATAAAAAAAAGGTATCACCTAATAGTGAAGTACTCATTTACTCTGCAGTATCGCGACAGGACTAACACAGCTACTTCTATTTAATTCTCTACATTTTCAATTCCTTGGGATAAGGAAAAGGCTGGCTTCTTCTCTATCTGAAATGATGGTTCTCATTTAATGTGTTGAATGTGATTTCTGATTACTTTAAACTTTAAAGCAGAAATAGACGTTGTGTTTTTGAAGGGGCAAGATAATTTACTACAGGCAGTTCACTAATCTGAAATAACCATAATCTCAGGAATGAGACAGGTGTCTGAGCTAGATGTGCTTATTCTTAGGCCAATATTCTATACAAGCATACCCCGCATTAACGTACGCAATGGGTCCAGAGCATGTATGTAAAGCGAAAATGTACTTAAAGTGAAGCACTACCTTTTCCCCACTTATCGATGCATGTACTGTACTGCAATCGTCATATACGTGCAGAACTGATGTAAATAACGCATTTGTAACAGGCTCTATAGTCTCCCCGCTTGCGCACAGCTTCGTTACAGGTAGGGAGACGTTCAGGACGTCTGTTTCTGTTCAGGACGTGCCGACAGGCGCATGCGTGAGCTGCCGTTTGCCTATTGGGAGAGGAGAATCGGCGTGTCACTACTATAGTGGTCTGTGGGGCAGAATAATTGCCCGTACTCGCGAAGCAGACGTACCGACACAGGGGTATGGTGCTATTGAAAATATGTCCTTACTCGTGAGTGTACTTAAAGTGAGTGTCCTTAAACCGGGGTATGCCTGTATACCCCAAAGCAGCCGTTCAGGCAAATATCCCCATTGACTTCAAATGGGAATTTTGTATCAAACAGCACGAACATCTGTTTTCAGACAATATAGAGTAAGGTCCTCGCCCTTCCTTTTCACACCTGTATTTCTCGCCCCCCTCTCTCCACTCACTCTCCCTTCTGCTATCACTCAATTACCCCCTCTCACTCAATCCAACTCCCTCAATCCCCCCCTCCTCACACTCATTTCCCCCTCCTCCCCTGGCCACACACACACAATTCACCCCAATACCCATACAACCCCCGCCCACATACACAATAATTACCTCCCCAATACAAATCATCCCTACCCCCAAGTAGAGACACCACTACCCCCCAAATACAAACACCACTACCCCCTCCAGATACAGACACCCCAACACCCCCCAGATACAAACACCATGACTCCCCCCTGATACAATTACCACCAATACAATTACCACCCCCCCAAAATAAAATTACCACCACCGCACCCAGATACACTTACCCTCCACCCCCCAATACAATTACCACTAACTCCACCCAGATACAATTACCCCCACCCCCAAATACAATTACCATAACCCCCCCAATACAAGTACCCCCAAATACAATTACCACCTCCCCCCAAAATACAATTACAACTTACCTCTGGTCACCACAGGCGCTGGCTCTCCCCAGCTGCGCTGCCTGCCTCTTCCCAAGCTGTCCTCCCTTTCCTGCCGGTGCTCACTGGAAGCTGGGAATGACTTCCGGGTGCTCCCAGCTTCTGGCAGGCACTGGCGGGAGAGGACGGCCTGGGAAGAGGCAGGCAGCGCAGCTGGGGAGAGTCAGGGCCCAGCGAAAGAAACCATGGTCCCTCCCCCTGTCCCCAGGCGTGCACCGCAGGCCTGCTTTAGGGTAGATTGCCAGGCGCGGTCCGTCAGCACGACACCAATTGTTTGGTGCCCTGATCGACCGCGCCTATCGATCTACCCTTAAGCCGGCCCTACTCCTGTCCCAGTTCTCCCCCCTGTTGGCTCGCGGGCGTGGGCTTGGGGGGGGGGCGCGTTTGACAGCCCTGGGGTAGATCGATAGGCTATTAGGTGAGATCCTTCAGGGTGCCCCCAAACGCTTGGCGCCCTCATCGATTGCGCCTATCAATCAACCTTAAGCTGGGCCCTGCACCACTGCATACACATTTGCTCCAGAACACCATAAATTGGAGCATATTATCACTTAATTGTAAGTTTGGATATTGTTTTTATCTTTGTCTAATACAATTTGCTTGGATTTGCATTCTCAGTTAAAAGCATGTATTAAAATATGTAAATGTCACTAAACAGCAATATAGATATTTTACAAAAACAGAAAACAAAGCATGTTAGAGCAGAAACAAGAAAATCTATTGTGCCCACAATTTAGGAGCAAGGAGGCTTTGTATACGAAGAGAGAACATCTTAAAGGGGATCATTAGATAATAATAATAATAATGTAGATGGTAACATAACTCCTCTATTGAGAGTAGGTTTATTAGTATGATCAGAAAAGTGTACTTTGTGATAACCTGACTTAAAATACAGTATGTAACAAAATTGTTTGCAATTTAGGAGGCTCAGAAGAAGCCTTCCTCCCAAACTCGAAGGAGCCTCTTTGAATGACTGGCTTTTTGAAGCTCTGAAGAGGTTAAGTATATTTTTGTTGGAACTTAAACACAAGCATAAGAGCTCTTAAATCTCTGCCCCCTACAAATTGTACCGCATCTTATGAGGCTCCAATTCTCCCCTTTCCTTGTGCGAAACTAGTCCCCTTTTGTAAAAAAGAAAGAAAACAACTTCAGCCAGTTTCAGTATTTAACTTGTCACCTGCACCCTCCCCCAGCACTCCTCCCCCGAGATACACCTGTTTTGACCTGACTTTTTTTACTTGCCTACATTGCCTTTGGCAAAGTGAGAGAGCAGGTTGGTCGGCTTTTAAATCCAGTAATCATTTTGTTTCGGAGGAGGAAGGAAGGATAGAGAAGAGGACAGGAGAGAGAGAGGAAGAAGGGACGTGTAGACAGAAACTGCAAGGAAAGTGCAGTCACAACCCTACCCGTCCGGCAGCAGCGGAGTTTTACAGCTGCATGTGAGGGGTTAACACGTGCTGGATTTGAGGTGCCCTGGTTCTTTCTGGCGTATTATTATTTGGTGAGGAGGCGCCTGGAGAAACGTGACGCAGACAATGCGCCGAGGTGTGCAGGACCCGCTCCCCTCCGGGGGCACGTGCTGCTGGCATGTCTGCGCCTTGCTGAGGACGCTGCTCTTCCTGCTGTGCTGCCCAGGTAACGTGCAACTTCACTGCTAATGTGGCTGAACCCCCCCCCCCCCCCCCCACTAACCCAAACAAGGGAGCTGACCTACACCCATGCAGTGACAGTATACTGAATGTCCTTTTATCTCAGGGGTTCAGACTCTGGCTCCTTAACGTGTGCTTGGGGTACATGTCCTGTGTATAATGTCTTTCACATGGGGCTCTACTGCACCAGGAAACACAAAAGCTTATTGAGCAAACGTTCGTATGGAAAGTGACGCATGAACCTCTCCAGAGCAGAAAGTGGTGCTAATATTGTGCTAAACGTGTGTTGTTGCCTCAGAGTACTTGTGTACAGGCCCTGCTGCTGCTAGGAAGGACTCTGCTCTAGTGCCAGTGAATAGGCTTCACACATTAAACCTACAAACCACTCTTCCTCGGTTCTTGATACAAACATTTAATTAATGATTCTGTGATCCAATGAGATAAAAGAGCTATAAAACCAAGAGTCACTTGTATCACATTACAAATCAGAACACAGGGTGCGGGTTCAGGCTGTGCTGGGACAGGGAGTTTTATTATTATTATTATTATTATTATTATTATTATTATTAGCTGGCAGTTTATAAGAAGGAGAGGAAACACGAGGGTAGTTTTAAATTGGCATTTTTTATGGTAGGTTTAACTTGCGGTCTGTAGTACAGAGAAGGCACTGCAAAAGTTGCACTATCTTCAGATAACTGCCTTTTACGTGATAAAAAAAAAAACACTTTGCTTGAGGCTGGTGTGTAATGGCTGGGTAGTTTCTGCTTAGTGATTCTGAAGTAATACACAGTATACCGCTCTTCATGCCCTTTGACCCCACCCCCTCCTTATTCTCACTCGATCCTGTCCTCCTCGGTCCTTGCTATCAGTCACTCATTCCCCTTGTTTTTCTCCTCACTTTTTTCTCTTTTTTTTCCTCTCACATCATTATCTATATCTCATTTTCTATTTTACTCCTTGTAAATGCCTCCATCAGAGTAACACAATCCGTGTGTGATGTGTACAAATATATATATATATATATATATATATATATATATATATATATATTTGTACTCAGGTGATAGAAATAATTTCCATACAGAGATTGCAGATAAGTAAAACATAGGCCCTTATTCTGTAAGGTGTGACAAGCACACATGACATTGACTTTAATGGGGCTTTTCATGCGATAACACGTCATCTGCACTTATCACACCTTACAGAATAAGCCACATAGCGTTTATATTTCAGCTCATTGACTACAAAGCACAGTAAGAGCATCATCAACATTGTCATGCATAAAACATCTTACACACCAATGAAGCAACATTTGGAACTCTGAATCATTTTGTTCTGCAATATCTAGATAAAATCTGCATATGAATTGCCCGCAATTACACAATGACCCAACCGCTGATACTTAGAGGCACACGTGTCTGCATGTACTGTATGTGAACCGTTTCACATGCTTGGAAGCCCTCTCACGCACAGCTATGACAGCTCCATGTACATTTTTACAACATGCGTGATTTGTCTTTATAATTTGAATTACTTTCTTGTAAAATGAGTCCAGCCCTATTCTAACTCTGTAATTAAATGTTTAGATGTTTTGTGCACATATTCATGCTTGCTGAGGCCAGCGGCATCTTTATAAATGCAATGCTGGGATTATGGAGAAGAAAACTCTGTGTCACAGGAGGGGTTAGAGCCACTGAAGCTGGCATGCTGTTTCTTGACTTGGAGTTTAATATATACTGCTGTATGATCATGTGTGATAGAAAAAGAGGGTCAATTCTTAGAGCAAATTTTCAAATGTTGATCTGTATGTTTGATGTTATGTTTGCATTTTAGTGTTAAAATAAATAAACTGAAAGCATGTGAAGCAGCCACAAATTGTGATGCAAAGTTCTCCCCATGGATGGATCTCAGTCTGGTTGGGACATTGAGTAGGCGTCTGGAAGAACTGACACAGGTGGAGCTCTGAGAGGACAGGCCCAGACACAGAGGTCTGACGTTAGGGGCGGGAGTTCTTACTAAAAAACAGGTGTTATTGTGACATATTAAAGAGATTGTGCAGTGGCAGAGTTGTGCGTAGTAGCTGGGGTCACATTATAAGAGGGGGCATTACATTTACCTGCCTGTATTCTCGTGTTCTACCTTTCCTGCTCCTAGCTCAATTTTATTTTTGTATTTCCTTGTGCAGTAAAACTTGCATGAATTAAACAAATATGAGTCAATCAAACACACAGTGTTTGAAAACAAATACTGAACAAAGCCTATCTGAATGTAATGTACTGCTAATCCCTCCAAATTGTAAAGCTATTCTGTTCCAGGCTCTTATTTACTCGTTAAATGTTGCAGAATTGCAGTTTACTTTTTCCATAGTTCAGCTTTTGAACAGCACTGAACTCAGTGCCTCAAACATGTAAACAAGGGCAGAAATAGTGACTAAAACCTCTCTTAACGATGCAGTCCCAGGTAGGCCAAAATCAAGGTAATGACTGGTTAAAATAGGTGAATGGAGACCATTACCAAGAAAGTCAGACAAGTACAGTAGTTTTAAATCATTTTATTCAACGTTTATCCAACAAATGTTTGTAAACATGGAAGTGTGTGTGGGTGATGGGGGGGTTACTGCTATTATATTGGCCTTCTGCTATGTTCTGAGAGAGTATGAATAAATATGATTATCTCTGGGGTGGAGCAAACAAGACTAATCACCTCTCCTCCATTAAGTCACCAATATAAAATACAACTTTAAAAAAATGGCTACAAGTACAGTACGTATACGGATGTTCTATTTGCATCAATCACATCGCTTTACGCCTTTTACAGATATGACTGCCATTAGATTGGTAGTATGTGGGACTGACCTTTTAAAGCTTTTCACACAGTCTAATTATTTTATGTAAGATGTATCTGCTAACACATACTGTATGAATATTCCACACGGTTTGTTTTTCTTTGCTACTTCACTGGTGAGATTATCTGCTTCAAAATATAACATTTGCCTAAAAGGATTAATTTGAACAGCGAAACAAAGAACATGGAACATTATTTCTGCTTTCTCCTATTAGGAAAACAATTCTGTAATAACAGAATTGTAGTGTTCATGGAAGAGTGCTGGAAAATTCAAATTAGTGGCTAAAAGAAAACTGCTGTATTTTAGCTTTAATATTTGTCTAAAACAGAAAAGTACACTATCACAAAAAAGTATGTGATTTTAGGATGAGAGATAAAAACCTATTAAACCATTGGACAGATGAAAAATTAGTTTAAGGCTGTCCATAGACATTTCTCCCGTGCGGAGGCTGAGGGAAAGCCTGGCCTTACTATGCGTGCCGTCCGGGGGCGTGTCTATGGGCGGGCCAGTGATGGCACTGAGCTTGTTCTGCCCTCATTGGGTGAACCGCTCACGTGACCGGCCCTCCGCTCCCCTCAGCGCTGAAACTAAAAAAAAAAATTTGTCTGCTACGCCTGCGGAAGCGTGCGCGATCCCCTGCTAAAGCCGCTCTCATTGCGGCTGCAGGGGCTCACTGACCAGCGTGAGCGCGGGTCAGCGGCTAAGCGCTGACCATGCCCGCGGCCTAAGGCATTGGGCAGAAATCACTGTGAATCGTGCCAGGGTAATCCCCAATGCAGCGTCTCATTGGAAGGAATAGGGGAAAAAAAGTAACAGCACTCAGAATGAAATCTAAACAAAGCAGCCGCAGTTCATCTCTTAATGCAGTCTTTCTTTTCCCCTTCCATTTCTATTCTTATATATTTTTTTTTCTCTACATCTTCCTTTGTCCTTATTTTCCTTTTCCTTTGTCATAACATCACATTTCCCACTTTCCTCCTGCTTGCGTTACTTGGTTACACAAATCCATGGAAACTTCCTTCATGCCCCTTCTGTCTTTTTTTGTATGTGTTTTTTTCTTGTTTTGTTTTTCTTTCCTATGAGTAGTATTTGTATTTAGACCGAGTGGTTCCAGATTATCTGTGATGTGTTCAGAGGATGCTCACATTATATCATCACCCCAACACGACTTTCATTAAAAACAAATCGGATGGGGGATATTAAAGCAGAAATTATGAGTTGTTCATAAAAACATGTTGCCATCTGAACACAATAACAAAGAGCAGACACACCCTATATGTGAGTCAAACACAGATCAGAAATCCTTCATTTAAAGGACTGGTGCAGTCAAATTGCAAGTCGGTGTCTCATTCTGACTGTAGAACATGATCGGTCATTATAGTGTTTTGTCCACCCAGTCAGGCAAGTGGCCGATGATATCACTCTCCAAGTATTTGTGGCCTTTTTAAGGCTTTAAACATGTGCAATTATATCCAGTGGGAGACTATAGACATGCAGAGGGAACATACAACACACATCTCTTCTCCAGCTAGAAGCAACGTGACTGTGACACTATATGCAACGGCAACCAACCTCCCCATCCTCTCCTGCTATCTCTCTGAGCTGCAATAGACACGTGCAACTAAGAGAACTACACAAGAGTGGTGCTTGTGGTGCCATAGATTCTTGTGTGCTCAAAAAAACAATAGTCATTGGGCCAGTGATTTCCAACCATTTTTGTTTGGAGGAACCCTTGAAGTAATCTGAAAAATCTCAGGGAACCCCTATCTGGCTGACACATATTAGGTTCGACAGGGGTCAGTCACAACATATCACACCTCACGAGCCACTTCTATTTCCCACCCTTTACCCATGTATTTCTCTCCCATCTGTCTCACTAACTCTCCCCCCTCCCGCCTCGCATGTATTTATCCCTTGCGTCTCACTCTTACTCCCTCTTTTCCTCACTCCCTCCCGCCCCCCTCTCTTCTCTCACTCGCCCCTACCTTCCGTCAATTACCCCACTCTCTCTCAATCCACCCTACAAAATACATACAGAAAAAAAAAACACCCCGAGGGGGGGAGGGTCTGTGGTCCATAGGTTGGGAATCGCTGCATTGGGCATTCGGAGCTTGGAAAATGTAACATTGTATATGTCATTTTATTTACATGAATAGCATAATGTTTACATTTTAGTCTTTCATCAGAGTGCTTCTAGAATAATAAGAATCCCACTTGTGAGCACAGTCGCACGTCTCAGACAGGTCTGCAAGCCTGCTCGCCCCCCATTATATCTTAACATACCGTGCTTCCAGTGATCCATATATAGATTATTGGATAATGCACATCCCAACCTTTTGAGTGCCTGACATCGCTACTACACATATTGATTATAGAACAAAAAAACAAAATATTGTGCAGGATTTAAAAAAAAAAAAAAAAAACCCATTACATCCCAGTGGCTTATGGTAGAATTTACAGCTTAATTAAAGCTAAAAGCGTGGTGTATATTTTATGATATTTGTATTCTTGGAGGCTACATTTCCAAATCTGATTTACGTATCTTACATTTTTTTTTTAAATTGGCAATCGTAGAAAAAAAAATTCACACTAAAAAACGTTCACTTTATGTTGTGATGTTACAGTGCACTTTGTTATTAAAATGTTCACATTTTACAAATAACAAATCATGTAGGCAAGAAAATGTAACAAAAATGGGTAAAGGTTAAATTATTTTTTTTCTCAGCAAAGGAGAAAGGGAAAAAAATAAGGAAATTGAGTTACATTATATACTTTTATTTTATGGATCTGCTTTTTATTATTATTATAATTATATAAGGAAACCTTTCAGAATCTTACCCCATAACGACTCTTTATATACGTGCCTTGCTTGTTCTTACACCTTCACACACGTACATCACAATAAAAAACATGTTAATCACTCCCAGATTGGATGTTTCCTACGTTTTTATTAAAGAAGTCCCCACTCCCCATACAATATTTTTTTATTTAATTTTCTTTTTTTTAATCACAACTGAAATGTTTGTTTGTTTTTTTTAAGGCTAATTTTGAAGAAATTTACTTTTGATCTTTGACGATTGTAATAATAACCCTGCAAATGTATTTGTCAAAACATAAAGACGTGATCCACAGTATGGACTGTAAGCGCTGCAGCTCTGTAGGAACGTTTCCAACCTCATTTTAAGCACCGGTAGTAGATGTGTAAATGGGGGAAATGTGTAGAATAGGAGCCTATAAGATTGTAGGGTGATCCTCTGGAGCTGGAAAGGCCTCTGTGCAGTGTGCATTCAAATAAATGAGAGATCTCAGGCTGCACAGGATGTTCCCACCCTTTTTAGTCTGGCTGGGTCTTGCAAAGCTGCCACCTACATCCAGAGTTTCATTCATTTCATGAGGGGGCTCCACCCTCATTGCTCACACTCCTTTGTTATTCAACACTTGCGCCCTGATGTAAGGCTGCAGTCTGGGCGTTCATACCCAACCCAGGAACACCCTTTCCCTATTGTTCAGCATGTTATGTTTACTGATGGGTAATTAAAGCTCCAGTCCCATTTACATTGCCCAATAAACCGATAACTAAATATATACATATCATTGTATTATTTTATTTGTTTTTGTTTTGGAAGGACTCTCACATTGATCTCGCTTTTTACTTTTTGTTATCCTTAAATGTTTCTGCACTTTTAAGTACTGCAATTATTGATAAATTGATACATTGTTTATATCAAGTGATGATTATTGATGGAAAATGCTATTGCTCTTAACGCATCTATCAAAACTGTCCATAGTTCTTGAAGTGCTTGGTATGTCGACAAAAAGCAGATAAGAAAAGCACCAGGCATTGTAAACTTATGAGAGTGGCAACAGATAGGCCAGGGCACATATATACTATATGTTTATATATACACACAGAGGTGCAGAGGTTTATACACTGTTCACTATATATAGAAATGAGAAAATAAATGCTAAGGAGAAGGGACCACACAAAAGAAATTCACAAACATTTCCAATAGTAAAGAAAAAAAAAATTCTGTGTCCATGTTACTTGCTTGGAATTCATCTGGAAATTACCTCAGTTCTGGAAATTACCTCGGTTCTCCATTTCAATATATGTCCTAGGTTGATACTGTATTTTCCGTGAAGCTTCAGTTGGTTAATGCCTGCAGACATTGTGTTAAATGTGACTTAGAATAAACTAGATCAATGAATTGCTGGGGGCAATAGTGAAAGGTGTGTCTGCACAGAAACAATGTGCCTCATACCAAAAGAAATAAGATTTCGACAGCTAGTAGGGAAAAGCCAATTTTTATTTTGAGGGATTTGTTTGTGCACCCTGTCTTCTCTGTACATTATAATACGCAGGGTACGAAACTATACAAATATTGCCCAACCTCCACACACTCACCCAATGCTGACAGTTTCTAACCCACTACCAACTATTCCATTATTTCTTCACATTTATATGCATGTCCATAAGCAAATTGTTGGTAGTAGTATTTCTCACCTTTTTGGGAATGGGCTTTTCCCGCAACGCAATCTACCACTTGTATTTTGGGTGGAAGTAAACATGGCCGGCCAATCCAGTCTAAATAATACCAAACCCAGAAATTGCTATGATTCACATGTACTACTAATAATTATACTACTATATCTATCCCACAGCATAAGTTGTAAAATGTAAGCTGTGCCTACAGTATCATTCACTGAATGTGCTTCAGTTTGTGTGCATCCCAATAGTTGTAACCTTTTTATAAGCACAGGCGCTGCATGGCCTCCCAATTCAGATGAATTAAAAATGGTCTCTTTTCGCACCTGCCTTTATAACCTACTTTGCTTTTTGTTTTTCTGCGTGTTTTTAGTTTTTGTAAATTCAGCAGAGGACAAATGGAAAACATCAGGACAGTGAAAAAAAACAAACAACCATTTTATGAGCAAAATCACAGCTCTAGGTGGGGCTATTTCTGAAACCCCAGCTGCAAATATTATGTACCAGAGTTATCAAGGAAAGGAATCCCCAATAACTCCAGTGACATTCTCTTCTGGGATACATTTGGTGCAGTATTTTTGACCTGGTTTTACAGCTGGAAGATGTTGATACTTTTTTCGGAGGACTCACATGCAGTACCATCCCTGGACTCCACCCTAATCACAACAGCTTAGTAATAACAGAAACGTACTTATGTGCAGTGCAGTGTGAGCTCCTGAAATGGCAGCCTTGCCTAGTGCAAAAGTAAACTAAGGACAGTGGCATGTTTTAATAAATTAATTGTAGCTGATTAATGCATTAACATAAACATTCCCTTGGTAAACAAATGATTTGAAGAGTTTGTAAAAAAAAATAATAATAATTCTAATAGATTTTGGTGATAAGATTGGATAAACTTCTTAAAGCCACATGTAAATTGTAAGTTTTGCTTTGTCTTGTAATTATGATGCCATCATTAGTCAAACAGATAAACATAAGTAGCTGAATCCAGTGCCCTAACAAAAAAACACAATGCATATTTATTCACTAGATACAAATAATTAAAACTGTTAATTTTGTGTCTATGCACGCCAATTACATGTACGTGGTATTTATTTTATTTATTTATACCCCGCTACATTAAACTGCTTATTTTACTACACTAGGCAAAACTGCATGTAGTGTATATTCTGTGCAATTAGTATTTCTGGAGTTTGGCTTTTGGGCCACAACTTTTGAAATGCATTTTAACATCATACAACAACATAGTTATTAGCTCTCAGTAACTAGTAACGGCAGTGTATAGTGTGTGAGACTGGCAGTGCATTGCAGTAGTTATTAGCTCCCAGTAAGTGTATTAGCTCTCAGTGTGTGATGCTGGAGAGGCTGGCAGTGCACTGCAGTAGTTATTCGCTCTCAGTAAGTGTATTAGCTCTCAGTGTGTGAGGCTGGCAGTGCATTGCAGTAGTTATTAGCTCCCAGTAAGTGTATTAGCTCTCAGTGTGTGATGCTGGAGAGGCTGGCAGTGCACTGCAGTAGTTATTCGCTCTCAGCGTGTGAGGCTGGCAGTGCATTGCAGTAGAATGTTCTGTTAGTGTATTGTCCCCCCGCAGGTCCTTGAGAAAGGTCCCAGATATGCTGGGTGTCTCCTGGGAAATGAGAGTGAGGCTTGCAGAGTGTGGCAGGGCAGTGCCCAGTTTGAGCTGCACATAATCCCCCTCACATTGTGAAAGAACTCAACTAAACAAAGCATCAAAACCATAACAGTGGTGGAGTGGCAATTAACTTTATTGCAGCCCGTAGGCATTTGACATTTTCTCCCTTTTATTTTTTTTCCCCTCTCCTTTTTATTACACCTCTACTGGCGTGCAAGGTTTTGTTGCATCTGAGAAGGCTGGGTTTTATTCTCCAAAATTTTTCCTCCGGCAATGTTGTAAAGTTTGGTTTACAAGGAGACGTAATTCTGTCATGGCTGAGACCAAAGCAGAATTGTGTGGAGTTTTGCTTATCTCCACCATGTCGTCTCTTGACCCAGACAGGTGGTAGGTTACAATGACTTGTAGAGGTGTATGATGCTGGGGTGGGATAGCGGTGTTACACACGTGTGAGACTCTCTGTGGTCCAGCCAGTGTGTGTTATTCATTACACTGTGATAATGCCAATTGGCAGATTTCAACAGGAGTTTGTGTGATGGTGCCCAGCCCAGCACTGTCACACTTTATTGAACAGCCCCTCGTGTGTCTCATCCTACTATCACATTGGTGTTGCTTATTGAGTAGCTGTGCTGGACTAAAGAAAGCCGCAAATCAATTTTTGGTCAATGAGGCCGGTTCTATACTGCGTGCGGCAGTTTTAGGCCTCGTCCAGGGTGGTGCTGAGCAGGCATGCGCGCTCATGCCGGGCAAGCAAAATTGATTTTGCTGCTCGCAAGCGCGTCACTTGAGCGGCTCGCCCAATGAGGGCGAACCAGCTCCGTGACGTCGTGGCCGCGCCCCCAGATGTGCGCGCACCGAGCCTGCCAAGAAAAGCACGGCCGAGCAGGGCGCAGCGCTGGAGCGCCAGTGTGCCTGTTCCCACCCTGGACGAGGCCTTAGTTGGCTGAGGTTAGTCAGCCTTTCAATAATAGGGCCGCGCACGGCGGGGAGCGTGGAACCGGACGACGGGGGAAGAAGGAGGAAATAAAGAATTTGCGCCGCTACCGCCGCTGAAGTGTGTGTGTGTGTGTGTACAATGTAAATTAAAAAAATTATTAAAGTATTTATTTCAAAACTTATTTACACACACACACACACACAGTACCTCACTCGTGCACGGTATACACACAAAGTGTGTGGCACATGCACGCGCCTTCGCATAGGGACGCGCGCACGGCCGCACACAGTATATAACGAGCCTAGTAACTTCACTGCACACATCATACAATGAAGCAATGCTATAGTTAGCAGATATTGGAAACATGTTAAAAATGGGAGGGCAGACAGGTTTAAAATGGTCTTGTCCATTCTCCAATTTAAATACATTGACAAATCTAGCTGTATGATAGATGTGGAAATATATTTGAGCTTTGTGCTGTAGCCACTGTAGTTCAAACAGCATTTATAAAGAGAGAGGCAGGGTTACTGCCAGTAAATTGACATAATTTCTGACAGTTTTGCATTGAATTCATTTATGTACTAACCTGTGTCCGGTTCAGTGAATTCATGTGATATGATTTTTTTTTTAAAAAGTCAAGTGTTTTCTGAAGCTGATGCAAATGTGCTACATACATAAATGTAAATAGCGAATGCTATACATTGTGTTGCTGTGGTACATAAGTTCTTCAATCTTTGTATATAGATGCTTGGGTGTCCTCCTTATGTCAGGGAAGATCTGATTAGTAAGATCACGTCCCATTTCTTGTAACATATATAATGCTTTCAAGAAGGGTTACATCCAGGCTTGTGCAACGTATACTGGAATGCCATCAAAACAGTGACACAAACACCATGCCCTGAACTCACAACTAAAGGATTCAGGGATTCATCTATTGAAAGCTTATTTTTGGCAATAGATTTCTTAAGCCATATTTGAAAAGGAAATTTCATTGTGGATTTTAGATTTTGAGGTGAAATTGTAAAAACTTTGTGTAATTACTGTCCATCAATGAATGATTAATTAGAGTATTTAGCTGAGTGAATAAGGTGCATGGTCTGGAAAGACAGAGGGAACAACATTCCTGTAATGTATGACTAGTATGAAATGTTGACAATGGTTTTTTTTTTTTTTTATGGGACATTGCTTCTAACTTATTTCATAACTAACCAGTTAATTATATTTCCATCTCTTTGACCAAGAATCCTAATGATGTGAATCTAAATGCTGATTTAATGACACGGTTTAACTTGCTTTGTTCGAGTGACTTTAAGAGCGGGCCAACTAAATTCGTTTGTATTCATATTTCATATTTCACATTATCACTCTATCAACCCCTATTCCAAGGACTTCCTATACTTTCATGACATTCCCCATTAATATGAAAAGATATGTGAAGGAGCAGCTCGGTGAGTAAAGACACAGACTGGCACTGAGTAGGGGAACGTGGTTCAATTCCCGGTGTCGGCTCCTTGTGACCTTGGGCAAGTCACTTTATCTCCCTTTGCCTCAGGCACCAAAAACATAGATTGTAAGCTCTACGGGGCAGGGACCTGTGCCTGCAAAATGTCTCTGTAAAGCGCTATTATTATTATTATTATTATTATTATTATTATTATTAGTCGTCTTCTTGGATTTCCATATGGTCCTCCCCAAAGCATTCCGTTTTGATGAAGTCGCTTGGGTAGAGGATTTACACGGTGGAGAGATGTATGCAGGTAAATTACACTAGAATTGCCTCCAGTTTTTAATTCCCATTTCCCCATTAATAGAACCATGGAAATAATTAAGATGAGGTTGAGGCTGAATTTGAACCTTTTCCCACATTGCTACATTCTGCTCTACATCATCAGATATCTGCAAGGCAATGAGGGAGTTTATATATAAAAATCTCTCATTTTGGCTAGTGGCCCAGAAAACTCTTTAATGCCTTTTCTAGTCATTACTACCCAAAATACGCTAAAGACAAAAACACAAAAAAAAACCTGATGATTATTACTTCTGTTAGAGATTAAAGGGTATTTATTTTAACGTGGAGACTTTGATCTGTTGGATGTTAAACTATAGGAATTCTGAGGCCATCAATTCTTTAACAGTCGGTTTTACTCTTTATAATAGGGGCTAGAGCATTTCAATTTTTAATCTGGATAGCATTCATTTTTTAAATATTTACGTTGTGCCTGCCAGGTAATTTTATGTTAAATACGATCAGTAGGCTTTGAAAATTGCACGGTTAAAGCCTGGTGTTATCATGTGGGTGTAACAATTCATGTTTGAGTTTCCAAACTCTCATACAGTATATAAGTCACATCAGTGTTCTTCCTTCAGCCTTCAAATACTACAGAAATTGACTACTGTCATTTATTCCCAGAATTTCCCCGGGGTATTGTCCTTGCTCCATCCTTGGTCCTAAAGCAAAGGGAAGTAGTGACATTCCCAAGGTCACAACAAGCGGATTCCTTTCTTAAAAACATCTTAGACTCAACAGCAAATATCTGTGCATTGACACCTAGCAGAACTCGGAGCGTGGGAATATAATTTCTTCTCAGTGTGACACAGTACACCCAACTCTAATCGGGTTACCTTGTTGCTCTTTAATATATATATATGTATATGTATATATATATATATATATATATATATATATATATATATATATATATATATATGTGTATATATATATATATATATATATAGTGTGTATATATATATATATATAGTGTGTATATATATATATATATATATATATATATATATATATATATATATATATATATATATATATATATATATATATATTGTGTATATTTACATTTGCATATATATTCTGTTTAATTTTTTTTGTTTCAAATTTTTTATTGTTTTGCACAGGTAGAATCAACTTACAACTCAGGTCACAGTCTAGGTTCAACGTAGTAGTAGTAGTAGTAGTAGTAGTAGTAGTAGTAGTAAGGTTCAATACATATCTCTTATTGCTCATTAATACACTTATCTCAATGACATTATATATTTTCAAATCAATCTTTTCTTTTCCTCTACCCTAAATATTGTGTTGGACTGGATAAGATTTGTTTATTTATTTTATTCTGTTTAATTTTTAATTTCCCTTACAAGAACTCTTGTTTAGGAGAAACACCACAGCGTCAGCTTCCCTCTGGCGACCAAAATAAAGTTGTGACATCATTGTCAAATTTACATTGCAGGTTCCAATTGGGTAACCGGCGAATGTAGAAAAGTATGTATGTGTATATGTACAGTATGTGTGTATATATACATAAATCTGCACTTAAATCTGCTGAATTTACTTTTAATATAAAATCTCAAAGTATTAAAAAAAAAAAAAAATCTGCTAGCAATATTAAAATAAAATGAATTCTACCAAAATACAATTGATATATTTTAATGCATATAGTTAAAAACTCAGATGCAAATATGGCCGCCAATAGGGGGAGAGCCGGCCAGTGCTGGAAGTTAGGCATGCCAGGCCCAACATCTGCGTCCGGCTGCCGGGCCTCTGGTTGCCGACGGGCCTCGGCTTCTGCGGGCCCCTCTCCCGCGCTGGAAGCTGAGCGTGACTTCCGGGCAGGCCCAGCGTGCACCAGTGAGAGAAAGGCCCGGCCTCACAGAGACTGAGGCTCAGTGTGGGAGAGAAAGGCCCAACAGCAGCTGGGGAGAGCCGGGGCACCAGAGGTCTCAGACCACCCCAAAGTTGTGTGTGTGTGTGTATTTTGTGGGGGGGAGGCGAGATGGGAATGTCAGGGGGCTAATTAAGTGATAACAGAGTGTGCGAGGAGTGAGGGTGGTGGGTGAGAGGGGAGAGCGTGAAGAAGAGAGGGGGTAATAGTGACAGTGGGGGAAGACAAATACATGGGGGCAGGGGATAGAGGGGGGGCTTGTAAGGAGGTATGACAGGGGGGATAGAGGGTGGCTTGTGGGGGGGGGGGTCAAATGCCGCTGATATGGGGCGCTGGCCCCTGTTAAAACTCTAGTTCTGGGCCCTGGGAAATCTGTCTGCGGCCCTAAATACAAATATAGTTATAAAAGCAAATCAGCATACAATACATGTGGCAATACCCTAACTAATATATGAAAAGATTAGTTTAGAGCATAGCTCCAATATCTGTGCTCAAGAGTGAACATAAAAAATCATGAAGAAATAATGTAGCATTTCAGATGATCCTTATGTGGCTTTATATATAAACAAAGTATCAACAATGAGTACAGGCTTCTTTTGAATTGGATTGGGGCTTGTATATGTTGAGTCATATAATGCTCCAATTGAGGGGAGGGACGACGGAATATGAAAGCAGTATGATGGGATGACCGAGCTGTCCGCAATAAGTGAACAACCGGACCCCACCAACAGGCTTATTTAGAAGTCACTCCCCTTGTGTTAGGGGCTGGATCAAGTAATCCGGTAAAAAAAAAATATATTCATTATTGGGTCAACAGAAAACACACACTCACAGGAACTGTGAGAGGAACCTCTAACGCGTTTCTCTTTGCAAAGGACAGGTGAAGCCAGAAACGCATTGGAGGCTCCTGTGAGTGTGTGTTTTCTGATTAAAAAAAAATATACTCATTATTGGGTTACCTGATTACTTGAATCGGCCACCGTCTTTTTTCCGGTTCGGCAAGCAGCGCACTGTTTGCACTTTCCCCCACGGGATACCATCTAATATATAAAATCACTATGGCCACTGGGGTCAGCTTCCCTCTGGCGGCCAATATAAAGTTGTGACATTATTGTGAAATTACATTTCAGCTTCCAATTGGGAGACTGGCAAAAGTATAAAAATGTAAATATATATGTCTTGGAAATCAGGAATCCCCAGAGCTTTGAATGCTCTGGTTCTGCTCCGGAGGACACTGACTCATATAAGGTAACTACTGTGATGGTTGGCCTCGCATAGAAGGTGGCCTATGCGAGAAGGACTCCCAGTTGGCAGTGTAATGTATCGTATGTACCAGTACTGTGACGCTTCTATTCCACACGTCCCTAATGTGTTTCCTGGGTCTGCATCCGGTGTCCTATGCCGGAGATATCATGGCTATTGTGTTATCCCAGACGTGTTGGCATATCACTGAGTGGGGAAAGAGTGTAACCACTGCCGCCGACCAGGGTTTGCCAGTTCCTTATTTTGCGAGATACTGTCGGTGCGGGGCTTGGTGTTTAGACCCCGTACTTTTCGTTAGGTTGCTGTCATTGAGTCTAGTGTGTTGACCCTGCTGTGGTCCTGTATCTGGACTGAGACATTTTCCTGTGAGGATCCTGCAGTAGCATTGAGGAAGCTAGCTTCAGCAGCGCCCTCCATGTAGCCAGGTAGGAGTTTTCTGGTATACCCGTGTTTGAAGTAGTTCTTTTCCTGTTGTATCGTATGTTTTGCTTTCCGCTCCGGCTAAATAAACTTAGGTTTATTAAGCCCTTGTGTTCTGTCTAGAGATTGTATGATGTCTGGTAGACAGATCAACCCTGATCATGACAGACCTTTCTGGTGTGCGATGTGGGTTTGTTAGGCTCAGGGCTGAAATACTTGCGGCATTTCAACACTGAGTAGGTTTCGTTCTTTGAGACCTCAGAACCAAAGTTTTACAGTAAACCCAAATAGGGTACGCAAAATACTTTTCCTGTCCCTTCAACTGAATGACAAAAAGATGGGTGCAAGATTCTGTGGTTGGACCAAGGATGAGTTGGTCGACCAGAGTTTAGTGGAAGGTATACCCACAGAAGGTCTAAACAAGGGGGAGCTTCTGGCACAGTTGATCTGGCATAATGTCGAGGCATCTGCCAACATTCCGGAACCCTGTGTAGCGTCTGGTAGTCCCCACAGCCTCTCCAAGAGCCCGTGTCCTCAGCACCAGCAGTGAGACCAATGAGGTGCTGATTCTCTACTGGACCTGTTGGGGCTGAACCCTTCAAGTCTACGCACATAGATGTTACACTGGAGACCAGTAAGGTAAGATGGCGAGCCCCTGACTGGACTGTTACTCACATTCCTGACTATGTGGCAAGGGATGAGGGTATGGAGCAGGGTCATGCTTTCGGGTAGGCTTTGTGGTGGGATCAGAGCTTTGAAGGCATGAGCTAGTGTTCTACCGAGACTGTCTCTGAGCAGGTCCTATCGAAGTGGGATAGAGAGCAAAACCGGCTGCAAGCTCCAGGAACCAAATCCAATAGCTACATGAAGCCAAAATGTAGATAATAAAAGCAGGGCCCAATAGGGTTAATGTGGAAATAAACACAGCTGCTCGAGAGGTATGTGAGGGGTTTGGAGATAAGATGCAGATCTGTTTAGCTAGACCTGTTGCGCTAAGAACTAGAATATAAATCACACGGACTGCCTGCTGTAGCTGCAGTAAATGAATAAAGGTCTCCTTGTAATCTTTTACTCACGATTGATCACCGTCCCCCCTCCTCGGAAATAGCCTGGTGCACCCTGGATAGGGTAAAATGGAAAAGACCTGATCAAGGACTTATCTTGTTGTTAACCGTTTAAATGCTGAAGATAAGCTCTGTTTTGTTCCACCTTTTTTGAGGCAAAATAAAAAGCCTATATTCAGACAAACCCATATGTCGTTGCATTGTCCCTGCAACGTTACAGGTGTAAGTAAACATGCCTCATGCACCAATCGCCCTTCAAATCCTCCCAAGGTAAGCTCCTGCTGTACACACAGGGTTGCAACTTCTGCAGAGCCCAACCAATGGCCCAACATTCCTTCTCAATTGTAGAGTATGCAACTTCCTGATCTAGCAGCTTTCTACTGAGGTATACAACCAGGTGCTTGATCCCGTCCTCACTCACCTGGCTGAGAATGGCCCCTATGCCATGAGTGGAGCCATCGGTTTGCACCAGGAACATGTTGCTCTAGTCGGGGGCCATTAGGAGATGAGTCCGGCGATTATGTTTTTGAGGGTCTTTAAGGTGACCTAGCACTCTGGAGACCAGGTCAACGTGCAGGGGAGGCGTCTGCGTGTCAGGTCCGTAAGGGGCTTAGTGATGACGCTATATTGGGGCACAAATTTACGATGATAGCCGGCCACCTTCAGAAAGGTGTGTACTTGCTTTTGGGTATAGGGCACAGGCCACTGCACTATTGCGGCTGGCTTGGGAGGAGGAGGGCGGCACAAAGGAGGAGCACGGCACCAGGTAAGTGCCTAAGGGCTTTTCTTTCTTCCAGGTGAGGGAAGCGCAGGTGATTCACAGCATATATGAAAAATAAAATTAAAGAACATAGTGCGACTAATACGGTGAAGTGTCATTTAAAAAAGGTGCTAGTAAACCACTCGCATATTCTTCTTTGAATTTAAAGCATGTTAGAGACACATTTTCTTCTCTCTCTCTCTCTCTCTCTCTCTCTCTCTCTCTCTCTCAATCTCTCTCAATCTCTCTCAATCTCTCTCAATCTCTCTCAATCTCTCTCAATCTCTCTCAATCTCTCTCAATCTCTCTCTCTCTCTCTCTCTCTCTCTCTCTCTCTCTCTCTCTCTCTCGAGCTGTATTGGAGCAGGATATCAATGGCGATCTTCTCAAGATTGCACTATGTTCTTTTAATTTTTTTTTTCATATATGCTGTGAACCACCTGCGCTCCCTTCACCTGGAAGAAAAGATTTACACAGACCCTGGAACAGTCTACAGAGGGTCTATCTAGAGCTGCCTTACACTTGTTTATCACATGGTCACTTGCACTATTTGCGGTGGAAATTTTGGTTTGATATGTTTTTTTGGGGATTTTCCACATTTATAATCACGTGATATCACTTGTTTATTTTAGTGTTCACACTTTATTTCAAATTATTTATATATGTGTTATTGAGGCTCACAATTTGTATATTTATACCTATTGTATCATTGTTAGGAGTACCTGATTACACTTTCTTTTCTTAAGTGCCTAAGGGCGGCAGTTCTCTAAATCCGCCACTGCATATAGTCCCAGCTTCCAGGTGCGTAATAGCATCCCATTGGATGAAGCAAACTATACCCTCACTAACACATCAGAGATAATTATATATGGTTCTCATGCCAAGTGGGGGAACCTCACTAGCCTAGTAAACGACACCCACCTCAAATCCTTACGGACTTGGAAACCATGGTTTGACTTCTGCAGGAACATTGGGAGACCACCGCCAGCACTTGCATACGTAGGAGAATCCAGATCACACACCCAGACACGGGGAGAGCACCGCCACCACTTACGTAGGAGAATCCAGATCACACACCCAGACACGGGCAGAGGGAGACCCATTCCACACAAAGAATGCACCAATCGCCCTTCAAATCCTCCCAAGGTAAGCTCCTGCTGTACACACAGGGTTGCAACTTCTGCAGAGCCCAACCAATGGCCCAACATTCCTTCTCAATTGTAGAGTATGCAACTTCCTGATCTAGCAGCTTTCTACTGAGGTATACAACCAGGTGCTTGATCCCGTCCTCACTCACCTGGCTGAGAATGGCCCCTATGCCATGAGTGGAGCCATCGGTTTGCACCAGGAACATGTTGCTCTAGTCGGGGGCCATTAGGAGATGAGTCCGGCGATTATGTTTTTGAGGGTCTTTAAGGTGACCTAGCACTCTGGAGACCAGGTCAACGTGCAGGGGAGGCGTCTGCGTGTCAGGTCCGTAAGGGGCTTAGTGATGACGCTATATTGGGGCACAAATTTACGATGATAGCCGGCCACCTTCAGAAAGGTGTGTACTTGCTTTTGGGTATAGGGCACAGGCCACTGCACTATTGCGGCTGGCTTGGGAGGAGGAGGGCGGCACAAAGGAGGAGCACGGCACCAGGTAAGTGCCTAAGGGCTTTTCTTTCTTCCAGGTGAGGGAAGCGCAGGTGATTCACAGCATATATGAAAAATAAAATTAAAGAACATAGTGCGACTAATACGGTGAAGTGTCATTTAAAAAAGGTGCTAGTAAACCACTCGCATATTCTTCTTTGAATTTAAAGCATGTTAGAGACACATTTTCTTTCTCTCTCTCTCTCTCTCTCTCTCTCTCTCTCTCTCTCTCTCTCTCTCTCTCTCTCTCTCTCTCTCTCTCGCTGTATTGGAGCAGGATATCAATGGCGATCTTCTCAAGATTGCACTATGTTCTTTTAATTTTTTTTTTCATATATGCTGTGAACCACCTGCGCTCCCTTCACCTGGAAGAAAAGATTTACACAGACCCTGGAACAGTCTACAGAGGGTCTATCTAGAGCTGCCTTACACTTGTTTATCACATGGTCACTTGCACTATTTGCGGTGGAAATTTTGGTTTTATATGTTTTTGGGGGATTTTCCACATTTATAATCACGTGATATCACTTGTTTATTTTAGTGTTCACACTTTATTTCAAATTATTTATATATGTGTTATTGAGGCTCACAATTTGTATATTTATACCT
>NC_134489.1:45291170-45533670 GCF_040206685.1 Ascaphus truei | reverse complement strand
CACTCTTATCGAAATTATTGCTTTTACTGTATCCACTTTAATGCGGTTGTTTTTTCCAGACCAAACACTGCAAAAAGCAAACTCGACAATTGACTTCATGAACTGACTATGTATGTATGTAATGTATATCTTTATATAGTGCCATGTACAGATGCAGCGGCCGTTATTCAAACACTTCACGTGTTGTGTACATCGAAATACCGATGTCATGACGCGGGATGTCTTCCAACCGTACCACCTTAAGACGCAAGTGCTGAAAATGGCATTTTAGAGAGCTGGTTTTTAACACCTTATATTGACACAGTAGCACAGTACTGTACACATTACAATTCATTCATTTCATTGCACCCAAAGAAACAGAATCCATGAAATTCAACAAAGCAATCGCGATAAGCGCGGGTGCCTGGGGCGATTGGCCGTGTGGAGTACAGCAGAGCACACGATATCGTCGCGCCGTGATTTGTTTGAATAACGGCCGCTACAGCTGTATGTACATAGCACTTCACATCAGTAATACACGTGACAAAATATTATAACACCATGAGAATAAGGGCTTCAGAAATGATAATAGCAATAGGAAGGAGGGTCCTTGCCCTGAATACCTTACAGTCTAAGTGGTAATTAGGGGGAACTTGCAGAGGCAGCAAGAGGGTGTTATGGTAAGTGCGTCTGCAAAGGGTCAAGATCAGTACATCCGAGGTGTGTGTGCGTGTGTAATATATATATCACACACACACGCACACACACATACATACATACATACATACATACATATATTGTGTGTGTGTATATGTATATATTTATTCGTAATAGCATGGATTTATGAAATATAGATCATGCCAAACTAACCTTATTTGTTTCTTTGAGGAGGTAAGTAGGAATTTAGACCAGGGTAATGCAGTTGATGTGGTCTATTTAGATTTTGCAAAGGCTTTTGATACGTTTCCACACAAGGTTAGTGTACAAAATAAAGCCAATTTGTACGCAGTAAAAATATTTGCACCTGGATTTAAAACTGATTGATTGAAGGACACATAACAGAGGGTTGTCATAAATTGAACGTTTTCAGGTAGGACTAAAGTTGTGAGTGGAGTACCTCAGGGATCGGTACTGGGACCCCTGCTTTTTAACTTGTATATTAATGACCTTGAGGTTGACATCGAGAGCAAAGTCTCTCTACATTTGCTGATGATAATAAATTGTGTAAGGTAACAGAATCAGAGCAGGATATAATTTCTCTCCCGTAGGATTTGGAGACTGGAAACATGGGCAGGTAAATGGCAGATGAGGTTTAATACAGATAAATGTAAGGTTATGCATTTGGGGGAAAAAGAATAAACATGCGACTTACAAATTAAATGGGGAAAAATTAGGTGAATCCTTGATGGAGAAGGATTTAGGAATGCATGTAGATAACAGGCTTAGCAATAGTGCTTTGCAGTAGCTGCAAAGGCAAACACGATTTTATCTTGCATTAAACGGGCAATGTATGGAGGGGAAGTAAACCTAATTATGCCAATTTTTATACAGCATTAGTAAGACCACACCTTGAATACTGTATGGAGTACAATTTTGGGCACCACTCCTTAGAAAATACTTTATGGAACTAGAGAGTACAGAGAAGAGCCACCAAACTAATAAAGGGGATGGATAATCTGATTTATGAAAGACTAGCTAAATTATATTTGTTTACATTAGAAAAGAGGCATTTGAGAGGATATGATAACTATATACAAATATATTCGGGGACAGTAAAAACAGCTTTCAAAATAATTATTCATCCCAAGGGCAGTACAAAAGACACTGGATCATCCCTTATGGTTGGAGGAAAGGAGATTTCACCAGCAACAAAGGAAAGGGTTCTTTACAGTAAGGGCAGTTATAATGTGGAATTCATTACCCATTTACACTGTGATGGCAGATACAATAGATATGTTCAATAAAAGGTTGGATTTTTTTTTTTTTTTTTGAAAGGTATACAGGAATATACCAAAATAAGTAAACATGGGAAGGATGTTGTTCCAGGGAGTCATCTGATTGCCAATTCTTGGAGTATGTATGTATGTCTTTATATAGCGCCATTAATGTACATAGCGCTTCACAGCAGTAATACACGTGACAATCATATAAATAACAAATAATATAAATAACACATAATGGGAAGAAGAGCTATTGTATTGTATGTCTTTATTTATATAGCGCCATTAATGTACATAGAGCTTCACAGTAGTAATAAACGTGGTAATCAAATAAATAACAGATAATATAAATAACAGGTCATGGGAATAAGTGCTTCAGACATAAAAGTAACATTAAGGAAAAGGAGTCCCTGCCCGGAGGAGCTTACAGTCTAATTGGTAGGTAGGGAAAACGTACAGAGACAATAGGAAGGTATTCTGGTAAGTGCGTCTGCAAGGGGCCAAGGTTTATGTATGAGGTATAAAGTACCAGCCACGGAGCTACTCATATGCTTCGTTAAGAAGGTGGGTCTTAAAGGTGGATAGAGAGGGTGCTAGTCGGGTATTGAGGGGAAGGGTATTCCAGAGGTGTGGGGCAGTCAGTGAGAAGGGTTTAAAGCGGGATAGGGCTTTAGATACAAAAGGGGTAGCGAGAAAACATCCTTGAGCAGAACGCAAGAGTCGAGATGGTGTATAGCGAGAAATTAGGGCTGAGATGTAAGGAGGGGCAGAAGAGTGTAGAGTTTTAAAAGTGAGGAGAAGAATTGAATGTGTGTGATATGGGATTTGATAGGAAGCCAGGAGAGGGATTTCAGCAGGGGAGATGCTGAGACAGATTTAGGGAAGAGTAGAGTTATTCTGGCAGTAGTGATTAGGATAGATTGTAGGGGAGACAGGTGAGAGGCAGGAAGGCCGGACAGCAGGAGGTTACAGTAATCGAGACGGGAGAGAATGAGGGTCTGTGTCAGTTTTAGCAGTCGAGCAACTAAGGAAAGGGCGTGTCTTTGTAATATTGCAGAGGAAAAAAACTACAGGTTTTAGCTACCTTTTTGAATGTGTGAGAGGAGTAGTGTGACCCCTAGGCAGCGTGCTTGTGCTACTGGATGTTATAGCTCTTTCTACTCTACTCTTTTCTAAATCTGTCTCTGTGTCTCCCCTCCTGAAATCCCTCTCCTAGCTTCCGATCAAATCCCGTATCACACACTCCATTCTCCTCCTCCACTTTTAAAGCTTTACATTCTTCTGCTCCTCCTTACATCTCAGCCCTAATTTCTCGTTATGCACCATCCCGACTCTTGCATTCCTCTCAAGGATATCTTCTTTCTACCCCCTTTGTATCCAAAGCCCTCTCCCGCCTTAAACCTTTCTCGCTTACTGCCCCGCACCTCTGGAATGCCCTTCCCCTAGCACCCTCTCTATCCACCTTTAAGATCCACCTTAAGACACACTTGCTTAAAGAAGCATATGAATAGCACTGTGGATTATAATGGACACATGATACATATAGCTTGGCCCCCTGCAGACGCACTTACCAGAACACCTTCCTACTGTCTCTGTACGTTCTCCCTACCTACCAATTAGACTGTAAGCTCCTCGGAGCAGGGACTCCTTTTCCTTAATGTTACTTTTATGTCTGAAGCACTTATTCCCATGACTTGTTATTTATATTATCTGTTATTTATTTGATTACCACGTTTATTACTACTGTTAAGCGCTATGTACATTAATGGCGCAATATAAATAAAGACATATAATAAAATAGCGGGAGACATTCAGAAATTTTGGTCTGTATATCAGGTGTAACGTCAGGGATTGAAAAGAAAGTTTGTGTCATCAGCATAGAGGTGATATTTGAACCCAAGAGATGTGATTAGGCAACTTAGAAAGAGGGTGTGAAAAGAGACGAGGTCACAGGACAGAGCCCTGGGGTGCACCCACCGAGAGATCGATGGAGGAGGAGGCGTTGGCAAAAAAAGACGATGAAAGTTCGATGGGAGAGGTAAGAGGAGATCCAGGATAGAGCTTTGTTATGAATACCAAGAGTATGGAGAATGCGAAGGAGAAATGGAGTGGTCCACAGTATAAAATGCTGCAGAGAGGTCAAGTAAAATGAGTGTAATGACCTCTGTCTTTGGCAGCATGGAGGTCATTAGTTATTTTAGTGAGGGCTGTTTCGGTGGCCTGAGCAGTGCGAAAGCCAGATTGTAGAGGGTCTAGGAGAGCATAGGTGGTGAGAAAATGGAGTCAGGAAGGAATTTATTTTACCCCTTATGATATCATTTGATAATGATATATATATTTTTTTTTTACTGGGGTTTTTTGTTTGCCTTCCTCTGGATCAATATACTGAAAGTATAGATATAGGATAAAGTATATGTTGTCTAAATTTAGCATAGGTTGAACTCGATGGACGTATGTCTTTTTTTCAACCTCATCTACTAAGTTACATAGTTAAAATACAGTTTTTAGCTACTTTGTGAATGTGCGGGAGGAATCAAGTGTGATCCCTAGGCAGCGTGCTTGTGATACTGGGGTATGATAGTACAGCCAATAGTAATGTTGAGGGCGGCACTTGAACTCTGTTCCACTCTTCTACCTGCAACTTTTCTTCTTAGAATTTCTTTAATTGTGAGATTTCAGTAAATAGATAATTAATCGATAGAAGCCACATGATGTACTGCAATGTTTGTGAATTTATCCACTAAATTCACTGATTCCTAAACATCTTCCCACTTTGGAGTGGCATGCAGTAACACAAATTCAAAGATGGAAGAAAACTTTACGTTTCTTGTCTATTCTTCTAAATAGTTGAATGCAGTCATGAATAAAACATTGACCGTTTTTTGTAGAACATACTGGAAATCAGTTGACCTTTGTCTTCGAGTACTTCAACCAATCTGGGACACAGTCATACCCAAAAACTTTTTGCTTCTTTGTTTTGTCAGCTGGTTTTTTATATCAGGCAAGGCTGCAGCTATTTCCATTAACTAAACCTTTATGCCCTTCAATTTTTAAGAGTGTCATTAAATATTTTCAGATGGTTTAGTGAATACTATAACCATAGTTCAGATGTAGAGTCTTCAAAAATGTACGAATAACAGCTGGCGAGAATTTTCCGAAGAGAAAATATTATCGTATACCCAGATAAACGTCCATTATTCTCTTGATGGCTGGTACTGGTGCCAGCCAACGTGTTACTGCTGTATCTGAGTAGTTGCTTGTACTCTGTTTCAGCGAACAGACAAAATTCTTTTTTTGACTATCTTCACAACCTTCGCCTCCATGTTATAAGGGAGCTGATCAACTGTGGTGTGACCGGCATTGTGGATGTTGTGTGCGGCACAACCTATCCCTATCACATCAGTACCAATTCTTTCTTTCAATAGCTTCTACACATTGTTTTGGCCTCTCTGCTTTGATCCACCCATCATGCTATTTGTGTTATATTGTAACGAGTGCTCACCACAAACAAGATGGGACCGTGGGGATGTTGGTAACCACCGACCTACAATTTGGCAGCCACGTCCCGAGTGCAGAGTGGTAGTCATGTAGCTGGGTCAGGGTAGGAGAAGTCAGAATGGTTGAGGTACTTGCCGTGGTCTAGGTTTGGAGAGATCGGATAGTCGTTATTTGGTGCCGGGTCCAGGGGTATAGAAGGTAGAAGTCCAAATGCACACCGAGGTCAAGGGTCAGAGAGGCGGAGGTCCAGATATAAGCCGAGGTCAAAACAGGAACAGGATAAGCAAGACAAGAGGGCAGCAGGGTGTTTGAGGCAAACACTAGTACACACACAGAGGTTTATGCTGAGCCAGTTTGCAGCAGGGCTGACTGAGCATTTAAAGGACAGGCAGCCAATGGTAGGGCAGCACACAGCTGCAGGGTAATGAACAAGAACCGCCCTAGACATATTCAGTGCACTGGTAAACAGGGGCGGGGAGAAGTGCAGGTGTGGCATAATTGCTGATGTAATTAACCCCTCGTGTGCCCAAGTTAGCGCGGCGCTTGCGTGTGGTGCGCCTCACCTGTGACATCACGATGGCGAAGCCTAAGCGAGGTCCGTACGGTGTCCCCCAGCCTCGCAGAGCAGCACGCATTAGGCGCTTCAACACAGGACGCGTCACGGGGCGGGACGTGTGGTGTCCCTCAGCCTGGTAGTGCGCCGTGTATCACCCGTCCTGTCAGGACCGACGGACAATCCTCATATATACAGTTGTGTGAAAAAGAAAGTACGCCCTCTTTGAATTCTATGGTTTTACATATCAGGGCATAATAACAATCATCTGTTCCTTAGCAGGTCTTAAAATTAGGTAAATACAACCTCATATGAACAACAACATATGACATATTACACCGTGTCATGATTTATTTAACAAAAATAAAGCCAAAATGGAGAAGCCATGTGTGAAAAACTAAGTACACCTTTACTGCTTCCATAGGAATTAAGATGCTAAGTAGCAGACAGGTGCTGCTAATCAAATGCCCTTGATTAATTGATCATCAGCAAGTGTGACCACCTCTATAAAAGACGAAGTTTTAGCAGTTTGCTGGTCTGGAGCATTCAGGAGTGTGTTAACACAATGCCAAGGAGGAAAGACATCAGCAATGATCTTAGAGAAGCAATTGTTGCTGCCCATCAATCTGGGAAGGGTTATAAGGCCATTTCCAAACAATTTAAAGTCCATCATTCTACAGTGAGAGAGATTATTCAAAAGTGGAAAACATTCAAGACAGTTGCCAATCTTCCCAGGAGTGGACGTCCCAGCAAATTCACCCCAAGGTCAGACCGTGCAATTCTCAGAGAAATCGCAAAATACCCAAGAGTTACATCTCAGACTCTACAGGCCTCAGTTAGCATGTTAAACGTTAAAGTTCATGACAGTACAATTAGAGAAAGACTGAACAAGTATGGTTTGTTTGGAAGGGTTGCCAGGAGAAAGCCTCTTCTCTCTAAAAAGAAAGAAATTTACTTTAGGATAAAACTGCCTAGTGCTCAGTGGTGGGTTTCCCATTAGGCCCGGGCCTAGGGAGACAAAATTTGGGAGCGGCAAAAAGGTCCACCCCCATATACTTTTGCTGCGCTCTCAGGCCTATCGGGCCTGATGAGAAGTAATTTCGCTTTTGCGGCCGCCTCCTCCTGAACCTCGGCGTCAAATGACGCCGCGGACCTCGCCAACGTGACATTATGACGTTGCGTTACCATGGCAATGTGACACTGTGCGACGTCACGGTGGTGATGTTGATGTCATTTGACGCGGCGGTCCAGAAGGAGGAGGGGGACGGCAGGTATGTAGGCGGCCGCAGCAGCTGTGCCTAGGGGCGCCGGATTGTGAATTCCAACGCTGCTGGTGTTTAAGGAGGAGGTGTGTAGATAATATGTCCAATAATACAGATTAGTACAACAGTGTCAACTCTCCTGCCAGGATCCTCTGATTAAAGTATATTACTTGCCTCCTATGAGGTACCCGGGACCGTGGGTGTTTCTTATTGCGATCAAGTGCACAAACATTATAGTTGCACAGTAATAAATCTCCCGCCGGCGTATCTCCAAACTGAACCGTGACCAGTAAACACAAAAAAGTTGTGTGCTGAGCATGCGCATTGTGAGTGATACATTTCTGTGTTTTGTTCCAGAAATAGTATTTGTGATGGTTTTTAATGCAATGAAAGAGATTTGAGAGTATAATTTATTTTATTTTTGTGTTGACGCTTCCATACCATCACTTGGAATACATTATATAATTGACTTATGATAAGTAAAGTAAGATACATATGTTTTGGATTGTATAGTATCTAAATGCCATTACTCTCAAACGTCTTTCATTCAATGTAAATCATAAAAATCAAAACACCATTTCAATGACAAAACCCAATGAAGTTTGACTTGGAACGCGCATGCTAGGCACACACACCCTGGTTTATTTTTTTCTCATACATTTCTAAAAAATTTGCTTTTTGCACTGCTATATTTATATTCACTGGGAATTCCTCTAATAACAGTAGTGTGTGTATGTAATGTATGTATTCTCTCTCTCTCTCTCTCAGCAGCCGCTTCTGCGCATGCGCGGCCTACGCTGGCGCAACCATTACCAAGGCATGGCGTCACTTCTTTTACGCTTTTTTGTTACCTTCAACGAAATGTGCCCCATCAAAATTCCCTAGGTGCCACTAATGAAGATTCACAGCAAGCAAAAATGTGCACGTGCTTTTGACAGTAAACACTGCACTGTGCATTGTCCTCCCCCATCTCCTCGCACATCACGCAACGTCTGCGGGTGTCTGTGAACCGTGAGCTTTGGAGCTGCTTTATTCTATTTTACTTGGTACCAAGTGATTTGTATGCCTCCCGAACACCTTCATACCACACACGGAGAGAGCCAGGGCCGGCTTGGTGTCGCTGCCTGTGCACCGGGCCCCGCGGTGACAGAGGCCCCGCACTTTTCCCCATAACAATGAAACGGATTGTCAGGGGAGAGTGTGGGGCCTCTGTAACGGTCTTACTTTCTCTGGCGGCATCTTCTCCCGCAGGGTACCCTCATCGCGCAATGACGGCAAATGGTGTCGCGTTGCCATGACAATGGAATGTCACCTGATGTTGCACCTCCATGTAGCGTCACGTTGCTATGACCACCACCACGTAAAAGCCCTATTTTTGGAGTGAAATCACAATTCCTATCTCGCCTGCTTTGAGATCGAGAGAAAAAAATGTGAGTTGTTTTTTGAAGCGATTTTGCACTTTTCAGAGCTCCTAGAATACAGCGTGTTTGCTAACAATTCGATTGTTGGTTATTCGCCCGGATTTGCACTGCCAGAAACGCTTCTAAAAAAAACTATTTTGCAGGGTTTGGACATGTAAAAAGAGCTAACGGAATAGCAAAACATGCAAATTCCCATCTAAAGTGTACTTTAGAAGTGATTTGTCACAATTTAGAGTAACTAGGATAGGTTCCTCAGTCTCCATTTCAGATTATCATGCAATTTAATATCTCCGCAACAACCAGTCAGGGATAATACAGATTATACCTGATCTTCACCAGATTAAGCATTGCATATGAATGGTGCTATACAATGAATACAGGCTCACAAAGATGTGGGATAAAAAAAATAATAATAAACAGACATAGAACCTAAATCAACACTTCTTTTTCCTTCTGAGAAAATATGGGGACATTTGTATCCAAGAGTATAAGATAAAAGCTTGTACGACTAAGCAGTAGAGATGCTGTACATGGCTTTTCACACACTCTCTGGCATGGGGGTGTATGAAACCCCCTTTATGGTTGGTGGTTCCACAATTCATTTGAAACTCTGTAATATTGAGAACAATGCAATGCAGGCCCCTGAAGCAGCAAAGGGGTTGGAAGGTTAACAAAAAGCACATTGCAGAAATCTTGTTTTTCTGGTTTGACCTCTCCCTTCTCACGCAAGTTTGCTTTCGAAGGGATGGGAAAGGGGAGAACAGCAGTCTTCCCTTTGTGTGAGTGATGATAGCTGAGATACTCAAACGCTGATGCAGAATTTTTCTTTTGAACATCCCTATTAAATATGCGCAAGGAAAGTGTCACTGTTGTGCAGGGGTAGATCATGCGTGCTTTAATAATGTGACCATTAGAAAGGAAGGAAACACAACCTTCTCTTCCGGAGTAAAGGACTGGTTTTATTAAACCCAAAAATTATAACGCTCTCTTGAAGAGTGGAGCCTGTTGAAGATTTATCTTTTTCTAGCCATGCCCTGCTCCCAGGTCTCATCATGCCCCACTGCTATAAATTTGACCAGAGCCCCTTTATTTATTCGCTATTACTACTGCTACAACATTAATGATTTAGGTCATATTAGAAACACAAGACAAAGCAATGTCCTGTACTATGCACTTCTTCATTAACCCATGTTTATCACCAAGTCCTATCACTTTGGTGTTGCTGATATTATCTCCCACTAATGAGAAGCAGAGTAATATAATGTTAACAACACTCTACTGCCCTTTACTTGAATAAAAAGGACTACGTTGTTAACTGTGAGTTACTGAATAGGGTAAATCCAGAAAATGGAGTGGTGGATATATACAAAAATTTAATCTCAACCCAAAAGAAACAGCTAAGAAACCCCAACTTGCACTCTGGATTATAATGTAATCATATAAATAAATATTTTCAGTACAAAGACACAACAAAAATAAACTGACAGGTGGGAGGAACAGACATACTATAAGTCAAGGGTGTGCAAACTGGGTGCGCGCAGGTTTTTCCAGGGTGGCGCAGCGGTTACATTGGCCCCGCACTCTTCCCCAAGGCATTTCAATTAAATGCTGGGGGATCGCGTGAGGCCTCGGCAATGTCTCCTACCTTGTCTTTGGCAACGCAGCGTCAAATGACGCCGCGGGGTCATGTTATGTCACTTTACATGGCAACGTGACTCCGTGGCATAATTTGACGCCAAAGACTAGGATGGAGGGGGCGCAAGCAGGCAGGGGTGAAATGTTTGCGCACCCCTGCTATGTGATTGGTCATAAAAATATGCGTATAATAATGACTGTTTATGCCATAATGTTTCATCCTAGAACCTCAAACATCAATAAAGTGCATATTCTTAATATGACATGAAAGTAAAAATAGGGAAAGGAGTCCCTACCCCGAACAGTTTACAATCTAAGTGTTAAGTAGGGAGAACTTGCAGAGACCGTAAGCGGGTTTTATGGTAAGTTCATCTTCAAGGGGCCAAAGTCAGTGCATCTGAAATGTATAGTATCAGCCAGCGGAGATACCCATATGCTTCGTTAAAGAGGTGTTTTTTACGAAAGGTCCTAAAGGTGGAAAGAGAGGGTTCTAGTCGGATATTGTGGGGGAAGTACATTTCAGAGGTGTGGGGCTTTAGATACCGAAGACATCCTTGAGCAGAACACAAGAGTCGGGCAGGTGTATAGCTAGAAATTAGGGCTGGGCTGTAAGGAGGGGCAGAAGAGTCTATAGTCTTAAGAGAGGAGAATTTTGCAAGTGATACAGAGTTTAATAGGAAGCCAGGAGTGGGATTTCAGCAGGAAAGAGACTGAGACAGATTTAAGAGAAAGTAAAGTGATTCTTCCAGCAGCATTAGGATAGATTGTAGGGGAGACAGATGAGAGGCAGGAAGGCCGGACAGTAGAAGGTTACAATAGTCGAGATGGAAGAGAATGAATTCATTAACATTTTAGCAGTAGAGGGACAGAGGTAAAAAACTACAGGTTTTAGCTACATTGTGAATATGAAAGGAGAATGTGGGGGAGGTGTCAAATGTGACCCCTATGGAATGTGCTTATGATATTGGGTATGTAATAGTACTGCCAACAGTAATGTAGAAGGGGGCAGTAGGGAAAGGCTTGGGAGGAAGAATGAGGAGCTCTTTCTTTGACATGTTAAGTTTGAATCGGTGGAGGGCCATCCTGGATGATATAGCAGACAGACATAAGACGTTGGCTCATATTGCAGATGTAAGGTCGGAGAGTGTGTAAATAGAAAAAAGAAGCGGTCCAGGACAGACCCCTGGGGTACACTCGGAGGAGGAGGTTTTGGCAAATAAGACACTGAAAGTACGATGGGAGAGGAAGGAGGAAATCCAGGATAGAGCTTTGTTACGGATACCAACAGTATGGACAATGTGAAGGAGAAGAGGGTGGTCCACAGTATCAAATGCTGCAGAGAGGTCAAGTAATATGAGCAAAGTGTAATTACTTTTTTATTTTTGCAGCATGGATGTCATTAGTTATTTTAGTGATGGCTGTTTCAGTGGAATGAGACATGCGGAAGTCAGATTGTAGTGGGAGAGAGTAGGTGGTGAGAAAATGTCTGGAAAAAACATAAATGGAAAATTGTTAGACTCTGAGCAGCCACCTCAAAAAGATGCTTGAGGCTATGATACTGCAGATCCACCATGACGACCACGTGAAATGTATGCTTCTCTCAAACATTAAAAACATTGTTTTTAATGTAATGCGTTTATGGGAGGCTGATGATTATATAAAGCACTTCCGGAACACAAGTGAAATCACCCCAGAGAAAGCAAAGGTTGGTGTGAAACATGCGTTTGTGATCCGGATATGTAGAGGAATGCAGAGCATAAGGACTCCATTCATCTACAGCAGACAGGTGCTGGCGTTCTACATGGTCATTATGGCAGAGCTTCAGGACTGTTGTTCATACACCATATCATACCTGTATCTACGAGCATGTTTCTGTGGCATTAAAGACCTTTCTAGAATTTCTGCAAGCATATGACTGACAAAGATATAACCCACTGTGTACAGTATGTCTGTGCTCTTTAACTACCGCATTTCCTCGATTCTAAGATCCACCTTTTTTCACATTTTAACATGTCTGAAATAGGGATGCCTCTTAGAATCATTGTCTTTGAAAAATGGGTACTGGTATTTGTAACTGTTTTTTGTACCAATGTGGCTGCTAATGCGATGCTGCCACGCCTTCTACTATTTGTCTTCCGGATCCTGGTTGGCTGTGCTCCTGCCGCGTCCTGTACCCCGCACTTTGGTTGAATGCGCTTCCCTGTCTCTGTGTTTTACATTTTCATTGGCTGAACCGCCGAGCTCTGTCCTCTTAACCTGCTGTCCCATCCAATCCCCTTGCCGCTTTCATCCCAGTGGCCGGCGGGTCGGGCTCGTACTGTCATGTTCTCCTCCCAACCCCCCAAGCGGGGAGAACGCACAGCACCCAGCACAACAACCAGAGGCCTATGAGACCAAGCCGGGCCCCAACCTCACTGCATGGGTAAGAGCAAGAATAAAGGGGTGCGAAAGTTACACAGATATGTAACACACAAAAATACTGATTTGTATATGCACAACCCTTTATAGAATGTGTGTGTGTGTGTGTGTGTATATTTATTATTATTATTTTACATTTAATGTAGCGTTTCTTTTTCCCCCGCGAAAAGCGGTGATTAAATCAATGGTGCGTCTTAGAATCGAGGAAATATGGTAGATTTCAAAGGGGCCAGATCAGAAAAGAAAATAACAAATAGGAGGGTTACAAGAGCGTTGCTATGTAATTTAAGGAGATTTAGAAATCTTTTACTTGCATCTTGCAAGCTTCGATAATATCTGTATCCATCCTATATATTCATATTACCCATGCTTAGAAGTGAGTCGCAGTATTCAAAATTGCTACTTGCTGCAATATAATTGGCAGAAGCAGACGGCCCAAGGGCCACTCCAAGATTTGGTATGAAGAGACCTGCTATAGATAATAATTTATATACAGTACTAAAGAAATTTGTCGAATTCACTTGTAACCAAGAGCAATGCACAGGACCAGCGTGCTAAGGGTTAATATTTGCTTGTATTTTGTGGAATGTCTGCTGGAGAGGGGTATTCCTTCTCACTATATTACTGCTGGAGAGGGGTATTCCTTCTCACTATATTACTGCTGGAGAGGGGTATTCCTTCTCACTATATTACTGCTGGAGAGGGGTATTCCTTCTCACTATATTACTGCTGGAGAGGGGTATTCCTTCTCACTATATTACTGCTGGAGAGGTGTATTCCTTCTCACTATATTACTGCTGGAGAGGGGTATTCCTTCTCACTATATTACTGCTGGAGAGGGGTATTTCTTCTCACTATATTACTGCTGGAGAGGGGTATTCCTTCTTACTATATTACTGCTGGAGAGGGGTATTCCTTCTCACTATATTACTGCTGGAGAGGGGTATTCCTTCTCACTATATTATTGCTAGAGAGGGGTATTTCTTCTCACTATATTACTGCTGGAGAGGGGGTATTCCTTCTCACTATATTACTGCTGGAGAGGGGTATTCCTTCTCACTATATTACTGCTGGAGAGGGGTATTCCTTCTCACTATATTACTGCTGGAGAGGGGGTATTCCTTCTCACTATATTACTGCTGGAGAGGGGTATTCCTTCTCACTATATTACTGCTGGAGAGGGGTATTCCTTCTCACTATATTACTGCTGGAGAGGGGTATTCCTTCTCACTATATTACTGCTGGAGAGGGGTATTCCTTCTCACTATATTACTGCTGGATAGGTTTATTTCTTCTCACTATATTACTGCTGGAGAGGGGTATTCCTTCTCACTATATTACTGCTGGAGAGGTTTATTTCTTCTCACTATATTACTGCTGGAGAGGGGGTATTCCTTCTCACTATATTACTGCTGGAGAGGTTTATTCCTTCTCACTATATTACTGCTGGAGAGGGGTATTTCTTCTCACTATATTACTGCTGGAGAGGGGTGTTCCTTCTCACTATATTACTGCTGGAGAGGGGTGTTCCTTCTCACTATATTACTGCTGGAGAGGGGTATTTCTTCTCACTATATTACTGCTGGAGAGGGGTATTCCTTCTCACTATATTACTGCTGGAGAGGGGTATTTCTTCTCACTATATTACTGCTGGAGAGGGGTATTCCTTCTTACTATATTACTGCTGGAGAGGGGTTTTCCTTCTCACTATATTACTGCTGGAGAAAGGTATTTCTTCTCACTATATTACTGCTGGAGAGGGGTATTCCTTCTCACTATATTACTGCTGGAGAGGGGTATTCCTTCTCACTATATTATTGCTGGAGAGGGGTATTTCTTCTCACTATATTACTGCTTGAGAGGTTTATTTCTTCTCACTATATTACTGCTGGAGAGGGGTATTCCTTCTCACTATATTACTGCTGGAGAGGGGTATTCCTTCTCATTATATTACTGCTGGAGAGGGGTATTCCTTCTCACTATATTACTGCTGGAGAGGGGTATTCCTTCTCACTATATTACTGCTGGAGAGGGGTATTCTTTCTCACTATATTACTGCTGGAGAGGGGTATTCCTTCTAACTATATTACTGCTGGAGAGGGGTATTCCTTCTTACTATATTAATACTGGAGAGGGGTATTCCTTCTCACTATATTAATACTGGAGAGGGGTATTCCTTCTCACTATATTACTGCTGGAGAGGGGTATTCCTTCTCACTATATTACTGCTGGAGAGGGGTATTCCTTCTTACTATATTGTCGCTGCAGAGGGTTATTCCTTGTTCCTTGAGAGAGAGCCAGAAAGGGGCGTATTTACATCCGCGCGTGCTGCTAGTATGGCAGCTGGTACCAGGAGGAGGGAAAGAAGCATCACGGATGGAGGAAGGAGAGGGGCGCCCGATCACAGGTTGGGGTATGTACCGGGTGCGCTGAGCGCATCGCGGATCCTGACATTACTATTGTAGTCAGGACTGGTTCTTGGCTACCAGTCTGCCCTCCCTAGCAGTAAGTCCTGGTAAGAACAGGCCTGTTAGTGTCCATCATGGGTTTTCCCCACTCACAGCAGCACCCTTTAGTGACAGAGGAGGAGGTGGAACTAGGCCTGGGTTTACCCAATCCTGGGTCAGACCTGGTGCCCTCCTCCCACTGTACTTATGGGGATTGCCACCCAAATTTAGTTAGTTCCTCTCCCCACGAGAGAGGCAGGTCACACAAAGGGTGCATGGAGATTGGCCTTCCCTGTTCCTTTTCCTCTAGGGGGAGAGTGAGTTTGTACCTTACCTCTGACCTTGCTAGAGGGTCAGGGAAGAGCAAGGACTGCTGTGGGGGCCCCTGACCCATAGTGTAGGTCCAGGGATCATCCTACAGCTGGATACAAAGCCAGAGACTGCATTGGGCAGAAGACTGCCGTGACTGTGTGGCTGAACAGAATAAAACTTTTCCAGTTATTCATACCTCCTGCCTGGTGTGTAATCTTTCTGGGGAAGGAGAGGGGATTGTGTCCTACCGTAGGGGATTGCCTCCATACATCTGGAGCTTGCGGCAGATGGAGGCACTGTACCACTACAGATTAATGTCGGGTATGTACCCCAGAAGCCTGTCCAGGGTCAGCACAAACATCGGCGGACAACTCGGCAATTCTATATAGCCTACAGGTAGCATGCACCAAACACCTGGTAACGGGAATCTCCCATAGAAAGAGGGAAACACCATTACACTATATTACCATTAGAGAGGAATATTCCTTCTTACTATATGACCGCTGGGAGGGGTATTCCTTCTTACTATATTACTGCTGGAGAGGGTTATTCCTTCCCATATTATTGCTGCAGAGGGTTATACCTTCTTACTATATTACTTCTGGAGAGGGGTATGCCTTCTTACTATATTACCGCTGTAGAGGGTTATTCTTTCTTACTATATTACAGCTGGAGATGAATATTCCTTCTTACTGTAGCCAAGTCCCCTTGGACTACTGATTCTCTGGCCCCTCTAACACAAAGTCCCAGTAAAGAGGGGCAGTGTTTGGAGTAATTCCTGCAGGGTCTGTTATGTTGTTACGCGAGTGGATTATCAATAAAGTTCAGGACTAGCTTGTTATTGTAAGGGGGGGGGTCAATGCCTGTAGGTAGGCCGGCTTACAAGCCACATCCCGGGGAAGGACGTGGTTTCCCTCTAGAGTTAGAGTAAGTGTATTCTGGGAGCAGTTTTGGGCTGTCGTCCATGCTATGAGGATGCAGCAGTGAGTCTCTCCTAAAGAGGAGTAGGCTGAGGCCTTGCCCTGTTAGGGGGTAAGGTGTGCTTAGGATGGGTGCTTCGGGCCTCAAGCCCTGGGTACTTGCCTTCAGTGAAATGGCCTGTCATGTATCCTGCTGTGTTCAATAAGCCCCAGTTATCCCAACTCTGGTGTGATAATTGAAGTACGCTAACCATCAAAGAAGAAGTGCCCCTGAGGTCCTTCTTGGCCGCACAAGGATCATCTTGGGCTGGAGGCACTGCCGCTGACGAGAACCACCTGTAAGCCTGTCCTGATGCATTCCCCATACCACTGCGGAGATCTCCAGTTCCACCTCTCAGGTACGCACCAGAATACACCGGTAGCGACACTATCTATGATAGGATGCTACACATGGAGGCGCTGCTGAGATCCACATTCATCAGGACAGGCTTTTGAAGCAAAACCCAGAGACATGGTTCTGTTTCAACTATGGACATGCATGTGTAAAGACTGTGCTTTATGACTCTAGGGAGTGCAGGCCTGCACTACCCTCTGTTCTGTATATGCTGGCAGGCATCTTCGGAGTGGCAATAAGGTGTCTCTGCTTGACGAGCTGCACTATACTATGGCAGTCCCCTTAGCGAGGGGCTGCCGTGCGGTAATCTAACCTAAGAAAAAGTTGGGGACAGTTCCCTGATGCATCCCCGGGAAGATTGTTGCCCAACCGTGCTATCCCATGAAGAAGGTGGGGGTAGTTCCCTGATGCATCCCCGGGGAAACTACTGTCCAAACGGCTACTTTAATCTGTGTGAGCAGGCAGGTATCTGAGGAGGGACACCCAATCCATGGGTGCCAGAACCTCTGTTTCAGGAGCTGCAGCCAAGCATAATGTGGCCCCTGAAAAGGGAGCTGCATAACGTTCTTTCACCATGCAAAATGGCGGTTCCCACCGAAACCAGGAGACCGCATGGCAACTTGTGCAAAGTTGCAAGACTATCTGCAAATCTATGGGTTTGGCACGAAGCCTTAGTGCGCCGCCCTGGCAGAATTATCCGGAATTGGCGCGAACTCAAAGTCCCACCCTGTTCTCTACAGTGTACTATCTAAAAACAAGGGGGGCGAGCTGAGGGCGTATCTATCTACTATCAAGCCACGGATGTGGAGACCTAGCAACACACGCACGTGGTAGTACTACTGCAAAAAATTAAGCCTATTCGCTCCCTCCTCAAACCAACTTTGACGATGGAAGAAGAGAAAGGCATGCACTTTGTTCTTCCTGGAGGGTTGCTGCTACTACCCCACGATGGCGAGAACTCACTACGGTTGGTCTGCCCGTCATGTGAGAGGGTAGGACCTGCACTGGGATCCGCTTCCCGGTGCTCAATGTACCGCACCGTACCTCCGCTTCCAGGGCCCTGGAGCGGAGACGCCCAAGACCCTAGCGAACACCAGGGGATTTCCCGATCTCACCGGGTTCCTCCAACGACTAGTGGAGATAGCTGGATAGTTATCTGAGGCCCCTCGGCCTGATTTCTGGATCATGCTCCAGGACCTGGACGGTCCTGACATCCGACGTGGGAACTGCCGGTCTATAAGTATGCAATTTATAAATTTTCCTCGACGGGTTGATTTTGGTGTGAGCTTTCCAACTTTAAATATTTTTGTTTTTCCATTTTTATTCTCTTTCTGTATGATGCTATTGAGATGAGCTGTCCTCTAATCGTGGCCTTAAGTGCCTCACATAATATTGCTGTCGATTCTACAGACCCATTATTAATCTGAAAATAATTTTAAGTGAGTCTCCAATTTGTGTACTAATCTCCGGGTAATTTAGTAATGAATCATTCGTCCTCCAATGGAATGATTGAGTCTTGGCAAATGGGGGATCAAACCTAAATTGCCACAGGAGCATGGTCCGACCACGTATTGGGCTCTATATGTGAGTGAACTAATACTTCCACGATATTTGGGGTTACAAATATATTATCGATTTTTCTGGAGTACAAATCGTGTGGGGGTGAATAAAAAGAATAATCTCTCGGCTCTTTGTGAGCAACGCCAGGCATCCAACAGAGAAAATTCTTTAACAATCTACATTTCTTTGCTTCACTATATGTCATTGCAGAGTGTGACTGCCCTGGATGTGTGAACTAATCCACATCTGAGTCCGGTACCATATTAAAGTCGCCTCCCAGAATATATATACTAGTGTAATATGTAGGCCTGAGAGAAGACCATGAACCACAAGGGACCTCCCTCCTTGGTCTCTCTTTACCTCCAATGTCTGGAACGGGATATCCTGTTCTATCAAAATCGCAACCCATTGCTTGCTGAAGTCCTACCAAGCATTATTAACCGATTTTATTACTCATTTCTGCGTTGCTTGAAACAACTTTTTACTTTAACCCCAATGAATTTTGTAGCACAGTGGATATGGATACATTTCATATAATGCATATAGGAGGGGTGGCTGAATTTGGAGAGTGTGCAGTGGGTTAATTTATTTTCAAAGTGTATGTTAATTGAAAGCCTGTAGGAGAAAGGGGGGGGGAGGGGGTGAAAGCCTGTAGGAGAAAGGGGGGGTGGGGGGAGGAAATAATTGTTGTTTTTTTTCTGCCTGAGCCAGCAGTGGGTGTGATTGGTTGGTGGGTGTCCCTATTTAAACAGAGGTTGCTCACAAATCCTGACCTTCCGTGTCCTGATCTGTGTAACTGGTTAATTTCAAGTGCTGGTTGTATTAAGTGTGCAGTTAGAACTGGAAGCAGTTTGAACCAGGAAGGGGTTAAACAAGGTATAGTATATTGAAGTACAGTTTAGTACTTTAAACTTCATAGTTGCTACAATGAGCAGGATTGAAGATGCCACTCAATGAACATCTTGCCACATGTATGTGCACTTGGAGCAGCCATTCCAGGGAGCATACCGCTGTGAGAAGTGTGAGCGGGTGGTCTCTTTAGAGTCAGAGATTGCTTATCTGAAGAGGAAACTTGCAATATTGAGGGACATTGACAATCTTGAAAGGTGTTTAGTGCTCACTGAGCAGGCCCTTGCTTCAACTAGTGGTGCAGATGGTGGCGCTGTTAGTGAGGAGCAGGTAGGTAGCTGGGTAACAGTTAGAAGGGGAAGCAGGGGCAATAGAGAGAGGCTGACCAGTTCTGAGCTGACACATCCCAATAGATTTGCCATGTTGAGTGAAGATATTGGGAGTGTCAGGCAGAATTGACAAGGCTGGGGAGACTGATTCCTCTAGCGGCCAGGGGAATAGTTCCTCCAGCACAGTGGGGACTCAGGATGCTCAGATACCAAGGCAGATTGTGGTGGTATGGGGACTCAATTATTAGGAAGATAGGGCAATCTGATGCCATGACTGCGTGAACCGAACGGTTTCTTGCCTCCCGGGTGCTCAGGTTCGGCACATTGTGGATCGGGTAGACAGATTGTTGGGAGGGACTGGGATTTACCTGGCGTTCTTTGTACATGTTGGCACCAATGACAAAGTTAGAGAAAGATAGAGGGTCCTAAAAATTTATTTCAGGGATCTAGGCTAAAAGCTTAAGCAAGGACCTCCAAGGTAGTATTTTCTGAAATACTACCAGTGCCAAGAACTACCGCAGGGAGACAGTCCGAGATCAGGGAGGATAATGCATACCAAGAAATTGGTGTAGGAAGGAGGGTTTGGGGTTTTTAGAGCACTGGGACTCCTTTTCTGAGAGGTGCCATCTTTATTCTAGGGACGGATTGCACCTCAATGAAGAGGGATCTTCTGTGCTAGGGGGCATAATATTAAAAAGGTCGGAGGAGATTTTAAACTACAGTATGATGGAGGGGGGAGGGGAATGAAACAGATAACAAACTAAATAGAATAGATGAGGAAACAAGGTGTTATAGAGGTAGAATGGGGGCAAGTGCTAGTTTGACAAGCAGCGAAGCACTCATAGTAAATACAGATAATACTAGAAAACTTCTAAAGACTAAACCAAGTTGGAGCAGAAAGGAAGGAGCAGATAAGATAAGTACAGACCGAAAAAAAACTTAAATGCATGCTTGCTAATGCAAGAAGCCTGACATGAAATGGGGGAACTTGAATTAATAGCTGCAAATTAGCAGTATGATATCATAGGCATTACTGAAACATGGTGGGATTGAACTCATAACTGGGCAGTTAATTTAGAGGGGTTTTCCCTTTTTCGGAAGGATCGAGCAAAGAGAATAGGAGGAGTATGCTTATATGGTAAACCGGATCTAAAACCTATTATGTGGATATAAATTAGCAGTGGAGGTAAAGGTATAAAGAAAATATTTGTAGGGATATGCTATAAACCACCAAATATCAGTGAGATTGAGGAAGCTAAAATACTTTTGCAAATGGAGAAGGCATCAAAACTAGGTCATGTTTGCATAATGGGTGATTTTAACTATCCAGACATAGACTGGGGCAATTAGATTAGCATTACAGCAAAAGGAAACATGTTATTGGGGGTTCTTAAAGACAAATATATGACCCAAATTATTGAGGAACCAACCAGGAGATGGGCAACACTGGATTTGGTAATATCAAACAATGTAGAAGTAATACCCAAATGTTCCAGGACTTGAATATTTGCTAACAGTGATGATAACATGGTGTCATTTGAAATAAATGCTCAAAAAACAGATTACTTGGGTTCAACAAAGACCGTAAACTTTAGAAAGGCAGATTTTAATAAACTGAGGACTAATCTACAAGTAATACATTGGGATGATGTTTTTGCAGGGAAAAATGTAGAAGATAAATGGGCAGTCTTTAAAACATTGTTAGAAAAGCACACTCATCAGTGTATACCAATAGATAAGTATAAAAGAAATCAGTCAAAACCAACGTGGCTAAATAAACAGGTAGGGGAGGAAATGGACAAAAAGAGGAAGGCATTTAGATTCTTTAAGTCAGAAGGGACGGTGGCATCGTATCAGAATTATAAGGAATGTAACAAAAATTGCAAATGGGTAATCAAATTAGCAAAAATGGATAATGAAAAAAGGATTGCAATAGAAAGTAAGATCAACCCTAAAAAGTTCTTTAAGTACCGTAATAGCAAAAAAAAACGGTAAAAGAAAATATAGGACCTTTTCAGTGTGAGATGGGCAGGCAGATTATTGGAGATAAGGAAAAAGCAGAGGTATTCAACAAATTCTTTGCCTCTGTGTTTACCAGGGAAGAATCAATTGCAGTGCCACAGGAGGAAGCCACAACTTCCATATTAATGAGCAATTGGTTAACTGAGGAAGACGTTCATAGGCCGCTTGAAAAAAATTAAAGTAAATAAGGCACCTGGCCCCGATGGCATACATCCAAGAGTTCTCAAGGAGTAAAGTTCGGTAATAGCCAAACCATTACATTTAATATTCAAGGACCCCATTTCCACAGGCTCAGTACCACAAGATTGGCATAACGCAGATGTGGTGCCTACAGTATATTTAAAAAGGGATCTAGATCACAACTGGGAAATTACAGACCTGTAAGCCTGACTTCAATAGTGGGGAAACTACTTGAAGGTTTAATACGTGATAATATTCAGGAATACCTAATGGAAAACAAAATTATTAGTAATAGTCAGCATGGATTTATGAAGGATAGATCTTGCCAAACTAACCTTATTTGTTTCTTTGAGAAGGTAAGTAGGAATTTAAACCAGGGTAATGCAGTTGATGTGGTCTAATGAGATTTTGCAAAGCCTTTTGATACGGTTCCACACGAGGTTGGTGTACAAAATAAAGCAAATTGGACTTAGTAAAAATATATGCACCTGGATTGAAAACTGGTTGAAGGATCGCAAGAGAGGGTTGTCATAAATGGAACTTTTTCAGGTTGGGCTAAGGTCGTGAGTGGAGTATCTCAGGGACCGGTACTTGGACCCCTGCTTTTTAACTTGTTTATTAATGACCTTGAGGTTGGCATCGAGAGCAAAGTCTCCATCTTTGCTGATGATACTAAATTGTGTATGGTAGTAGAATCAGAGCAGGATGTAATTTCTCTCCAGAAGGACTTGGAGAGACTGGAAACTTGGGCAGGTAAATGGCAGATGAGGTTCAATACAGATAAATGTAAGGTTATGCATTTGGGAAGCAAGAATAAACAGGTGACATACAAATTAATTGGGGATAAATTGGGGTAATCCTTGATGGAGAAGTATTTAGAAGTGCTTGTAGACAACAGGCTTAGCAATAGTGCCCAAAGTCATGCAGTAGCTGCAAAGGCAATCAAGATCTTATCTTGCATTAATTGGGCAATGGATGGAAGGGAAGTAAACAGAATTATGCCCCTTTCCAAAGCATTAGTAAGACCATACCTTGAATATGGAGTACAAATTTAGGCACGACTCCTTAGAAAAGACATTCTGGAACTAGAGAGAGTGCAGAGAAGAGCCACCAAATTAATAAAGGGGATGGACAATCTAACTTATGCTAGCTAAATTAGATTTATTTACATTAGAAAAGAGGCATCTAAGAGGAGATATGATAACAATATACAGATATATTCGGGGACAGTACAAGGAGCTTTCAAAAGAACTATTCATCCCAAGGGAAGTACAAAGGACCCGGGGGCATCCCTTTAGGTTGGAGGAAAGGAGAGTTTTTACCAGCAACACAGGAAAGGGTTCTTTACAGTAAAAATGTGAAATTCATTACCCATGGAGGCTGTGATGGCAAATACAATAGATTTGTTCAAAAAAAAGTTAGACAACTTTTTAGAAAGGAAATGTATACAGGGATATACCAAATAAGTAAACATGGGAAGAATGTTGATCCAGGGAATAATCTGATTGCCAATTCTTGGAGTCAGGAAGGAATTCATTTTCCCCTGATGAGATATCATCCAATGATATCTCGTCACTGGAGTTTGTGTTTGCCTTCCTCTGGATCAATAAGTAAGTATAGATGTAGGATAAAGTATATGTTGTCTAAATTTATTATAGGTTGAACTTGATGGACGTTTATGCCTTTTTTCAACCTCATCTACTATGTAACTACATGTGATTTTCAGAATTCTAAGAGATGTAGAAAAACTGATAGTGATAACATTGGTTGGACCAGCATGATCATTTTTTCCAAATAATGGCCGCACACAAGCTTGTGGGATCTCATTACTCAATATACGAGCTTCCTCTGCAGTGGAAACATGAAATGAAAAGATAGTGTAGAAAAAAACAACTGAATATGAAAGTCCATTATTACAATGACTGCATAAACTTCAGCTTCCCTCTAAACATTACTGATGTCCCTTCTAAGAGGTAATGCATTGTTTTGAGCTTTGTGAGGTGACCGCTTATATTTCCTTTAGCTTTATACAGTAGTTCTACCAAGGCCCCCAAATGCTCATGTAGCCTTTCATTCCTCCCATCCTGCCTGTGTCACTTCAGTAAAATCCCAGAGCACCTGTCATTCTCCATGTTCCTTGCTCTTATTCTTACTCATCCATCTTCAGGTTGCTCTCTTCCTTAGGTCATTCCTCCTGTAGATTGCCAGTATGCACATCTTAATAAAGGCATACAATGCCGATCTTAGTCCTATTTAGCTGTATTCACCTTATCCCATGATTCCCCCCCCCCCTCCTCCCTGGAATATTGCAGTCGGACATTCTGTTGTCATGGGTAATAAAATAGTCACAGCTTTATTTAATAATATACATAAAATGATCAAACCCCAAGACAGCTGGCCCGTCCCTACAATGGGCACTCTAAGTCCAGCCTATGGGTGGACCAGGTCCAGCCTTACAGGTGCACCAAGCCTGGCCTGGGGTTGAGCATGCTCCTCCCCCCTCCCAATCATCTCTTGTGGTAACCAGCCTGGCAGTACAGCTGGTGCATAAGTCGCTTGTTTTTCTGCATTCTTGATCTGGCCTGCCTGCTGTGACATTGAAACCTGCGAAAATACTAGAACAATCATTACATGCGTAGCAACTACCAGACCTCTTTCCTGGGGGGTGGGACCTTTGCAGTTTTGATGTACTGCTTGGAGCCCGGCTTGCCTCCTCTTAAGCCATTTTGTACACCTGGCTATGTGGGGAGGGAGAGGGGGGGGTTGCCATGCTTGCCATTCCACAAGGCTCCAACCAACTCAGCGCCAGCCTGTCGCCGGCTCCCAGTCTAAGGGTTGGTCAGAGCCTTAGGGGGTTTCAAAGGAAGCTGGCACCCCCAGGTTCCTCCTCTCCCCTCCCCCCCACATAGCCAGGTGTAAAAAATGGCTTAAGAGGAGGCAAGCCGGGCTCCAAGCAGTATGACATCCCTATGCTGGTGGCCTCTGCCTGTTCTCTCCCACCACACACAGTGGGAAGTGCCACCTCTGTCACATATTAAGAGCATGAATCTATAACATTATTTATAACATGGAAGAAACATCTTCATCTATTTCAAACCAACTGAAATTTGCATTACACAGCCAGGGCCAGATTGCTATCATTTCTCCCAGTCCTGGGGTACTGTGTGTTGGTTATTATTTATTTACTTGGGTGGAGAACATTTATTTCCAATCCAGTCCGATACCTGTAGCCACCCTTCATGTGTTTTTTTTTTTTTTTAAATGTCTGTTTCTTTATCTTTGTTTGTCAGGTTTTAGCATGCAGTGCACACTATTTCATTTCAGTTTTTCCTTTTGTTCGTCCTTAGTGGTTTTAGTAAAAGATTAGTGCTGAAATTTCTATATCAAAAATATCCCTGCTGCACAATTTTCGAACATTTAAGGCCTCATTTTAATGCTTGGGATAACTTTTTGTATTTTATTGCAATTACCATTTGTCTTTTCATCTTTCTTTCTGAGTCACCTGGAACGTTTTTAGGGACAGTGAGTGGTTGGAGTCCATATCGGAAGTTATTGTCAGTGAAATAGAAATAAGAGGTTTCTACAGGGCAGTGAATATTCAATAACATGTTCTGTAATGTTAAGAGATTTACAGAGATTCACAAATGTTTGTGAAAAAATACACAAGTCTGAAAGATATGAGCCAGAGAATGGCAAGGTGAATTGTGGGACACATTAAAACAAAATCCAATTATCCCGCTGTCCAATTGAGTTCGGTAATAAATAAAAATAAAGCAGTTTGAAGACCTATCTGAAATTAGTTACCAAGTCTAAAAGTCTTGTTGCAGTTTTTCTTTATATAATTTTTAATTCATGAAACACAAAATGGAATTCTCACACAGATTCAGCAGCTGTGCTTACTACTGTATACCGAGCAGGAGCAGAGCATGCTGGGTACCTCCTGTTCTGCAGGTGTGGGTGACAAGGTGATTTACAGCTGGCTAACCTCACATACACAGCTGAAGCGGCCTGCCCACAATGATTGTTTAAGATTGCAACAAACCACAGCAGGAATTTTAGCTTCCTGAAACGTGTTCTCTAAGCTGTCCATCTCCTGCATTTATATTTTCTTATTTGTTTTAATTGTCACTCTAGGCTGTATTGAACAACACAGGAACAATACATTCCTGTATCAATATCTAACTTTAAAATAGCTAATGAAAAGGAACCTACGGTGTTTTTTTGTTCAGGATCAGAGAAACGTTCTACTAGTTCTAAATTATGTTTTTCCGTTTGAAATCTGCATTTTCTCCACAAGTCTGCGCCTTTTTATCACACAGAAAGTTGTACATATTGCTGGATGGCATTTCCTGATGAGATGTTACTCTATATTGGTGTGCTGTTCTCTGCGGAGAGAGAAACAAGCACAGGTAAAATGCTATCTAAACCCTTAGTTTATGGGAAGTTCTTGCTCCCCCTTTCTTCTTTTTAAATACTTGCTGGTTCCATTGGCAGTGACCTGGGAGGATCGATTCACATGTTCTTACAGGATTCTGAGGCAATGCCGTACCTGGCATCTGGACACTCAGGTTTGTCCTGTTCGTGGTGGCTGTCAACATTTTCAGCTTGATTTGGCTGATTAGAAAGCGAGAATGTGACTGATATTTGGGGCACACCCTTCCTGTCAAGAGCCAATCTCAGGGTCTGAGGAATGCAGCTTTTAGAGACCAGACTTGCAGCAAGAAGCGAGGAAGGGACAGGGTTTGAGAGAACGGCCTAAAAGGGATAGCACAGTTCTGGTGGGTTTCAGACCCATAGTTAATCTTTGCTATGAAGGGTTCCCGTTTCCATTCACACATCATTGGTAGATAGATTTGAGTTTAACCCTTTGTGAAGGTGCAGTTCAGGCATGTTCTGGTTACAGATATATGTAACGCAATGGGTAGAGATATAGAAGTCAGTAAATGGCGCTTTGTGCTCATTTCCACAATGAGTATCTACTCATTTAAATGTTTTATGATGACAAGAAGCTGTAAGATTTTGTGTAGCCAATATAAGGCATGTGAATAGACTCAAGACTGTTTTTTTTTTTTTTGTTGTTTTGTTTTGTTTTAATCAATTTGCGTTACAGAATATAATACAAATTTTGGCTACAAATTCCCATTTTTTTTCTTTGGGTGACTTCACCAGGTTTTGGGGTTGGTGTCTCGATAAATAGCCTATGACAGAACAACTGCAGTTTCTGCACATGGAAAAAGTTCAGTTCTGAAATCCAGAAATAACTCCCCTGCAATGAAACATGTAATATGAAGTCTTAAGAGAGAAAATAATGGAATATGAATACCACCAATAATTACTGCAGCTTGCTTTGGACAATATCTTGGAAACTGCTAGCGTGGTCTGTTCTCTATATTGTAATAGGCTTAAGCTTGCTAAGATCATAACCAATTAAAAACATGAATCCTTACACTAGATAATTAGATCTAGGAAATTAAAGTTGCAAAACTATAAAGTCACCTACATATTCCATCTTCCAGATTTGGCCAGACAGAACTGTGACTTAATGTCTGGAAGTCTCCCTAAAGAGAAAGAGCTTCCACTATACTGTTTGCCCTGTGGGATAAGCAGAGGCCTGAGTCAGAGAACTGCTGGTCATATACGTGTCTCAAGTCTGTACCTGCTCACCCTGGGTCTGTCCCCTGCGGATAAACACAGGGCAGTGGCTGTCAAACTGGTCCTTCCCAAGGCGTGTTATTCATTCTCGTTTCATGAACTCCCTATTTAGTTATGCTCTTACTCAGCCAAGTAGATAAACAGGGCTTTGGTCTTCAGAGCTGTCAATTCTCATACTGTATATGTCTTTACTTGGGCAGTTTTATTAGATAGATGAGAGAAAATAATAAAACGTCATTATACTTCTCTTCTTTACTCCTTCTGCCTCTTCTGCACCTCCTCTTTTATGTCGTCACAGTGCAACACCATAGCCCAAACCGTCTGTTACTGCCTGCCCAAATTATTACTGCAGTGTAATAAAGGTAATCCTCGCTATCAAATGTTTCACTTTACAACAAATGGCATATCCAACGCTTTAAAATGCAACCCTATCGGCCGTTTTTTTTTATGCCGGAAGGCGTTATCCGACGCCTAAATGTGTAGCATGAGACTCACTTTACAACGGTTTCACTATCCAATGCTACTTCCAGAACGGATTCCGGTGGATAACCGAGGACAGCCTTTACAGTCTCTTCGGCTGCCTCATCCCTAGAAAAATACTGTTGATGCAGTTAATTTGTGGAAACTTACGGTAACATTGGCCAGTAACTACTCTCCTTCACTGCCAATCCAGAAGTGCCACTACACTATAGATCAGTGCCGTGTATTAACCTTGGCACTGGAGTAGTAGTTGCCCCTATTACTACTTCACTACGGTACTCTTCGGCCACTCAGACTGGCCCAGTCTTCCTATTGCAGCTATTGTTAAGGGAAAGAAATTACATCAGAGCAAAGGGCCTCTCCTTAGATCTCCCCTTAATGATCTAAGTGAAGTTACCCACGTACTCATTTTTAGTAGAACACGGGTTACAAAATGAGATGCAAAGTTAGTTAGTCCCAAAGCATGGTCCTTTTTGATACAAAATAAAAGCTTTTTATTAGTGTCACCAGGACCTGTAGACGCGTTCCACAGCTATTCCTTCAACCAGTGTCTATTAAAAGATTTAAGATCTGAATGGGGAAAGTAACAACCAATAAACATCTTACAATTGTATTATGTTCATGTTTGTGCCCTTTTACTTTGTAATATTGTATTGTATGTCTTTATTTGTATAGCGCTTCACAGTAGTAATACACGTGGTAATCATATAAATAACAAATAATATAATATAAATAACAGGTCATGGGAATAAGTGCTTCAGACAAAACGTAACATTTAGGAAAAGGAGTCCCTGCTCCGAGGAGCTTACAATCTAATTGGTATGTAGGAGGAAGGTACAGAGACAGTAGGAGGGCATTTTGGTAAGTGCTTCTGCAGGGGGCCAAGCTTTATGTATCATGTGTCTAGTATCTACGGTGCTACTCATATGCTTCTTTAAGCAAGTGTGTCTTAAGGTGGGTCTTAAAGGGGGATAGAGAGGGTGCTAATCGGGGATTGAGGGGAAGGGTATTCCAGAGGTGTGGGGCAGTCAGAAAGGTTTAAGGTGGGAGAGGGCTTTAGATACAAAGGGGGTAGAGAGAAGATATCCTTGAGCAGAACGCAAGAATCAGGATGGTGCATAGCGAGAAATTAGGGATGAGATGTAAGGAGGAGCAGAGGAGTGTAAAGCTTTAAAAGTGAGGAGGAGAATGGAGTCTAGGATGCAGGATTTCATAGGAAGCCAGGAGAGTGATTTCAGCAGGGGAGATGCTGAGACAGATTTAGGAAAGAGTAGAGTGATTCTGGCAGCAGCGTTTAGGATAGATTGTAGGGGAGACAGGTGAGAGGCAGTAAGGCCGGACAGCAGGAGGTTACAGTAGTCAAGACGGGAGAGAATGAGGGCCTGTGTCAGAGTTTTAGCAGTCGAGCAACAGAGGAAAGGGCGTATCTTTGTAATATTGCGGAGGAAAAAGCGACAGGTTTTAGAAACATTTTGAATGTGAGAAAAGAATGTGAGAGGAGTCGAGTGTGACCCCTAGGCAGCGTGCTTGGGCTACTGGGTGAATGATGGTACTTACAACAGTAATGTGGAAGGAGGTAGTAAGGCCAGGTTTGGGAGGAAGTATGAGGAGCTCTGTTTTTGTCATGTTAAGTTTAAGTCGTTGAAGGGCCATCCAGGATGAGATATAGCAGAGAGATATTCCGAAACTTTGGAAATATTACAATATAATTCCTAATTGTCACATTTTCGGTGGTTTAACTGCTTCCTAATTCTCTTTCAGGCTGCTTATCTGGGATTGTTGAGACAGAGAAAAGCATCACGGCGGTGCTGGGTATGGATGTGGTACTTCCCTGCTATTACAAAGCCCAGGCAGAGGAGAAGGTGGCGCAAGTCGTCTGGTCGAAGAGACCCTCGAATGGGAAGAATATTGAGGTTGCCATACTGAACGCAGAGTATGGGGCCCACATTTCAGGCCTCTACGAGGAACGAGTGAAAGAGAAAGCTCCCTTACACCCCGAAGATGGAAGCATCATACTAAAGAATGCCGTGCAGGCAGATGAAGGTGTATACCAATGCCGTGTGAACACCTTCCCAGCTGGAAGCTTTGAGGCTGAAGTCATGTTGAAGGTGCTAGGTAAGTCTTGTATAAAGCATGATTCAGGTGCTCTGAAGTTCACCTATATCTGCCACACTCACTTTCTCTTATTGTGGCAGAAGATCCTTTTGTGTTCTTTAAAGGTTCCATATTAAACTCTTAGTGCATCTGAAGGAGTAAGAAACAGCAATATAAATACAGCTAAACCCCGTTATAACGCGCCTCGCTATACCGCGAATCGGTTATAACGCGGTCTGAGCATGGCTCCCGAATTGAAAGCCTCCATTTTGCCGGCTTACCTGCATCTCAAATTTTCCATTTTGCCGCCTTACACTCTCCTCTTACAGCTCATCTCTCTCCTCTTCCTGCTGTCCACGTGCTCATCTCTCTGCCCGTCGTGTGCCATCGGGGGTTTTTTTTTTTTCAAACATTCAATTCAATGCTTTATTGACTACCAGACACAGACACAAACACAATTAAACATTAATACATTTTGTACAAAACACATGCAGGGATTGAACTCGGGACCTTCTGATACCAATGCCTTGCTTCTTACCTCTACACCATAGGCTTGGTGTGACAAGACAGAACCTATAAATATATTTATCCTCTACAACACAAGCTACATGTCAATGTGAAATCTTAAGTCTATTTCTAGCTGTCTATGACATCACACAGTTCTGTGGTCTAGTGGAAGAACTTCTTACCAACATATGCAAGGGTCCTGGGTTCAATTCCTGTATGAAATGGTATAATTAACTTTTTTAATAAATTATTATTTTAATTATGTTGTATAATTTATAAATATATAATTCTTTATTATTCTTTATTAAATAATAATTATTCATTAATCAATAATGATGTATTAATAATAATTCATTATTAATCATTCTTTATGATTAATTATGTATTATTAATAAGTATGATTATTAATTATTATTAACAGTTAATTAACTAATTAATAATTATTACTAAATACTTAATAATAATTATTAATACTTATTAATGAAACATATTAATAATTAGTAAGTATTAATTATTCTTATTAATAATTAAGTATTAATAATTACTTAATAATTATTAGCACCCAATTAGTAATAATAATTATTAATACTTAATTATTAACAACAATTATTAATACTTACTAATTATTAATAGTTATTAAGTATTAATAAGTTTTATTAATAATTAAGTATTAATAATTATTATTACTAATTGGGTATTAATAATTATTAGGTATTAGTAATACTTATTAATTAGTCAAAATTATAATTATTAGTCATAATTATATTAGTCAATATTATAATTAATAATAATAGTATTATTAATTAATAATTATTAAAAAATAATTATTAATAATACTTAATACATAATTATTAATTAATTATTAATTAGTTAATTAACTGCTAATAATAATTACTCATCATACTTATTAATAATACATAATTAATCATAAAGAATGATTAATAATGAATTATTATTAATACATCATTATTGATTAATGAATAATTATTACTTAATAAAGAATTATATATTTATAAATTATACAACATAATTAAAATAATAATTTATTAAAAAAGTTAATTATACCATTTCATACAGGAATTGAACCCAGGACCCTTGCATATGTTGGTAAGAAGTTCTTCCACTAGACCACAGAACTGTGTGATGTCATAGACAGCTTGAAATAGATTTAAGATTTCACATTGACATGTCCCTTGTGTTGTAGAGGATAAATATATTTATAGGTTCTGTCTTGTCACACCAAACCTATGGTGTAGAGGTAAGAAGCAAGGCATTGGTATCAGAAGGTCCCGAGTTCAATCCCTGCATGTGTTTTGTACAAAATGTATTAATGTTTAATTGTGTTTGTGTCTGTGTCTGGTAGTCAATAAAGCATTGAATTGAATGTTTGAAAAAAACAATGGCATACGACGGCAAGAGAGCAGAGAGATGAGCAGAGCAGAGAGATATGAGCACGTGGACAGCAGGAAGAGGAGAGCACTGGTAAGGTGGCAAAATGGAGGAGATTTAAATCTGTAATGAGGAAGCTCCAGAGCTGATGCCGGTGAAATTTTAACGCGACCCCGGTTGTAACGCGGTCTTTGGGTTGTGGACCCCGTGGACCGCGTTATAACTGGGTTTAGCTGTATATAATCCATTATACTAACTTTAACGTTTCTCAAAATGTCTCGATGTTTGTCTACAGTATATCTAACGTTGTTGCTTTTTCATTCACACGTAAAAAATTGTAATATTTTACAAATAAGTTGAAATTTATGCATAGAAGTAGAACAATGTGTTATTTTTTCTCACGTGATCAGATGAATGCACAGCAAATATAGTACAAGTATAGGCAGGTGGTGAAAATATCTGAAAAGTTTCAAAAGTTCACTTCTAAACTCAAACACAGGTATTAATTATAGCTCGCATGCATTCACAGCTAATACAGTCAACTAATTAAGGTTAAACAGAGGAGTGACAAGGCCGCTCACCTGGAGTATTCCTGAGTAGTGAAACATTAGCAAGGTGCATAGGGGAATAGATACATATTTGTTAACGAGGTTGATCCAAGAAGGATAAGAAAGAGACCCCACAACGTGCAATCATGCTAATGTTTCTAGTATGTAGTCGGGACTCGGTGGATCCCGGAGATATCGTATCTCTATGAGGCAGCTATCATGAGGTAATTGCAAGAAAGCTTGGCCCCGATAGGTCTATTACCAAGTGTTGTGCGTTCACGAAGGACCATGAATGGAGAAGGAAGGAACCGGTATACAAGAGGTGTGTAGTGAGAGATGTCGGGACCGCATCGCCACTCCACTGACGTCATCGTCGTGACGCCTCTACTGCCGACCTAGGTTTCGCGTGAAAGCCACGCTTCAGGGGGAGGAGTCTATCAGCTGATCTATTGGCGTAATATATATTATATATTAGCCAATCAGATAGTTCATACGTGAAGGCATCCAATCGGGTGTGATGCGAGACAGTGCTGTATTGTTTGCACATTAATATCCTCAGGAATATACATAATGTGAATGTTACATAAAGGAGCTATATATTTACGGTCAACACAATCTTTGTATTTTAATATCTTGTTAAAAACAGAAAGTGAATGCTGGAAAATCTATAAGATTGACTAATAGAGTCTTCAGTAGGATACTCCCAGTATTAAATCTAGAAGTGTGATAGTAGCTTAGAGCTAGAGCATAGATGGCAGGCTGGTATATTGCATTGGCCATGTACTGTATTAGGAGTGAAATGTACAGATAGTATATTTTTCATTTTGCAATACAATGACAGTTAATCTTAATGGTTTCCATAATATTAATATAGATAGGATAATCTAAGGCTTCACCAGAGATAAAGCAACCATTCTAAAAAAAAATACCATTACAACCAAGACCTAAGTCCTCTTTTTTTAGACGAAGTGGGTCTCCATACCAACACCTCTATAAGAGGAAAACAAGAAGGGGGCAGGGGGATTATCTAAGAGACAGAGAACGATGGGCATATCAGGATCGATAAAAGAAACAACAAACAAAATAACGCAGGTGATTAACCTATCCCAAAATATCCTGATCCTCAATCATTTAAAAGTCCTCTCTAAAGGTCTATCTTTCTGCCCGACCAACCAAATGGACATCTTTGAGTGCGTCAAAGACATCAACCTGTTTTCCCGTAAACTGTCACTACATAAATTCATTACCCGTCGTCAAAAATGGAGTAGTCGGAATACACCTTATGAACACTTCGACTACAAAGATCATCCTCTAGCAAATATCATTGAGAGTATTATCGATGAGAATGAGAGACCCCCAGGGTAAGGTCCCTTTACCAGCCTTAAAAACAAATCCACATTTGTTCCACCACCTGGAACTAGTACAAATGTCGATGACTTTACTAAATTAGTTACCAAAGACTTGATGGGCTTACAACTTATCAAAGGTCATCAAAACTTGAACGATTAGCCCTTAAAGACCTCGAACAGGATATGGATATCATTATTAAACCCTACGATAAAGGGGGGGAATATAGTGGTATTGATCACCAATGATTATGCTCGAGAGTGTAGATGCCTTTTATCTGGCAAATAGTGCTATCACATTCTCAAAACTGACATGACCTTCTCTTTTCTCAAAGAGTTGACTAATATTCTCCTGTGGAGGAGCACTGTATGTCTTTTGAATGAATTTGTGGGATCATTGAACAACAGCGAACACCACCTTAAATTGACGTACCAGGTGAAGAAAGATTATATTGAATTCCTAGATCTTACCATTAGTAAGAACACGGATGTTAAGCTCCAAACGAGCATCTGCAGAAAACCTAACTCCACTAACAACTTGTTAAGGACAGACAGCCATCACCCTAGCATGTCATCAAAAATATCCCGACCGGACAATTTCTTAGGTTGAGGCGCAATTGTTCAATGGTACCTGAATATCAAAAACAAGCTGTAGAGATGGGCACAAGATTTTACGAATGTGGCCATACCAGACACTATTCAAAAAGCCTATTATAGAGGACTCGCCACTCCTAGACCAAAATTACTCGTTAAGAACACCCATAAACTGATAGATGAGACTGTCAGGTTTATTACCGTATATAATAACCAATGGAGGGAAGTTCAGGGTATCTTCCGGAAACATTGGTACATTTCTTTTAGAAGATCCTGATCTATAAAGAATTACTCTGGGAGGTTCCAAATATGGGCTATAGGAGACCCAGAAGTATCAATGACAGGCTGGTATGTAGCCATTTTCAAACTCGACCAACAAAAACATGGTTAGGGGATAAACCACTAGGCTCATCCCTGTGGGAAATGCAAAGCCTGAAAATTTATGAGTGACAAAAGAATTTTCCAATACCAACAAAACAGCCACATTTAAACTTAAACACTTCATCAATTGCGCTACTACTGCGATTTGCAGGGATTGAACATATACCCCTGGGTCCATGACTGGGTAACTGGGATAAACGTCTGCTTCAAAGAGAATGTAGATAGATCTTCCAGCTACAGACCCTGAGTCCATCTGGACTGAATGTGGGATTTATTTATTCCCCTTTTCTTTAGTAATAGTCAGTATTCACAATATGGTATGCATCTTTAATGTACCCTGATAGGCTATGTGCCTTTTATTCTAAGTATACACTGCTACATCATATCGAGGCACGAAGACATCTCATAAACCTTAGTTTTGCTTACCTGTTAATCATCATCCACACTATTACCCTTCACTATATAGTTAATAGTTTAGCTTGTTTGTTTTGTTTTTTTTTTAGGGGGGGGTGGATACAGGTATATAGAGCATTTAAGCACGATATGATCTGTATTGACCATTTTGGGCAGATCAAACATCTATCTCACAGTCCTACCCTATTTACACCCGCCTTTGAATCACCTTTAATTATCACCTTCACTACTCACTTCACCTTCACTATTTATTTACAAAATATTTTTGTATATATCATGAATATTATTTATCACATATACCAACACTACACCTTTACTTCAATTAATCATTTATAAAAAAATATTACCACCAATTACATTGATTATAGATCTATAATCATAGATCTATTCTCTCTCTATCTATCTATCTACATACACACACACACTATATCCTTCAGGTTCTAAGACATTCTAGACTAAATACTAGAGAGATATATCTTTTCTCTATTTGAGTCTTGTATATCAACTACTTACCATTATTAATAATATTTTTTTATAATGGTTATTTATCTCTGGCGAAGCCTTAGATTATCCTATCTATATTAATATTATGGATACCATTAACATTAACTGTCAGTATATTGTTCATTTTGCAATACAATATCTCTACATTTCACTCCTAATACATGGCCAATGCAATATACCAGCCTGCCATCTATGCTCTAGCTCTAAGCTACTATCACACTTCTGGATTTAAAAGTGGGAGTATCCTACTGAATTAAGACTCTATTATTCAATCTTATAGATTTTCCAGCATTCACTTTCTGTTTTTAACAAGATATTAAAATACAAAGATTGTGTTGACCGTAAATATATAGCTCCTTTATGTAACATTCACATTATGTATTCCTGAGGATATTAATGTGCAAACAATACAGCACAGTCTCGCATCACACCTGATTGGATGCCTTCACATATGAACTATCTGATTGGCTAACAAGATAGGACATATCTTTACACGAGGTGTGTATATATATATATATATATATATATATATATATATATATATATATATATATATATATTACGCCAATAAATCAGCTGATAGACTCCTCCCCCTGAAGAAGCGTGGCTTTCACGCGAAACCTAGGTCGGCAGTAGAGGCGTCACGACGATGACGTCAGTGGAGTGGCGATGCGGTCCCGACATCTCTCACTATACACGTCTTGTGTACCGGCTCCTTCCTTCTCCATTCAGGGTCCTTCGTGAACGCAGTACACTTAGCCCTGATAGGTCTATTACTATCGTGCAATTACCTCACGATAGCTGTACCCTATATAACCCTACAGCAGCGGTGCGCAAACTGGGGGGCGTGAGACTGCCTGTGGGGGGGGGGGGGCGCGCGGCTTACAGAGGCCCTGCGCGCGCGCTTCCCGAAGGCACTTAAATTAAATGCCGGGGGAGCTGCAGGGCCTCTGTAAACCTTTACTTACTTTGGCTCCACACGCGTCGCCATGGCAACGCGACGTCATACGCCGCAAGGTCATGTGACATCATGACGCCGGAGCCGAGGTAAGTGGGGGTGAAGGGGTGCGTGGGGGTGGGGTGACCGCCGGCACGGGGGCGCAGGGGAAAAAAGTTTGCGCCCCCCTGCCCTTCGGTACCTCTGTGGTAAAGGCTAGTATATACTATTTGCACCCTATGAGAGTTATATGTAGACCTGTATGGTAGTTTGCTTTTGTACTACTGTCACATCTATTCCCAATGAGTGTATTTTCTATTTAAAGACAATGTATGCCATCCTGGCACTACTTACACTAACACTTAGATACACATCTATCTATGTTTTGTTACATAGCTATTATTTTGATACTTGGTCTCCTGGTATTCTGACACATTGCTCTGACACTGCGAGAGAGAGCCTAGCCAATAATATCAGATAGGCAGATTGTGTATAGATTGTGCACACTAACTAGCCGTGCATTTCACCAACAAGGACCTCAACTAGATTTTATTGGGATAGTCTCCATTTACAATAGTATACAATGAGCCTATAGGCTTAGACTACCTTGATATTCTAGTGTCTCCACTCCACTCTGGGGATTTTAATATCACTGTACATATATTTCACATTGTAATATTTGATATGTAATTAAAATGTTTATTATTTTCTTTATTTGCTGATCCATATGTCATTAGACCTGCCTCATAGAGATACTATATCTCGGGGATCCAGGGAGTCCCGACTACATACTACAAACATCAGCATCAGTGCACTTTGCGGGGTCTCTTTCTGACCAACCTCGTAAACAACTCATTAAGGTTCCATTTTCAAATGAATAGCATTATAGCCTAGATAGGACTTTGAGTCAAAAAGCTTGTTGTAATCAGACTAGGATGTGAACGACTTTGAAGTCCCCATATATGCCAGTAACAGAACAGTCTTCCTCAAATGTGCCTTTTACCAAAATAGTCCAAGATAATCAGCCACTGGGAAGTCCGGTTCTTACAGAATATTAATAATTTGGAGTCAGACTTACTCATTGGATTGTTGTCTTACTTACGGTAGGCATCAATACCTCGTAGGGTTCAAATAAGTTTCTCCCATTAAAGCAGCAAGCATGTGAAATCCTATATGGTTTTTCTTTTTTAATAAATAAGTTCTGTAGTATTAGATAATCATTTTTTTTCCCCAACTCTTTGCAATTTTTTATTGAGTTTTAATATACAGAGCATCCTTTGATTTCTGTAGCAGGTTTTAGCCCACCTCCCCAGCAGTGCAAGATCTTTGCAACACTTTCCTGTTTGTGGTCATTTGTTGCCAATATTCCCAGCAGTGTGAGTTGTAAACTGTAACAATAGTAAATGTGACCTGGTAATATCCAGATACATTGTAGCTGCTGAGTTACACTGACTGAAAGATTGATTGGAACGGAAAGGTGGCTATTTACAGTAGTTAGGCACACAATCGGGATTTAGAACAGGAGCACCAAACTATTGTCAGGTAAGAATATAGAATTATACATTTGTCCCATGCTTTACATTAAAAAAAAAAAGGGTGGGGGTGGGGGGGAAAGGGAGGGGAATGTAGTATTGCAGCTTTAAAATCCCAAAAATGTAGTTTAAAACACATATTGCGGGTCAGGAGCCTTTCTTATTCTGATTAGCTCTGATGTACAGAGGCTGGGAATCTTGCCTTACAAAGTATATTTTGCGTCACTGCACAGAATTGCATCTAGACAATTCCTTTTCTCGGCTCCTTGTGTTACCAGTCTATTGTTAATGCGCTTAACGTTTGAGAAACTGAAATCCTTCACATACACCACAAAAGTTTAATAAAGAACTTGAAAGAACACAAGAAGACTTTCTGGCACAGAAAAGACAAAGTTAGGTGTGGCCGATGTGAGTAAACTTCAGAGCTCTGGAACTGAGCTGAGTCAGCATGTTTTCTAAGGAGATCAGAGCAATATTTCTCACTTTGCCCCTTTTTCTGAGCAGGTTTACGGGCTGTGCAGAATGTAGCTGGCCCCTCCCACACTTTAGCAATGTATCAAATTGCTTCTCTACTGTATGTCTAAAACAGAAACCGGCATTAAATTAACACAGAGACAACAAAGCCCTTTACAGACCCAATATTAACTTATCGGGAAATAGAAAATCAAAAAGGAGACAGATTTGGGGGATATCATGTGATCTTCCTACCCCTTGACACGCAGTATGGGTTTCAGACTTGTAAAGAGTAATATACAGACTTGTAGTTTTATGTATGCATGTATGTATGTATGTCTTTATTTATATAGCACCATTAATGTACATGGCGCTTCACAGTAGTAATAAATGTGACAATCATAAAAATAACAAATACTACAAATAACAGATCATGGGAATAAGTGCTTCCGACATACTGTAAAAGTAACATTTCGGAAGAGGAGTCCCTGCTCCGAAGAGCTTACAATCTAATTAGAAATTTAGTTTAGAAATGAAACGCTTCAAGTTGTGTTGTGGAAAAACTACATGTTTCAAACTGAACATGAGATGTAGTTATGTCCAGTAACATTTGTTGTTTAGCTTATATTTGTCAAAAGTAAGAGGGATGTAAGAGAAGAGACAAAATGTGTGAAGATCAAGAATGTGGCACCCCCATGGTTCTGGTCACAATATCTTTCTGCATTTCTCAGACCCCAGGACTAAAAAATAAATTTTCTGTCTCATCTCCCCTGGTTCTTTAGTTCCCCCGTTGCCCACATTGAACACTGGCGAGTTGCTGAAAGAAGGAGAGGGGAAGACGATGGCAGCTTCTTGTACTGCTGAGGGCAACCCTGCTCCCAGTCTGACTTGGGAGACTGATGTGGAAGGGACCAATATCTCCCGTACCTCTATGCACCCACGCTCTACCTCTGTGACCAGTGCGTTCTACGTCGTACCAACCCGCGGCATGAATGGAAAATTCCTCACCTGTACTATCTCACACCCAGGATTCGAACAAGAGAAGAGAATCAGACACATTCTCAGAGTGAGATGTAAGTATTAATACTATGAAACTAGTCATTCTTGTAGAATAAACCACTTGTCACGTGCGTTTTCAGCCATATGATGAGCTACTATATATAAAAGGGCACCACATGGTTACAGCAGAAGGAAGTGGTTTTGTGTCATTTGTGTTTTCCTTCCTATTGGGTCTCCTTTCATTGTTTTTCCCCTCTTTACCCTACTGTATTTAGTCCTGTTGGCTGAGAGTAGAGGGGAGCCAGATGTTTTGGTTAAACACTTTCTTATTCTCAGATCTGGCTGATGTCTCTATCCAAGGCCATGAAGAGGGCTGGTTTTCTGGGAAAGAAGGTGCCACAATGAAGTGTCTCTGTGAGGGAAACCCAGAACCAGAATTTAAGTGGTCCAGGTAAAACTAAGCCTTTTTCTACAGTTGTACATTGGGGCTAGCCCTATTCTACAATAATATGGCCATTTGTAGATAATTGGGGGGAAACGTTGGCATTGTGACCCATACCACACCTAAGGTCTAACTGGAATTCATGCACATTTTCTTCAATTATTTTCACACAATGTACCTTACCGTTTTGGATCTGCAACCACATAAAGACTCCTATCTCCCCATAGCCTCCCCTGCAACCAGATGAAGAGCCAGGGCCCTAGTTCTAAAAAAATAAACAAAAATAGTTTAAAATGTTTCTGCCTGGTACCTTATTCAGCCCAGAATCGTCAGGCAAATAATGACAAATAAGCTTTGCAAGAATGAACGCTCAACAAGTAAAACTAGACTGTCAATCAATCAGTTGAGGGAAGCACTGTATGCCACACTTACACCAAGATTCAGGCCCTGCAAACACTGGCAACTCCATACTCTAAAGACACAAGGAAAGCCGGGGCAATGAGCTGAAACTGCTACTAAGAAAAAAACCTAAAGCATGAAAGGAGTCACTGATCCCTGGAGGAGAATAGGAATGCTTATTCATCCAAAAAAACAGCAACCTTTCATATTCATTATAAAAAAAAAAAAACTAAGGGGACTGGCTGCAACACGTCTGAGCTGAAGACTGTCAGGTTTAAAGAGTAAAAAATATAACTCTGCATCTTTATTGTCCGATTATTTGTGCTTTAAAAGTTAGTCAAAAGTAATCTGATTGTGTATATGTGTGTGTGTATGTGTATATATATATATATATTATATATATATATATATATATATATATAAATATAATATAATATAAATGTGTATGTGTGTGTATATATATATATATATATATATATATATATATATATATATATATATATATATATATATATATATATATATATAGTGTGTGTGTGTGTTTTTTTTTTTGCCTGGATAGCTTGTGTTTTATGGAGTAAATAAACACAATCTCTTTTTTCAGTATTCTTGTGTCCAATGAAATATTTACCGAGCACGGAGTGTCTGTCCCTTTTTTCCTTTTCTGTATCTTTTTGGACAGCATGCACCCTCCCTTTACTGCTTTTTAAAAAAAATGTGTGCGTGCCCGGTTTCTGATGATATAGATAGATCTATATTGATAGATATATAATATATATATCGTGTGTATTGCCGACCTGAGGAAGAGAGGAAAACTCTCGAAAGCTTGTCCTATGACAAATTGTTAGTCCAAATACAAAAGGTATCACCTAATACTGAAGAACTCATTTATTCTGCACTATATACATACATATATAGATATATATATTTGTAGTAGAATTTTTCAGAAGCTGTATAGCCTGGTTTCTAATTGCCAGTATATACATTGACTTTACTAAAATGACATTGCCAACTCTGTGCTCACATGTACAGGTGCGCCGACGAGTATTCTAAAATTTGCCTTAAACTTGCCTTGGAAAATCTGGGGCTATCACCAACAAGAGCCAGGTACATGCTGCAAACATTTCAGTGACATTTCTGCAGAGACTAATGGCCCATCGGATTAACACAGCAGGGTTCCCTGGCAGTCCCATTCAGTTTGAATGGGACTGCCGGGGACCCCCGCTGTTAATCTGATGGGCCATTAGTCTGTCTGCAGAAATGTCACTGAAATGTTGCAGCATGTACCTGGGTCTTGTTGGTGATAGCCCCAGATTTTTTTAGAATACTCGTCGGCGCTACAGTAGAATTGAGTGGTCTGTAGGAGTTGTGAAAGGATCAGCAAAAACTAAAATACAATTGTATCGCAGGCTAGTATCTTGCAGGAAGTTGAGGAGGTACTGAGTGATGTAGTAATTACAGAGACACTGTGTGCAGTCTGTGACACTGCAGTGTCCTGGAGGGAGTGAGGGGATAGCACCTCAGAGTTTAGTTACACTCCTAGCAGGATAAGTGAGAAGTAGAAAGGTTTCGCATTTCCAGTCAGGTCTGAACAGACCCAAGCCCTTATAACTTGGCAGCCTTTCTCCAACCTTTGAGCTCGTGGGAAAAAGCCGACTCTGAATTCTAGCAGGACTAGTTTATGATGTCATGACTCCCTACGAGCTGGAGCATGTGCCCAGTGAGAAGAACCATGCTACTATACGCAGATAATACACAGACTCTGACATTCTCTGCAATTCTGCTTCCTGTTATACATCTCCTTCTTTCTTCTCTTTATTGTGTACCTCTTTTCTTCTATTAACCTACATGCCACTTTCCCAGGGTGAATGGCTCTCTCCCAGAAGAAGTAAAGGTTGAAGGGAACACCCTGATATTCCAGAGTCCGCTCAGTGTAGAGGATGCAGGTGTCTACATATGCCAAGCAACAAATGACATCACAAGCAGACAAGGTCGTGCCAGCATATCCATAGCAGGTATGAATGTCGCAGCTACAAAGCTGGATGTATTGGACTATTTAGGTATGTCATGTATCTGTGCTCCATTACACAGCACAGAATAACATCCTTCTAATAAAAACAAGAATTGAAATGAATACATTTAGTATGCGATTTGGAACTCCTTATATACCTGGACGACCAAAACCGTCTGCTGAAAAGTCACAGTAGATAGATTTAAAGTAAAAAACTGCTGCTCTTTGCCTCTGTGCTACAGAAAAGCACATACTGGGTGCCTGTTCAAGTTTGTCTTTGCTCGGTTACATTTTCAAATATAACTATTAAAATAGAAAAGATGATGGTGTAATTTAGGACTTTTATTGAACAAAGGTGTGGTTAGTGTGGGACTGAAACTTCAAAGTGAAGTTTACATTTGTAGGCGGAAAAGGAACAAAATGACATTAAAGCCATAAGCGTCATTTGGAGAAGAGACCAGGCTAGTTTCTATCAATCATCTAAATCTCAACATAGGTGTAGCCCATAGTGGAAGAAAAGTGCATGTTTTCCAAAGCCCATGCTCCTTTTTTGGGGGGATGGGAGGGGTCTCTAGAGGAGTTAAGAACAAGGTGATAACTTCCAAGCCAAGCTACATTCTTTTATCAGCTAGAAAGCGAGGTAAAACATAATCACAGGCCCCCTCACTGCATTGTTGAAAAGTTTGGTATTGGTGCACTGTCTAAAACTGCACTTCCAGGATTAGGAGGGAGCATAGTCGTCAGGATTTCACCCCAAATAAAGAGAGAAACAATATAGTGCACTTCTGTATATGCAAAGTGGCAAACAATTCCTCAGAGTCTTGGCTCATATAGAGAGCCTACTTACAGACTGGCAGATATAACACAGCAGTGGGTATGGGTAATGTCAGCAGATCTGGGATCCAGTCTGGTCTTGTATGTCTCAGGGAAAGACAAAAGAGAGCCAATAGTGCAGACCAGTTTAAAAATGTATCGACATAAAATCAAGGAACAGTAATGTACTCACATTCTGTACAGAAAATACAGACACATCAGGTAAAGGTGAATGCAACTTTGATACTGTCCCCGTGATGATATACTATCTAAACTTAGCTCCAGGACAGAGAAGTGGCAAATTACCCGCTTTACTAGATCACCCTATGAAACGAAGCATACAGTATTTCCAAATAATACTTAGATAATTGTTGCAATTGTTGCAGAGATAAGGTAGAATTCTACTTTTTGAATCCGCCCTCTGCTTTAGACTAGGATTACAAATACCTTATACTTCAGCAAGGATCACTGTACATTTGTAATTATCTGATCCTATTTGTTCTCTACAAATAATAAAAGCATTAAACTCAATTGTAATCCAGTCTTCTCCATCCTTCTATACAAAAGGCATGTTAGTGCACTCGTCTTGTATATTTGTAATGTTCAATGGCAGCAGTTTAGCAATGTCATCTAAGATCTTGGCACCTTTATAATTAGTTTTTTCTCACGGGGTTGTGCTGCTTCCAAGCATGTGGTTTGTGATGTCTCTAAAAAACCTCAATACAATAGTTTCTGGCATATGCTTCCATTCCTGACTATGCTTAGTAACTCACATGATCACATGGAATATATGTAACCCTCTCAGTCGGTTACATTCTTTAGTGCCACAGTCACTGCTGGCGTAGAAACAACGAACCATAGAGAATGTAATCCAATAATAATGACCATAAGGGAGAACCTTTCCTCCTATTTAATAAGCACTTGAAAGACTTAAGTGCCTTTATATGCTCCTTTCCATAGTGTACATGGTATGTTTGAGCTCGCTACTCCGCACAGCTCATGGTGCGGAAATGCATAGGCCAGGTTATTAATTAGATTTGTGCTGGTCACTGAACATTAAGCTGTGCTAATTCTTAAGCAATCCATCATTATCTTATTTTATGATCTTCCTCATGGAAAGGAATGTCCACGTAATGAGATCTGTCCATCCATGTCACCTTATTTCTCTGCCACTTTGCTGGAGAACCCATCACTTATTTGCTTTTACAACCACTGCAAATAACTCTTTATAAAGGTCATGGCACATAACTACGAAGCGGGGCTATTCCTGAAAGAACATCCAGTGCCAGAAGACACATTACAGCCCTTTCAAATGAATGAAGGTGTCTTATGGTGTAGCACCACTTAGTGAATATGGGCGTATGCATCTACAGTATAAATGTGTATGAATGTGATGTCTAACAGAAATTGCCACATGCTTCATACAGTATGTGGTCCAATAAAATATACTTGATATAAGGGAGAATGAGTGGTTCGTTGAGTAAAGACACTGATTGACACTGAGATTGTTGCAGGGGAACCTGGTTCAATTCCCGGTGTCTGCTCCTTGTGACCTTGGGCAAGCAACTTTATCTCCCTGTGCCTCAGGCACAAAAACATAGATTGTAAGCTCCACGGGCAGGGACCTGTGCCTGCAAAATGTTTCTGTAAAGCGCTGCGTACAACTAGCAGCGCTATACAAGAACATATTATTATTATTATTATTATTATTGATACTTGGGTACAACAGGCCTACACATACCAGAAACTCCGCACTTTGATTACATTACACCAATAGTAAATATTCCCTCCAATGTTCTGAGCTGCAGTATAATGGGTGTCGTTAAGACCTAAAGTCATCAATCTCCATTAAAACTCAGTTAATATCGCACACCAATGGGGACAGAAAGACTGGGCTGTATTACCACAATGTTATGACTTCAGTCATCAATATTACGGTGATATTTTCCTGGGTATGATGTTTTTAGACTAGTTGCGATGCGGTAATTAACGGAACCTTAATCCCTTTGATGCTGTGGATACCAAGGTACCCCACAGGTAAACACGGGGCTTACCCCTACAACCACTACCACCCGAGGGCCTAACTATCCACAATTCCCACCTCTTGTTGAGTACTGGCCAATAGCCCTATTAGCAAAATGTTGCTTAATAGGGCTTTTGGCCACGGAAACAAAAACAAAAAAAATAGTTTTTTTAAGACACCTTTACCATTAATAATATTATGTATGTGCCATTAATAATATTATGTAATATTATGTATGTATATCTTTATTTATATAGCCCCATTAACGTGACATAATGATATAAATAACCCATAATGGGAAGAAGTGCTTCAGACATAAGTCACATTTATCTCACTGGATAAAGTTTGACCGATCTCCTGGTGCTGTGGAAGTTTGTATCTTGCTGTGCGCCTCGCCGGGCGTCTCCAGGTACATCTTGTACCGGGATTTCCCCGGTCTGCGGACAGAATCCCGGTGCAAGATTTACACAGCAAGATACAAACTTCCACAGCACGAGGAGGTCGGTCACATTGTATCCAGTGAGATACTACACGTTGCTATACTGTATAACACTGACTCTCTCTCTCTCTCTCTAAATTGTGATTATATTGCCTTTTTCATCCAGACATATTTTCCCTGTTCTTGTATAGCTTTTAATTGTTTATATTGTTCCACCATTCCATCTAAGTTATATTTATTTACATTATCTTTGCCCAGTTCTCTCTTCCAATATATTGGTATTTGAATTTCAATCACTATAGTTATCTTTTTGCGCCGAATGCACCATGTTCCATAGATACTGTGGTTTTCTGTATTAAAAGCAGCATTGTGGCCGCATATAGATTTAACTAGTTAACCTTATTGTTTTTGCGCACTTGGTATAGATATATATATATATATCGTGTGTGTGTGTGTGTGTGTGTGTGTGTGTGTATATAATATATGTGCATATATATGTATGTATAGAGATATATACATATAAAATAAAAAACGAATAGACGATACCGTTCTGTGGCTAACGAAATGCTTTTATTTGTGCGAGCTTTCGAGATATTAATATATATATCAGTGTATCTCATTTCATCCTGCAATGTGCGGTTTCTCATTACACTGGACTGTGGTTCTTTGGCTAATGTAGTGATATATATATATGTATATGTGTGTGTGTATATGTTCCAATCGCGCAGACTTTCCCTCTGGGATAGAGTAGGGACGTCTATGATGAAGAAAACCACCTTGTAGCAGGTTTGTGAGTGGGCGCTCTCCGTTCACCCACACAGAGATCTTCCTGGATCCCGGACAAGGGAGACACCGCTCATCGGAGGCGAGTTGCAAATAATTGTATTGAAAACAGACAAGATGCATCAGTAACTTCCATTAGAATAAGTAAAAGTAGGCACAACAGGGGCGTCCGTAAATAACCTGGCGCACCGGGTCCCCGGACTAAAACCTGCAGCTCCAGGAACAGCAGGGACATACATGCGTCACAGCAATAGATACATACCCAAGCAAGATACTTAATCAATTGGTAAATCAATTGAAGACTTGTGAACACACACCGTACAATACACATGATCACAATACACATTCGACATAAAATTACAATTTCCTAAAGAGAACAATACTTAATCATATAAGTGCAAAAGTTCATAATCAACTGTGTAAAGATGAAGAGTGACATAAATGTGAATGAGAGATACATAATAATCAAATAAATAAAATACATACTGTATTCTGACAAGAAATGGCCGCTGATGCCACTTAACCTTCAAAAAAAGAACATGTGCAAAAACATGATTCATTCACTCAGGAATTAAAACGTGATTGCTAATAAATGTAAATGCGATGAGTATTAATGGAACGCAAAGCCACTAAATATACAGTATATCTATATCTGGGTGAACATTCCACTAATTATATACTAAACTAGTATAAATAGCAATAAATCACAGATAATCCTTAAAGGAAAAACAACTGTGACTACCTGAGAAACAATATAGCTATTTAAATAGCAAATGCAAAGAAAAACAATTACATGTGTGACCAGTGTTAATGAGGAAGGTGGTACCTCTGAATTAAATGCTAAATACACACATATATACACACACACACACACACACACACACACACACACACACACGTTAAAACGCAATTCATGAACAGTTTATAAATTGACAAACGGACAAAATCCTATTTATAAAACACAGTAACAATATGTGCTGAGTGTGTGTGAAATGACACACACATCCCCATAAAATATAGAAAGATACAAAGACACTGGTAAGTATAAAATGTAAACATAAAATCCTGAGGTGAAACGAATCACAAAGATACATTCATTTCAGAAAGAGTTATATCAACCACATCATTAAAACCTTATTTTGATGTTATTATGTTCGTTTTACAACATAATAATTTCTTATGTGAGTCCAGGTTCCATCAACAGGTGTGTGGCACCGCCATGCGCATGCGGTTTGCCCCATCTTTTGCCAATCTCTATATCGGATATTGGAAGGAGATCTTGTGGAGCATTGATATGTCCTCCCCGCAACTTAGACTGTGGAGAAGATACACCGATTATGTAATTATCATCTTGGACGGTGCCCTGGATTCCATTTACCAATTTGTCTCCTTATTGAATGTTAATACATTCCATCTTCCTTTTACCATGGAATCTTTGAGAGATGAGACCTAGTTTTTAGATTTGGAGGTCTACATTAAGGACACTGACATCTCTACTAAAGCCTATTTCAAGGAAGTGTGTGCTAATTTCTATTTGGATCCATCCAGTAACCATGACATAAAGTGGATCGATAATATCCCTTGTAGCCAGTTCAGGAATTGTACAGAAGTGTCGTTGTTCGTTTTAAACCTTTTGAGATATATGTTTGACAACAAACATTATGACAGAGCAGTAGCACAAGCTTATCATTGGGCCTTACAACAAGATGGAGGGTCTCTCCTATAGCACTGTAGGGGCATAAGGAGGAAACCTAAAGATGTATTTCAGTCCAGATCCAATTTTTCTAGTATACCAATGGAAACTGATGGTTTGGGGGAATCTATTACTACTGTGTCCAGACAAGTGTCAGAATTGGATATGGATGGACCCTTTTTCAGCTCTCGACTTACAGATGCAGCAGCCGTTATCCGACCATTTCTCGAATTGGTTTTCGGGCTCCCTGCTGTTTTAATCCTACCGGGGTCTACTGGTCTGTAAGAGACGCGCAGTAAGAGAGAGGCTGAATCAGTCGCTCTAACTGTGCGCCTCTAACAGGCGATCACTGGGGTTGTATTTCATTTTAAACACTACAGTATTGTAGCAGGGAGTCTCCGGAGCTGAACCGCATTGATTTCAGGTCCGGGGACCCCCTTCTTCTCGAGTTACAGGGTATCCCCGCCATGTTAAAATCCTCTGAGTCATGTGACCGTAGGATCTAACCCCAGAACCCCCCTCCTCCCCCCCCGCTCCCCCCAAGAAAACATTATTACCTTAGCAGATAGCTGCTACGGTAATTAAGCTGCTTACATTTTATTTTTTATTCATAGTGTTAGACCCAATAATAAAGATTTATTTCTGCTACAGAGGGAACAGAAGTAGAGAAAAGAACAAAGTTCTAAATATCAGCGCTCAAGATCCATGAATCAATAATGGCCATAAGTTTATAACTGCTCAAGATCTTCAATTAGCTTGAAGATGAACATACTGTAGAAGCCTCTGTGAGTATCCATGATTTAGTGTGTAGGTAAGCTTAGATAGAAGGGGGTAATATATGTATATAAAGTCCTGCGGTGTATATTAGAACAAACTGTATATGAACAGCCTAGCCCCGTCTATCACCTTGTAGACAACCTCCCTAGAGCAACACACATACAATCTTTTCTCCGTATGCATAAAGAAGAGGATGATGTACTCACAGTCTGAGGCAGTGCGGGCATCATGCTGACAGCATGCTTAGAGAGATCCAAATGGGTAAAAAGCAGAGCACAGCATTCGCAAAAATATGGGGCTACAAACCAAGAGCTGTTAAAAACACCTTTATTTACTCTGGTGACAGCATCTATTGCTGTGGTGCGTTTATGTCCCTTCTGTTCCTGGAACTGAAAGTGGTAGACCTGCCAGATCCTTGCGGAATTTCATTTACTAACTCCCTGCTACTCGGAACGCGGTTGTGCCTACTTTTACTTATTCTAATGTAAGTCACTGATGCATGTTGTGTGTTTTCAAAACAATTATTTGCAACTCACCTTTGGTGCGCGGTGTCTTCCTTGATATAAAAACATAGATTGTAAGCTCCACGGTGCAGGGACCTGTGCCTGAAAAATGTCTCTGTAAAGTGCTACGTAAAACTAGCAGCGCTATACAAGAACATGCTATTATTATTTATATATCTATATCTATCCCATGCCTGCTGCAGCAATAAAGGCTATCTCCACCTCTCTCCTGGGGAAAGAGATCTCTTAATAGACTGTTCATTCACATATGTGTTCCGGGGCCTACTAATTGTGTATGTATAACAGATTGTGTATGTCTAAATGTAAATTGGTAACAAGTGTGCAGTGGCCACCTTCTGTATTTACAACTGGAACCACATGCTCTCTTAATCTGCTAGCTCAGACACCTGTCTTTCTTATATTACTAACAACTAACCCTAAAATGTTACATTCATAAACAATTCAATATAAATTATACTTTCAAATGCACACTTATCTTTTAGTGTCTTATATCTAAAATAAATGAGTTACTGCCCCTCTAAAAACACAAATAATGATACCTACCTCTTACTGTGTCTACTGTATGTAAGGTATGTCTACTAACCTGTATTAAGAAAAGTTATGTTACAACCTTCAGACAATTGTATCTAGTAATACCATATCCCCATGTGATTTGCTGTCTACGCAGGGTTCAGCCCTGGTCACATTGTTACCTCATGCTACTGTACTAAATAGTACCCCACCTGCTGTGGTTTTACTCCATTGTGAATCACTGCTCTCTTGTACAGACAATGCTGGAGAGCCCAACCTGAGGGCTGAGCAAAATAGTCACTGAGAGATCCCGTACTTGCCCAAAGGCGCACACTCCTAGTCACCGAGAGATCACGTACTTACCCAAAGACACACACTAGGCACTTTGTCTTGAAGTTAACAACTTTGTTACACTGCTCCAACATTGTAGTTTAGAGAGAATAATAATCAGCACCGGTCATCTAATTTGTTTGGTTAACGAGACAGTGGGACACAAAACGACTAACTGAATTTTGCAAGAACTGGCACTCATCTGTTATAATATTCTCCCACTTCTGAGACCAGTGTTGTGACTCCATGGTCCCTTTCTACAAAACCTCCATGATTCCTGCTGACCCTGTGCTTCTGCTGATTTCTCAGGAACCTGTTATAGTGTTTTTTCTTGGCAAATGGGTGTTGTTTGTTTAGCCCATAATGAGAGATTGAGGCTCTTTGCTGCTGGAATTGTTGGGAATTCCTTTGTTGTTTCTCATGATTGCAATTGTGGGAAATGTCAGCAATTAATAAGTGATCTCACATGGTGATAACTAAATGTTAATTGTTTGTATTGCATTCAAGCCTCATTCAGGTATTATGGTGTGCAATATTATACTATTTAATAACTTGTTCTATACATTTGTAAGGTAAATGCAGTGTTTCCCAACTATTCGGCAGTCAAGCCAAGTTTTAAGGATAACCAGCTAACACATTTTTTTTATAACAAATGCTTGATAATTAATGGATTTTGTTTCTAAAATGTGGCTGAGATGTGCCATGAGAGAGCTGAAAATCACTGGGTTAGCTACACTTGGGATCAAGAGGACTGAACAGAAAAACAAAGCTGACCCTTCATGATTTCCTCCCACCATACAATATGTTGGTGCCACGAACCACACTAACTCATTTAAGTTTTAAGTTTTAAGTTTTTTTGCGGATTTAGATCCACCTCGGATCATCCGCTTCCAGAGAGAGAGAATACTTTACTCCTCACCATCATTTTCTTGTGATTATAATAAGAAGGGTGTTTCAGGGAAGACTTCTTGGGGGGAGGGGGGGATATTGTTGCATATGATATTCCCATTTCTTTAAAGGGGGTGTGTGTGTGTGTGTGTGTATTTGTATGTGCAGGAGACAGCTGTGTGTGCATTCATATAGCGCAGTATGTATAGACATGGCCTTTAGCACTCATGGGAAGAGAGTCCACACAGCGGACACAATACACATACCACACAGGAATCTGGAGTACAGGAAGATTCACCTGTTCCTCCAGCAATGTCGTGTACCTCATCATGTGCATGAAATGCCAAGGGGGCTGCTACTACATAGGTGAGACGTGACAGGGGCTAAACAAGAGAATTAATCTGCATCGCCACAACATCACATGTGGAACAAGAGACAGTCCTGTCGGCAAACATTTCTCTGACTCTGGGAATAAAATGAACGATCCGAAGGTGGCCATACTCAAAGGTAATCTTAGAACACCGAAAGAGAGACGGTTGCATGAATACAAATTTATGCAACTGTTCGGGACACTTTGTGGTGACCTAAACCGAGACCGAAGTTTCATGAGTCATTACTGACACAAGTGAACTCTCTTCTCATGAGTGCCAAGGGCCATGTCTATACATTCTGCGCTATATGAATGTGCACACAGCTGTCTCCTGCACATACAAATACACAATGTAATTCCATCTATATAGACCAATAGGGACCACTTAGTATCTGCACACACTTATAGTAATGCAACACCCTCTTACATTTCTACACCTACCCACACCACTATATATACGTCCACTCCACACACACCTTTTGTAAAGCACTGTATACTCTGTGGGCGCTTTACAAATGTATATTTACACACACACACACACACAAATACACACTCTTACATCACTTACATTCAGGGACCATTTAACACCTCAAGTCAAAAAGCGCATACTGCACAGGTGGGAGGGAAAAGCTTCAATCACAGACTATATTCCAAGAGACACTGTTTTAAAGTAAAAACCCTTATTTGGTTTCATTCATTGTAACACCGCCGGAAGAAAAGATCAGTGCATCTCGAAAGCTCGCACAAATAAAAGCATTTCGTTAGCCACAGAATGGTATCATCTATTCGTTTTTGATTATTAAGCTCAGCTAACATGGTACAGATGTGTGTATGTATATATATATATATATATATATACATATATATATATATATGTGTGTGTGTGTGTGTATATGTGTGTGTGTGTATATATATATATATATCCCTTCTTAAATGTGACAGTCGCTCTCTTGGTTTCTTTGAATGCGGGCCAGTCTGCTAAATCACTTTCATTTCACCCTCATTAGAGAGTGAGCCTAAGAAGGTGGATCTGGTCTCTATTTCACTGGTGTCCGTGGCGGTGGTGACAGCCATCCTGCTGGTGATTCTGGTCATAGCTGTGCTCCTGGTGAATCGTCATCACAAAAGGCGGACAAAGAGGCTCTCCGAAAAAATGTAAGTCCTACACATCCCTGTACCTAATGCTGTGTGGGAAAGGCAATGCGTTCCAAGTAGCCAGCACAGAATGGGTAACATTCAAATATCATGGCATATATTAATACACACAAGGTCCCTTAGAAGTACACATTATTACAGATCTATGTTTTGAGGTTTTTCTTTGTTTTTCTTTGTAATCATGTGCTCCTGAAATGTGTACAGTACTTTTGTTGTAGTAATAATATCACAGGGATCAGAAACATATTGCAGTGCTTCCTGGAAACCTATTTGTAAGCAGACAATTATCCAGTTTAGAGCAGAAGCTACTTTTTACATCATGTTGAAACATTGTTCCTTTCATTGTTCCTTTATCTATTATAGTGAAGAGCTTTCTACTTTATCCAGGGAAGCATCGCGAAGGAGATTAAACTCCACCACTGCCAGCACAGATACAAGGATGCAGGTATGGACACTTGTGCTCTAAACACTGAACCAGTATGGTATCTGTATACAGCATTCTCCTGAAATGCCTCAGTCTAACCCAGTAGTTCTCAAACTTGTTTCTCTCTGGGCACCCCTGGCCACGGGAGTAAGAGGGGCAGTCACAAAAAACACATACCAATACAGCAGAACAAGTACAGACACACACACCAATAGGAAAGAAAAAATACACACACACACCAATAGGACTGAACAAATATATACACACACACACACCAATAGGACAGAACAAATACACTATCACGGTAGGCCAGAACTTTTAACACCAAAATACCCGGATCCTTTGATTGAGCAAAGCAAGAGATAAAATAAATTGTGATTTATTTACAGAATGAACACACACAGCTTGGTTTACAATTACAACGAAAATACACTTACTGGAATGGGGATAAATTAAATATCTTGTTCCCAAAATGAAATGTTGCAAAACAAAGTCTCTAGGAGCAATTTCCCAGGAACGGGAGTTGCTCGCGAAAAGAGCCTGAAACGGTCCTCAGTCAGCAGCACAACTTGCCACTGCTATTTACTTGGCCAGAGCTGCTTCTTTCGTTCTGTTCCCGTAATATTGGATCTTGGAGCCTTAGTTTGTACTAACTCTTGAAGCTTAGCTGAATCTTTGTTACGCTGTTACGAATCTCTTACAGCATGATGAATCTTAGGCCGCGCTTATAGTGCCGGTGACGCGACGTCGGACGAAAACAAATACATTGCCGCCGTGCACGCGACGGAGCGACGCCGCCGTCGCGAAAATCTGAAGCCGGAAAAATTTGATTTGTCAAGGGCCGTCGCGTCATGTGACGGCTCTTGAACAAATCAAATTGCCAGAAACATAACTTTCGCCGGTGGCGATGGGTGACGTCACCTGCCATGTCGCCGTCGCCAACGACGGCACTATAGGCACGGCCTTAGGTGAATCTGTTACAGCATGATGACTCTCTTCCTCATGGGCTGCACGGGTTCTTATAGGGTTAACATTCCTATACTTAACTAGTGCAGCCTAACTCTCCATGGGAATATTTCCGTCCCCCTATCATGGAGTTGCCAATACTTTGCAAACCTGGCAGAGGGGCTTCTCATTCTGCTCTGGGCACGTGGGAACTTTGCCCCTCTGCCACTTAGCATATGAGACCCTGCCCCTCTTACCTGGTGCCGCTCAGACTGGGTAGGGTGACATCTTGCCAGGATGGCTTATTGAAGTTCTCTTCCGCTATTAAGCAAGCTAACAAATGGTTTAACACCTCCATATCCTGGATTGCCTTTGAAGCTTAGAGGGCGGATTAGCCACACTGTCTCCCATGCAAAGATATTTTTACCCCTACTGAACATTACTTGAACTTAAAAACATATAACTCTTGCCACCTTATACCTGGTGGGAGATACAGTGAACCCCAACGTGGGTCCTGGGGTTTGTGGGCATGATACCGGGGTACCGTGAAAGTGATTCATTCCCCTGCCCAGTCTTACTATTCTGGTCTGTGCTGAAGCAGGGAGATTTGGTGGTGAGCTGCAAACTGCTGCTTTCTAGGGAGGATTTTATCCGGTGGTCTGTGTTCCTCAGGAATCTGGGGGGATTCCTGAGTACATGTTTCGGGGTAACCCGCGACACTGGCCCCCTTCTACCCAAACACACCCTGAGAACATTTTACCGTAAAATCACACCTGAAACTCACACCCTGCACATCTCCGCTGGTTGGCACTCCTGGAACAGTAAAAATACACATACATCTTTATTACACATGCAGTTACATGTCATGATTGGGTTGAAGAGCTGACAATCACAGTTTCCCCATATGGCTCAGGGGCACCCAGCCGGGCATAATACCTTTATTATTGGCCAGGGTACCCCTTTACTGTCACATATACATACACACACACCAATATGACAGAACAAATACACACACCCAACAATAGGATATAACAAATACACACACACTCACCAATAGGAAAGAACAAATACACACACCCAACAATAGGATATAACAAATACACACACACTCACCAATAGGAAAAAACAAATACACACACACACCAATAGGATATAACAAATACACACACACTCACCAATAGGAAAGAACAAATACACAAACCAGTAGGACAGACCAAACACACACACCAATATGACAGCACAAACACACACACACCAATAGGACAGACCAAACACACACACACCAATATGACAGCACAAACACACCAATAGGACAGAACAAATACACACACACACACACACACACCAATAGGATAGAACCAATACACCCACACTCACACCCACACTCACCAATGGGAAAAAACAAAAACACACCCACGCCAATAGGACAGAACAACTGTACACATACACACACACACACACACACACGCACAAACACCAATAGGACAGAACAAATACACACACATTACCCAGCAGCAGCCAATCAGGATAGAGGAAATTGCCCAGCCCCCTTACTACTGCCCTGCTCTCGGAGGTGGGGATGCAGCAATACACCTCATGCGGACATACTCCCACAACACATCCATCAGTGATCCACAAAACACCGTTTCTACCTTGTTTGCATGATTGAGAGCACATAGTGCTTGTATAGCATTCGGATCCTAGGGTTCGGTAAAGACAATACAGTAGTCTGGCATTTGCCTTACAAAGTATATGTCCACCTGAATGCACCCGATTCCCCATAACACACAACTGTATTCTGAGAATACAAATATTACATACAATTCTTTGTTTATATAATATATTCTATTAAATAGTCCTGTCTGATCCTGGGCTGCAATGAAGGTGTTGTGCTGATTTGATTTCTGATGTGTGTCTACTAAATATTTTCAGCTAGAAGAAGGCATCCAACTAAGAGCTGGAAACCATCCGGACAGCCTCAGGGACCCGAGCATCAGCTCCATGATGGTAAGGAGATGCACAGAAACCTGCAGGCTGTCATTAACACCAAGAGTGGGAGAAAAGGAAGAGCATTTACACTGTTTCTGTTGAATATTTAAGTGAAGCTGGAATACTAGTTGATTTAAAGATGCACTTCACCCATTTGAACTCATTTTGAAAGTGAGCTTGATGTGATGCCCTTTAAAGCAGATTATATAAAAAAACATATATATTTATTTTTTTACTAGCTGTTTTAGATGTTTTACTTTTTATTTAAAAGGCCCAAAGTCATTGCAGTAGAGTGACCCCTTTTGCACCACAGTAGACCACATAGAGCTATTTTCCATGCGGACAACAAAGTATTTTATCAAAGGTGTCTCATCTTAATCTTCTCAGATAAGGTTCTCTGAGGTCTACCAATATTCCTAAATCAGAAGAGACTAGCTGCCATATTAAAATAGGTTTGGGGTTAGCGTTTTACTACTAATAAAATACATTGTTTAGAAAATCGGTGAACTGGAAAAATCTAGAAATGTGTAAACTCTACAAAACATGAAGGGGGAACTGCCCCTATAAATACTGTAACAGTTGGGCAGCTCTGGAAAGTACAGATTGTTTGCACAAGCTTCCAGATTATTTCTGTGAAGTTTTGCTCAAGAAAATACAAGCGCATGAGGATAATCGCAATCGTACATTTCAGTTGCAGAAATTTTATGCAAAGTTATCACTTTATCCCAGTAAATAAAACGTTATTTGGGAGTCCTTCAATGCACACAAAAGGATCTTGCAACACCTACAAGCAACATACATACAGTACATGGATACATGCGTACACACACACACACACACACACACACACACACACACACACACACACACACATACACACACACACACATATACACACACACACATACACACACACACATATACACACACACATATACACACACACACACATATACACACACACACACATATACACACACACACATATACACACATATACACACACACACGTATGTACATTTTGGTTGTGATAGCACTTTATCTGCGTGGAATTAGGGTAGTGTCAATAATAGAGATGGGCGAATCCGCCCAAATCCGTTTCCCAGATTTTCTCGCATTTTACCCCCAAAATCCGTTTTGCTGTGTAAAATCTTCAGATTTGGTCAATTTTAAGCCACGCAGATTCATCAAAATCCGCCATTAGATACAATCCACTGACGGATTTGTAGAATGCAATTCGCGGATTCGGCAATCTGTTGGCGGACTCTTAAGAATCCAACAGGTTGCTGAATCTGTAGATTGGCTTCTACAAATCCGTCAGTGGATTGGCAATAATAATAAAAAATCCGCAAAACGCCTTTTTTGAGATTGATACGTGGAAATTCACAGACCAAAGAACCGGCCGATCCGCTGCAGATCCAAATCTGCCGCAAAATGCGCCTGTCTCTGGTCAATAGTAAGAAATCATGCACATTAGAACAAGATGTTTCAAGTTTTGTTCTGGGCCCATCATGTTTGTTCAGTTTTACGGGCATCAAAATAATCCACTAGACCTCTCTGAATACAAATCTGTCCAAACCTGATAAACAAGTTGAATACATTTATTTATTTTTTATTTTATGTATAAAATGTTTTACCAGGAAGTAATACATTGAGAGTTACCTCTCGTTTTCAAGTATGTCCTGGGCACCGAGTTATGATGACAAATACATGGTTACATTAAGTGAACAGGGTTATACACTATGTATAAAGACATTGCATGAACAGTAAGAGATAATATATGTTGTATGGTGTATGTAACAGTTACAGACTAGATTAAAATGTGAGATAGCTTTAGTTTTGAAAAAACTTAGACTGCTGGTGGCTGTGAGAGTCTCCGGTAGAGTGTTCCAGTTTTGGGGTGCACAGTAAGAGAAGGAGGAGCGGCCGGATACTTTGCTGAACCTTGGGACCGTGAACAGTCTTTTGGAGTCAGATTTCAGATAATAAGTGCTGCATGTGGTAGGGGTGAGGAGCTTGTTCAGATAGCTGGGTAGCTTGCCCAGAAAGTATTTGAAGGCAAGACAGGAAAGGTGAACTTTGCACCAAGACTCAAATGATGACCAGTCTAGTTCTTTGAGAATTTTGCAGTGATGTGTGTTGTAATTGCATTGGAGGACAAAACGGTATATTGAATTGGAGAGGGTATCAAATTTGTAAAGTGGGTTTGGGGTGCTGAGCCATATACTATGTCTCCATAGTCGATAATTGGCATTAGCATCTGCTGTGCGATACGCTTTCTGACCAGGAGACTTAGGAAGGATTTGTTCCTATAAAGTACACCTAGTTTGGCATAGGATTTGGATGTCCGGGTATCAATGTGCAACCCAATTTGCCAGACAATAGAAAATAAATAAGATGCACTTGTCAGGAACCTGATACATATGACCACAATGCTGGCACAAAAGCACCACAGAATAAATGTCATGAACATCCATCAGCCCCACAGTCAGTGGTAACAGTAGAGACAAAATATAAATTGCACTATTTGGATGTTAAGGCAATACTGTCCCGAAGTCTCTTGCAGCGGAAGCAATCACTTATAACTTATAGAAAAGCATTTCAAAGGCATTCAGTGTTGGAATGCATAGCAAACCTCTCTGCACTAACAAGGACAGGATTCTTCACCGAAAGATAAACAAAGTTTAGAAGAAATGCAGAGATTCTGGAACCAAAGAGGACCTCAGAATTTTTCTTTCAATTACTCTATTGTCCACACAACTCGGGTTGTCATTTCTACAGCTGCTATTAATCCCTGTCTGCATTTCGCACTCCAACTGCACCAATCACTTTCCTTATATTTTCAGCTGCACCTGTACAGGTTTTTCAGTCTCGTACGGGCTGCTACAGTGAGTGCCCACTTTGTTTAAGTGCCTGTTGTGTGTTTTGCATAAAGAGAGTTCTGTCATGGAACATGCAGGATTTGTAATGGACAGGGCTTTTAAAAGATGTGGTACTGTGTGTAAAGGTTTCCAATAATCAATTCCCTAGCAGATAAAACTTTCTTGCAAACTTGTATATGTATACATCAAAAGACGGGTGCCCAATGCTACATCAAATTGACAAAACATATATAGTAATCAGTATAAAGTTTTTAAATACTTCAATAATAATAGTAGTCACTTGGTTATTTAGTTAAACCTTTTGGCCAAAGCGTCGTAAGCCAGCATACCAAACGTCATGGTATAACCAAAAATGCAGGTCCTCATACAGAGGTAACAGGAAGGGTTCACAGTTTTAGTGTTAGGACCTGCATTTTTGGTTATACCTTGACGTTTGGTATGCAGGCTTACGACGCTTTGGCCAAAGGGTTTAACTAAATAACCAAGTGATTACTATTATTATTGAAATATTTGAACTTTATACTGATTACTATATATGTTTTGTCAATTTGATGTAGCATTGGGCACCCCTGTCTTTTGTTGTATACACTTGCCACGCTAAGTAGCACTCTTTTTGATATAAATATATATTCATGATGTGGTGGGTGTAAGAGTTTGAGCTAGCTGGGAATGTGTGTGTGTGTTAAACTTGTATATGCAAACAGAGGGTTGGGTGTTTAATAACTCCAGTAGAAATGCATTAGATAAGAACATAATTCAGCAAAAAAAAAGCAGTCTATAGAGTAGAGTGACTTGTAATCACACACGAGTCAGAAATAGAACTTCTCTTACTATAACATCATATATAATATAAGGAGGGGGACGTGTTGGACAAAGTCTAGACATTTATTGCAATAAGAGAAGGTAATTGGTTTGAAGTTTACTCGGGGTCAGTAGGACAAATGTCAAATACTTAAAAGAGCAGCAGACAAAGACACAGTTGAATATTCCTCAGGGATACTGTATACAGTAAATAAGATGAATTTATAGAATATGGGTTGAGTCCAAAAGCTGCAGGGAATACTTGGGGGAGATGTGAGGAAGTCCTTACCTGAAAGGGTCGGGGATGCACCACAAGGCCTCCCAGCTTAAGCTATATTAATGACTACAGTAATAATAATAATAATAGTTGTCCGTTATAGTTGATGATAGGTTCTTCATATTGGGTGTTTTTATGCTGGTTTTTCAGAATCAGTACATTCTCTCATATGGGAAAGACCAGTGATTTCCAATGGGGGGGTTCTTGAGGTGTCTCCAAGGGGCTGGCAAAAATAAATCTGTGCTGGTGGATCCCAGACAGTATATAGCGGGTTCCTGAGCCTGTGTGCACACCACAATTAGTAAAGCCTCAAACAGCACCTTAGTGTGGGCGGTATAGTTGTCAATTACAGCAGGAGATCTCAGTTACTCCCCACAATGTTTTGCATCCACAGCAGCAAGGCATTGTGGGGTGTGACTTTGGAAGCTCCCGCAGTGAGTGACAGCTACACCCCCATGCTCCCTGCACACACTGAGGGGCAGTTTGGGGTCTTAGTAAGCATGTGTTTCCCACACAAGCTAGGGACACGATACTGCCTGGGATCGGTGACACAGGTTTCTTAGCGGGAGTCTGAGTCGGCGATAAGATTAATTAGGGGTTCGGGAAATAAATATTTTCTAGCAGGGGGAGTACAGTGTAAAAGAGGCTGTGAACCGCTGGAGTAGACCAATCTTTGAGGAACAAACTCTGCTACAAGTTGAATATGTACATTGCTGGGGGTCAGAAGTGATGCTTGATTGATTGTAAGTTTCCTTTTTTCTCTCGGAGCTTCAACCCTGGCAGTGTACCTCATTTTAAAGTATTCATTACTACAGTAGCCTGAGGTGGCACAAATGTATTTCAGAACACAATGTCATTTCAAAATGTGTTGTCACTTTTAGCTTCACGTTTCAATCATTTGTGTCATTCGTTGAACATAGTCTCAATTTCTGAGGCAGCATTTGTGTTAAGAGTTAACATTGTATTACAAGTTTGAGATAAAGCAGATGTTGTAATACTAACATTTAAAAATGAAATATTTCAGGACCATGTACAAATTATACCAACAATTTCAATGTGTGCATTTTTATTTTGGCAGGGGGAAGAGGCAGATAGGCGCAGTTATTCCACACTAACAACTGTAAGGGAAACAGAGACACAGACAGAGCTTCTATCTACTGTCCCAGACGAAGACGGGAAGGAAGAGTGTGAGGAGTTGAATGATCAAGAGGAGGAGGTGGCGGAAAAGGAGCCTGAGCATGTAGAACGAGACGGCAGTGGGGGAATAGAGAACCAGCCTTTTATCAAGCAAGGAATGACACATTTTTATCAGGAGAATGGAACATTGAGGGCAAAACCCAGCACTAATGGTATCTACATCAATGGTCGGGGACACCTTGTATAACTACCGCCAAACAAGAGAATGCGAACTGCATCACTGAAGAGCCCATCGTTTTGTGGGAAACCTGGAAAAAACACTGACATTACATGGGAAGTGCATGAGGACCTGAATGGCATCGTAACTTTCCCTGGAGTCCAAAATGTGCCATATTTGCTCAAATTGGTATTTAAGAGTCTCCTTACCAATTACATTTTCCCACTCTACACTGAAGCAATATGCTTAGATCTGGACAATGAAATTGCTGACCAAAACAATTAATTGTTCCCAAGTTCGGGGGTGTATTTGCTCTACCAGATGCTTTAACTATATTATAAGGATCTGAACTTTCTCATCACAGACATGGATGGGACTTTGCACCTGGACAATGATTCTATATATAAAAAAAATTTGCTCTAATGAAAATGCATTGCTTGTGTCAGTCCCACTTTTACATTGAAAACTATATGTTTGTATTACAAAAAGTTACGTTACATTACAATGTGATTCGGATCAGGGAGAAACATCACATTCTGTTGTTTTTATCCTTAAGGTTTTTAGTGGTCAAACAGTTAGGTCGGTCACTTAAGTTGAGAGCGTTGCTACCTACAGTATGCCTGTTGTTGCTAGAAGACCCTGTAATGAATCACTCTGCAGTGTTTTTGCAGTAAAAGGGTTATCAGGGCTACAATGCTGGCTAAGCATTCACTCAATAAATCACACAGGAGGATACAAGTGATGACATTGTATTCAGTATTCTTATAGTTCTATTTTTTACTTTGCAGTGAGGCTGCACTTTCAGTACTAGCCTGTTCCCATCAAGATTAAAATAACCTTATGTGGTAACCTACTGAGTGTTGCCGGGGCTGTATTACAAACCATTCTAGCAGTAATGGGCTAACCGCTATTTAATTGTGACAGAAACAGTTGTGTTCATTCAGTATGATTAATTACTAACTGGGGCACAGTCACCAAATGGGACTAGCCCTATCACTCAAGTTCTAATTTCAGCGTCAGCTTAATTTGTTGGTAAAAAGTCTGCATGGAAGAGGACACCATATTGCTAAGAAAATATCCTTACAGGTATAATTGCATGGGTGCAAAGCTCCGACATGTTCCAGTTTACTGTATGGTCTGAGCTTCCCGCAGACTTTCAGTAACCTGACACTTTTCCTCTATAGTCTGAGCCTGATCATGTTCTGCAATAGACTTTTAGAAGAGACAGGTAACCCCAAAATGTGAATGGCAAGAGTGCAGAATGTCACATTACATGGATGGAAGCTGAGAAACCCCTTGGATAATGTCTCTCTTATTTCCCAATTGCCACCCCTCTGTGAAATAGAGGACAATGAAGAGGAAATGTAGAGATGACTTGATTGGAAATGGTCAGTGCTCAGATAGTCGGGACCATGTAATTCTTTGGATGCTATGCGCTCAGTGATGTCAAGGGCTCAACATCTGTTCCGTCCCAATAGGAATAACAGGTACAAGATGTTTACTTTGACACAACTGAATAGGAAGTGCAGCCAATTGGAAGATCTCACAGAAGCATTGAAGAGAAACACCATTTTATCTGTGAAAAAAAGTGCACTCCAAAAATTGAAATCTTGAGACGGGGTTTGTAGCCCCTAGATAATTTGTACATTCTAATTGCCTGCTTGTGAAACAGTTAATTTGTATTATATAATGGTATACAGCAGCATTAAGTCATTTAAGGTGTATTGTCCTATGTGAAATCTAAGGGTTATCTGCCATTATAAATATATACATACAGATGTAAATAGATATGTAAATGCATTTTGGACTTTTTAAGAAGGAGAAAAAAAACTGTAAAACAAAAACTATCTTGCTTTTGATTTACATCCGTGATAATATTTATATGTTGTGTAAATATTTTATATATATTTATATTAATATTAGGGGTACAGCGGATTTTGTTTTTAATTCTGGGGGGGGAGAATGGTTGTATAAAATTGATTTCTAATTGAGCGGTTATAAGTCTGTGCCTGCCAATTCTTTTGTAAATGAATGCTTAAGCACAAATAATTGAAATAATATAACATCGAGTCTGTTTATAAAACCATTTATGTGTTTCAGGTTAAAAATGCATATCTGTAACTTTTTTACTTTGTGGTAGCTGCACATACACCTAGAATAATTAGAAATCAGTACTGCAAGCTCCAAATGGGCACCTTGGAGGAGTAAAAGGGAGACTTCTGTTCATACAACATTGTTTAAATGTGATGGAGCACTGCAATTGGATGCAGATTCAACTATTGAAAAGAAACAAATATATGTCAAAATTAAAAGCATGGATGTTTTTTTTCCCCCACTTAAAGTTTATTGAATTTTGCAAAATGATGACGTGGGCCCCAGATATTAAAAGGTAGCGAGGAAGATGTTGGTAAATTGGTAGTTCTGCACTAGCGATTCGGATATCAAAAAGTCAGACATACATCAAGAATAAAATAATATTTGTCAAAAGTTTGTTATTAACATAATTAGACCATGGCTGCCACACATTGTAAAAGTTATGCATTGTATTATTTAGGACGTTGGTAATTTTTTTTCACATTTTCGCTCTATACCGTATCTTATCCATCACTTACACTATTGTACTGTACACCTAGTTGCTGTATAAATGTGGCTTTTCAATTTTGTTCTCCAAATTTATGTATGTCTTCTATGGGTTTATTTAGGGTTAAAGATAGCATAGCAATCACATTAATTATGGATTAATTGGCCTTCCACAATGGAGTTATTTAGAGCAGGCTCACCACTTATGCTAGAACCGGACCTATCCACATCCCCTGGTGCACAGGGACAAGGATCCCAGTTATATGACTGAGAGTCTCGCAGGGGCCAAGTAACATCTGAAAAGTAACACAGGAATTTTTCTTCATCACACGACATATTCAGCTTTTATATCCTCCCACTCCTCTGCCTCAGGGGCACTACCAATACGCTTTTCCCACTGTGAAACATAACTTATATTTTTCAGGAGGTTTAGTAGAAAATGTACCATATAACAGAGATATAATGCCTGTTTGAGTGTAGGACAAGCACATTCATTTAAAAAAGGTCAGAGTAGAAAGTGGCAACATTAGTCGGAGAAATCTTTCAACTATAGTTATCTCACAAACTCCCTTCCCGGCATCCCCATTCCCCCACATAGTCGGACATATTTAAACCAGGTTTAAAAACCTTTATTGGAAACATAGGGGATTACGGTGTTAAAGCACGACATAATCTGATACCTTCCCATATATGGATGGAGTGTGCCACAATTGGTGATCTTTTTGAGCAGAGGTTTATCTGGGACCACAGGACCATATTAGGTTTCATACGTAATACAATCGCAGAGTCTATGTCCACCAATCGTTTAATACCTGGCTCACAATGCCATGAGAACAGATGACTTGCCGAAAGAGAGTTAACAACAGAGAAAGTGTGGTTGAAACTGGGAGAGAGACAGAGGCTGAAGAGAAGCTCCCCTCCGCTGCCACCATCCCCACCACTATCACCGTCACTGCCGCCGGCAAGGGGCGAACAAAACAGAAGGGTGGCTGGGTGGAGAGAGACTGTGGAAACAGGTAAACATGGGAGAGGGGCTGAAGAGAAGTTGGGAAAACCCCCACCACCATCACCACAGGCAACGGTCAAACAAGCCAGAAGAGGGGGGCGGAGAGAAACGGTGAACGAGGGAGAAGAGAGGGGCTGAAAGAAGTTGGAGGAGACCCCACCACCATTATTTGGCCGCCATCTCCATCACCGCTGGCAAGAGTCAAACAAGACCGAAGAGGGGGTGCAGAGAGACACTGGAAGCCCGCGAACGAGAGAGAGAGAAAGAGAAGGTAAAACCATATTTCAAATTGTCTGTCTTCAAATCATCCCTTGAAGTGTCTTAATTCAATTCAGCTTTCACACTTGGGCAAGACAACACCCATCTTAGAAAAACCATCTGTTTTAACATTCCTCACGTGCTAATTAAGTTGCTTGGGTCAGTCAGGTGACATTTTAGAAGTATATATGTAAGCACACAACAGCCTTGCTGTTTGCAGCCATGTTTTAAGTAGACAGGTTTAAAGTAGAATGTTAGTGCTGAAGTTTAAAAGGAAGTTCAAAAAGAAGTGGAAAGGGACTACACCTACTGGTTCTGATTCCTGCACTTGACCTACTCTGGAAATGAGTATATCATCTATCCCAGACTGCACATCTCAACACATAACTATTGCTGTGATGCCGTCTTTACTTTTTATATTTGCTGTAACCTCACTTCTTTTCAAATTATGCACTTCCTTCCACCAGCCTCATTTTGTCTCTAACTCTATTTACATATCTCCATCTCTCCTTTCTTCACCACTTCTCAGTTCACATGAACTCCTTTCCTACCTGCGCCCTCTGACACCACACAGTTATATCCCCTGCACTAAAAAACACCCCTACAAATCATCCTCACACATACTCTTTCTATCCATGCTTCTCCTTTCTTCTGGGGATATCTCTCCCAATCCTGGTCCCTGCTGTTTTTTCCCTACATGCTCTCATCCTCGCCTCCCACATGCAACTTCTACTCCTGGTGTTAACCCCTCCAACCTCTTACCCATCTCCTGCCAACCTCCCTCCTCTCTCCCTTTCTCCTGTGCCCTTTGGAATGCTCACTTCCTTTCTAACAAGTTCCTCTCTGTGCATGACTTCTTTCTCTCTGCTCCTATTTGCTATAACTGAGACCTGGCTCATTCAGTCTGACTCTGCTCTGGAAGCTGCCCTCTCTCTTATGGCGGCCTCTCCCACACGCCTCGCACTGATGGCAGGGGTGGAGGCGTGGGGCTCCTGCTCTCCTCTCTCTGCCATTACTGAACCCTTCATATTCCCCTCTCTCTTGCTTTTCCCTCCTTTGAGGCTCACAGTCCAGATCTTTTCTCCTCTCCCTATCCACGTGGTGGTCATCTATCGCCCACCTACCTCTACTCATCCCCCTTCTGCCTTTCTCACTTTCAATCCTGACTCTCTTTCTCTCTTCAGACTCCCCTGTTCTTCTCCTTTGGGACTTCAATTGCCACATTGATGACCCCTCTCTCCCTTGGGCTTCCCGCTTTCTCTCTCTAACATCTTCTTTTGGCCTTCAACAGTGGACTGCAGCCAGCACCCACAAGGATGGCCACTACCTAGACCTGGTTTTCACTAAAAACCTTTCTCTCACTGATTTCTCCACTTTCCCCTTTCCTCTCTCTGATCGTCACCTCATCTCATTTTCTCTCTTTCGCTTCTCTCTATCTCCATCTAGCCCTCGTTTCTGCAGAAACCTGCACTCTATTAACCTACAGTACCAGCTTTTGATTCCACTTTGCACTCCTCCCTCTCCTCTCTCAGTTCTGCTTCAGACCCTGACAACCCTGGTCAGGAACTACAACTCTGCCATATTCTCCTCTCTTGATCTACATGCCCCGCTTATCCTCTCTGCCGTCCTCGCCCTTCTAACCCCAGATCCTGGCTAAATTTCTACACGCGCATGCTGCGTACCTCTGAACGCCTCAGGAGGAAATCATTCACTCGCAAACTTCCTTCACTACAAATGTATGCTTTATGTTTCAACTCTGCCCTCTCTCAGGCTAAACAAACCTACTTTTCATCACTAATCAACACTCACAAGTATAACCCACGCCGACTCTTCTCTGTCTTTGACTACTCAGACCACCCTCGGCTGCCTCCTCTTCTTCCTCCATCTCACCTCAGGACTTTGCTGACTTTAAGGAAAAGGTGGAATCCATACGTCTGAACATCCCCTCTGTTGCCCCCCCCTTCCATCCAACACCGCTTCCTAACTCTCCCCCTGCCTTCCTTGACTCTTTTTCCGCTGTCTCGGAGGAGGATTTGTCACTGCTGATCTTCTCTTCTCCCTCTACCACCTGCCCTCTTGATCCCATTCCCTCCCATCTCCTAAAACCTCTTGCTCCTTCTATAATCCCTACACACACAGATTTTTAACTCTTCCCTCTACTCTGGTACCTTTCCATCCTCCTTCAAGCATACAACCGTTATACCATTACTCAAACAGCAAGCTTGACCTTACCTGTCCTAACTATCGACCTGTGTCCCTCCTGCCTTTTGCCTCCAAACACCTTGAACGTCTTGTATTCTCTCGATTTGCTACATTTTCTCAACACCTATTCTTTCCTAGACCTTGCACAATCTGGCTTCCACACTGCTCACTCTACTGAAACAGCCCTCACTAAAATAACTGAGGACCTCCATGCTGCCAAAGACAGAGGTCATTACACTCTGCTCATATTACTCGACTTCTCTGCAGCATTTGACACCGTGGACCCCCCTCTTCTCCTTCACATTCTCCATACTCTTGGTATTCGTAAAAAATCTCTATCCTGGATCTCCTCTTACCTCTCCCATCGTACTTTCAGTGTCTCTTTTGCCAACACCTCCTCCATCGATCTCTCTGTGGGTTACCCCAGGGCTCTGTCCTGGGACCTCTTCTCTTTTCTCTGTACACACTTTCTCTAGGTGACCTAATCACATCTTTTGGGTTTAAATATCACCTCTATGCTGACGACACACAAATTTACCTTTCAACCCCTGACTTTACACCTGCTGTACAAACCAAAGTTTCTGAATGTCTCTCTGGAATATCATCCTGGATGGCCATCCGCCGACTGAAACTTAACATGGCAAAAACAGAGCTCCTAATACCTCCTCCCAAACTTGGCTCTACTACCTCCTTCCACATTACTGTTCGTACTTCCATCATTCACCCAGAAGCCCAAGCACGCTGCCTAGGGGTCACACTCGACTCCTCTCACATTCGCCCCTCACATTCAAAACCTGTCGCCTATTCCTCCGCAATATAACAAAGATACGCCCTTTCCTCTGTTACTCGACTGCTAAAACTTTGTCTCAGGCCCTCATTCTCTCCCGTCTCGATTACTGTAACCTGCTGTTCGGCATTCCTGCCTCTCACCTGTCTCCCTACAATCTAGTACAGAGGACGGGGAGGGGGATCCCTGCTCAGCCCAATAACATCTTACTAGAGTGGTGCTATCAGGGACAAAACATATAGTGTTCATGGAAGAGAAAAGGACCCTATATCAGCGGTGCGCAAACTGGGGGGCACGCAAGATTATTTAGGGGGGCGCAGGCTGCATGCGGGGAAACCTGGGGGCGGGCAGAGCTGTGCATGGGCGGCCAAGAAGCAGCTCCCTGCTGCTGCTTCTCTGTGGCTTGCTGCGGGGCCTTCCCTGCACACAGACATCCCCTCCTCTTCCTGTCTGTTACCCGGCTCAGTTTTCAGCAGCACACTGGGGGGGCCAGAGCAGGAGCAGACTTAGCACTTTCCCCCCCCCCCCAGGTGAAAGTGTGTTGTGATATGAGTGTATGTTGTCTGTGTGTGTTGTGATTGAGTATGTGTGGGGTGTGGGTGTTGTCTGTGTTTGTTGTGATTGAGTGTGTCTTGTCTGTGATTGAGTGTGTGTTGTGTCTGTGTTGTTTATATTAATTAATTAATAGCCTGTTCTTGTATAGCTCTACTAGTTTTACATAGCGCTTTACAGAGACATTTTGCACGCACAGTCCCTGCCCTGTCGAGCTTACAATCTATGTTTTTGGTGCCTGATTGTGTGTGTGGGTGTTGTGATCGATTGTGTTGTATGTGTGTGTTGTCTGTTGGTTTTGTCTGTGTGTGTGTTGTGATTGAGTGTCCTGTGTTGGTTGTGATTGTGTGTGTGTGTGGGGGGGGGGGGTTGTGATGTTGTGTTGGTTGTGATTGAGTATGTGTTGTGTGTGTGTGTGTTGTGTCTGGCTGTTGGTTGTCTGTGTGTGTGTGTTGTGATGAGTGTTTGTCTGTGTGTTGTGATTGAGTCTGTGTGCTGTGTCTGTGTTGTGATTTTGTGTGTGGGTGTTGTGATTGAATGCAGCAATGCACAAACTGAGGGGGGGGGGGGCGAAAAAGCTGTGTGCGGGGGCGGGCAGCCGAAGATGTGTGCAGGCGGTTGAACAGGATAGTGCAGGTGGTGGCCACGTGATGGTGTGTGCGCACGCGGGGGCTTCGGAGAAGCAAGCCCGAGCGCTGTGATGTCAAACGCCCTTCCTTCCGGTGTCTGCCCTGCAATAGCGCTGGGTTCCTGCTCTCCTCCGCTGGCAACCTGCTTCGCTGCGATCCTCTGCAAGTGAAAGGGTAGGCTGCCACTATATCAATCATACTATGAATGTACAGAAATAATAGGGGGAAAAAAAGTGAAAAACCCTTCCCGCTCGTGCTTGCAAAATTATGCAGGACACCCTGTGCTCATGCTTGGAGAGTTGGTGATGTCACCGTCTCAGCGGCAGTGTGGACGCAGCCTAATTTTGCAAGTGCGAGCTGTTGAAATAAGTATTTAGACATACAGGCGGTCCTCGTTTTACGACGCTTCGTTTTACGACGAACGGCTTATCCGACGCTTGTCAATGCATCCCTATGGCCCGTTTTACGACGCCCGAACGGCTTATCCGACGCTCTTACGACGCTTTAAAAAATTGCTACAAATGAACAACCAGACGGCTGCAAGCTAAGGAGATCATTCTGAACAGTCTGTGTGAAGGTTTGGTGGTGTATTTTAGGCCCTAAACCATGGCTGATCAAAGCAAAAAGCAAAGTGCTGTTACTCCAAAAAGGAATAGAAAATCTATAACTTTGGAGACCAAGCACAACATCATAAAGCGCTCTGAGAAAGGAGAGACGAACACAGAAATTGGACGTTCCTTGGATATACCTCGCACAACTATTGTGACTATAATAAAAGACAAGGCAAGAATCCTGGAACAGATCAAGGGCTCAGCACCTATGCAAGGTACGACAATAAGGCAACGTGCTGGGCATATTGCTGAGGTAGAAAAACTCCTCATCATATGGCTGGAAGATCAATCCCAGCGTCATGTGCCCATTAGTTTAGCCTTAATTCAGGCCAAGGCTTTGAGTCTGTATGAGGACATTAAGCAACAGCATGGAGAAGGGGCCACTGAGGAAACGTTCACTGCAAGTAAGGGCTGGTTTATGCGGTTTAAAGAGAGGGCAAACTTGCATAACATTAAAGTGACCGGTGAAGCTGCTAGTGCTGATGAGGAGGCAGCTAAAACCTTCCCTGTTACATTGGCCAAAATTATAGAGGACGGTGGCTATTGCGCACGTCAAGTGTTCAATGTTGATGAGACTGGGCTCTACTGGAAGAAAATGCCCAGTAGAAGCTACATTGCAAGAGAGGAAAAATCTATGCCCGGGTTTAAAGTTGCAAAGGACAGGCTGACTCTTCTGCTTGGTTCAAATGCTGCAGGTGATTTCAAGCTAAAACCTTTGCTTGTTTATCATGCAGAAAACCCTAGGGCATTCAAGGGTTATGCAAAGCACACACTTCCAGTGATTTGGAAGTCCAACCGTAAAGCATGGGTAACAGGGAGCCTTTTTGAGGACTGGTTCCAGCATCAATTTGTTCCGACTGTGCAATTATATTGCATGAACCAGAACCTCGATTTCAAAGCGTTGCTGCTCCTGGACAATGCTCCTGGCCATCCCGTGTACCTGGATGACCATCATCCAAACATCATGGTGGTGTTCATGCCCCCCAACACCACCTCACTGATACAGCCGATGGACCAGGGTGTTATCGCTTCCTTCAAGGCCTACTATCTTAGGCGAACATTTGCCCAGGCCATCAGAGCAACCGATGTGGAAGGTGGTCCAACCCTAAAAGAATTTTGGAAGGGTTACAACATTCTTCATGCAGTGAGAAACATCGGAGAGGCATGGAATGAGGTGAAACAATCCAATCTAAACGGAGTTTGGCGTAATTTGTGCCCGGATTTTGTGTCTGATGTCCAAGGCCTTACAGAGACTGTTGCAGAAGTTACAGAAACTGTTGTGCAAATGGCCAGAGATCTCAACTTGGAGGTGGAAACCGAGGATATTGAGGAGTTGCTCGCCTCACATTCTAACGAGTTGAGCAATGAAGACCTCATGCAATTAGAGGAGCAAAAAATTGCTGAAGAGGAGGCCCACCAATCTGCTGATGTGGCACAGCCACAGCCACGTAAATCTTTGTCTAGCAAAATGTTGGCTGCGGCATTCAAGCACATTGATAGCGCACTGGCCATATTTGAGGACAATGACCCTAACATTGAACGGAGTTCAACAGTCAGTCGTGGGGTGTCTAACCAAATCAGCTGCTATAGAGAGATCTACACGCAGAAAAGGAAAGGATCTGTCCAGACTTCAATGAAGAGGTTCTTCAAGAGGCCGAAACCTTCAACCGCACCTACATCACCTCCAAAAAGTCCGTTGTCTATTGAAGATTCCCCCCCCCCATCATCTTCCTCCAATAATTGATGTGTTTTTTTTTTTGCTCGTGTACATTTCTGTACAAAATACAGCATAGTATTATTTTTATAGTTTTATTTTACAGTTCTGTAATCAATAAATATAATGTTTACATCATAATCTATGTGTGTGCTGCATATCTTATTGCTTGAGTAACATTTTCTGTGTATTTTAGCATTAAAAATGCCTTCAGGAACGGAACGTTTAATTTAAACTGTGTTCCTATGGGAAAACGGGTTTCGCTTTACGACGCTTCGCTATCCGACGCCATTTTGAGTAACGCATTGCGTCGGATAACCGATGACCGCCTGTATTTGTATTTACATTGTATACCGTTTAATAAAGGGTTTTTTTTCCCCATGTGATTTTGATTACATCAGGCAGGGGGGGCCCGAGAAATGTCATGGATAAAAAGGGGGGCTCGGCTTAAAAAGTTTGCTCATCCCTGTCTTATGGGATATATTGCGTAATGATATTTCACATATCACTAGCAAATGAATTACTTAATGATATACAGTATGGGTTTGCGCTTTATTTTGTTCATCACTATCATTCTGGGGCTACGAATACAAACATCTCTGATGCCAACTAGAGGAGAAGCATGCCCTGGCAAATTATATCATAGTGAGTATAGAATTTGAGTAAACAAACCTACTTAAACAACATTTGTCTAAGGCTGCGCCTATAGTTCCGTCGATGGCGACAATGGTGATGTCACCCGTCGCCAAAAGTTATGTTTCGCCGGGCGGCGGCGGCGGCCCCGGTTTCCTGAAATTTGATTAGTTCAAGGGCTGTCACATGAGGCGACAGCCCTTGAAAAATCAAATTTTGCCGGCTACCAGTTTTCGCGCCGTCGCGCTTACTATAAGTGTACGCGGCGGCAATGCATTTGTTTTCGGGTGACGTTGCATCGCCGGCTCTATAAGCGCGGCGTACGTCTTGGAATGAAGAATCGGGGAATTACACTGCATCAGATATAATCCAAAAGCTTCTATCTTTGCCGTTTTTATCAGCTAATGGAAGGGAAAAGGGAGGATGCAGAATGCTAGCTAACAAGTCACAGGCGCAACCAATATGATGTCTTATTCTGAACGGATCTGTATTCTGCCCACAATGTGTTCCAAAATGAGGCTCAGTATGTAATCTTATTTAGACAAACTAATGTCACATAAGTAGGTATGCGAGACAAATTAAGGGGGGGATTCGCTAACCTCCTTTACAGGTTAATGTACTACAATCACCTGTTGACTGCTATTCAAGTCAACGGCAGTTAACGCAGGATCGCAGCGTGTTCTCCCACACGGGAGGTTCGTGAATCTCCCAATAAGAGTATTGATAAAGCAATATATTGATTTGGATAGCTTTGGCTTAGCTCAGCATGAAACATACGGAAGAAGAAACAGAAACTGCATGTTCTGTGAATCACACGATCACCGCCTGCTGGACAAACTAAAAATCATTCGTTGCATGACTGCTAGATTCCTTATCCCTTATATAAAAACAGCCGTTCCATAGGAATCCCAATAAAACACAGACACCTTATTTGGGGTATAAAAGGCCACCGCATTTATTAACATAACCTTGCCAGCTCCATAACACTCGTATTAACCAATTTTCACCATAAGTGCCAGCCACTGACCCTAATGTGGGCACGGAAAACCATAATATACCAAAGGTTAGCGGCGCACCCCAATGCCACAAAGCTGAAGGTGTTGGGACTACTTCCCATTCCCCATTTAGGGGCAAAACCATATTTTAACATTTCAACACATGCCGCCTTAGCTGGCAAGGATACCCGTCCCGCTGTGGCAAACATTCATATATTACTTATATATAACAGAAATAACAGTCAAATAAGATTTTTTACAATCATTTCTCAATTTCTTTCAAATTTGGGAGTGGGAGGGAAATTTGTTCCTTCACCAGTTCCTTACTGACAGTGACAGAGACTGTTGAGGCTTCCAGCACACAGGGACCACCTGTTGCTTGAAATAACAAGGAGAAAAAGGAGAAAAAACGGAGCACTACCCAATGGGAGAGGACAGAGAGATGCGTATCCCAACAGGGATAAAACAAATAGCACATTTATTGGATCGTGGAATAAAGGCTATAAGCCCAAACCAACATATTTCAAGCCCCTAAGGGCTCTTTATCAAGGTAAAAAGCCTTTTACCTTGGTAAAGAGCCCTTTGGGGCTAGAAACATTGAACTTTAGTGGGGAGAGAGGTGATGGTGGGGGGAGAGAGGTGATGGTGGGGGGAGAGAGGTGATGGTGGGGGGGAGAGGTGATGGTGGGGGGGAGAGGTGATGATGGTGGGGGGGAGAGGTGATGGTGGGGGGGGAGAGGTGATGATGGTGGGGGGGGGAGAGGTGATGATGGTGGGGGGGAGAGGTGATGGTGGGGGGGAGGAGGTGATGGTGGGGGGGAGGAGGTGATGGTGGGGGGGAGGAGGTGATGGTGGGGGGGAGGAGGTGATGGTGGGGGGGAGGAGGTGATGGTGGGGGGGGAGAGATGATGGTGGGGGGGATAGGTGATGATGGTGGGGGGGATAGGTGATGATGGTGGGGGGGGATAGCTGATGGTGGGGGGGAGAGGTGATGGTGGGGGGGGAGAGGTGATGGTGGGGGGGAGGAGGTGATGGTGGGGGGGAGGAGGTGATGGTGGGGGGGAGGAGGTGATGGTGGGGGGGAGGAGGTGATGGTGGGGGGGAGGAGGTGATGGTGGGGGGGGAGAGATGATGGTGGGGGGGAGAGGTGATGATGGTGGGGGGGAGAGGTGATGATGGTGGGGGGAGAGGTGATGATGGTGGGGGGGAGAGCTGATGATGGTGGGGGGGGAGAGGTGATGGTGGTGGGGGGGAGAGGTGATGATGGTGGGGGGGAGAGGTGATGTGTAAGGAGGAGAGACGTGGTGATCATGGTGGGGGGAGAGGTGATGATGGTGGGGGGGAGAGGTGATGATGATGGTGGGGGGGAGAGGTGATGATGATGGTGGGGGGGAGAGGTGATGATGATGGTAGGGGTAAGAGGTGATGATGATGGTGGGGGTGAGAGGTGATGATGGTGGGGGGGAGAGGTGATGATGATGGTGGGGGGAGAGGTGATGATGATGGTGGGGGGGAGAGGTGATGATGGTGGGGGGGAGAGGTGATGATGGTGGGGGGGAGAGGTGATGATGGTGGGGGGGAGAGGTGATGGTGATGATGATGGTGGGGGGGGGAGGTGATGATGGTGATGATGATGGTGGGGGGGAGGTGATGTGGAAGGGGGAGAGACGTGGCGATGATGGGGAGGGAGAGCTGATGGAAGGGCAGGGAGAGATGTGATGGGGGGGGGAGAGAGAGGTGATGGTGGGGAGGAGAAAGAGGTGATGGTGGGGAGGAGAAAGAGGTGATGGTGGGGGGGGAGAGAGAGGTGATTATGATGAGGGGAGAGAGGTGATGGTGGGGGAGAGAAGGATGATGGTGGGGGGAGAGGTGGTGATGGGGGGAGAGAACTGATGATGGTGGGGGGAGATAGGTGATGATGGTGGGGGGAAATAGGTGATGATGGTGGGAGGATAGAGGTCATGAGGGTGGGGGGGGAGAGTGGTGATGTTGGGGGGGAGATAGGTTATGGTGGGGGGATTGAGGTGATAGTGGTGTGGGGAGGAGAGGTGATGGTGGTGGCGGGGGAGAGAGGAGATGATGGTGGAGGGGGAGGTGATGGTGGTGGGGGGAGAGAGGTGATGGTGGGGAGATGTGATGATGGTGGGGGAGAGAGGAGTGGAAGAGATGGGGAGGGGAAGAGATGGGGAGGGGGAGATATGAGGAGGAGGAGGAGGGGGAGAGATGAGGAGAGGGAGAGATAATTATGATGGGGGGGTTAGATAATGAGGAGGAGATGATAATGAGGGATGATGATGAGGAGGGACAATGATAGAGGATGGGGGAGGGGAACAGGGAGGGAGAAAAAATTGCAGTCAGTATTAATATTAATTAATAATAATGGGGCCCTGAAAAAAATATTTAGTTATTTATATTTTTATTTAAGTAAACAAATGTTGAATGAAAAGCTGTATCAGAGGTCCCACAAAGAGGCGCTGTTTAGCACATTTGGGTTATCAGGAAAAAGAACGGGGAGGGGTAGGCGGGGGGGGGGAGAAGATGTAAATATGACACTTAAATTATGCTTAAAAACTGTGTCAACGAAAATGACATCGAAAATATATCCCCAGCAACCTCCTGGGAAGTACAGAAAAGTGTTCATTCAACAAGCTTCCCCCAGGAAAAAAGTGAGAGAAAAATAAAGCTTAACATTAAGCAAAAGCATACTAGAAGTGAAACACAAACACTCAGGGGACAGCAAGACATTGACAGAACAATAGCAGCGAGAGAAAAATGTAATCTACTAACACAAAAAATAGAAAAATCACTGCTTGGGTTAAAACACAAGTACCATGAGAAAGGGAACAAGATGGACAGACTACTGACCAACCAATTAAAAAAAATGTCATACAACATTAATAGCATCCAAAGACAGGACGGTAGCATTTATTTGATTTATTTATAAAATGTTTGACCAGGAAGTAATACTTTGAGAGTTACCTCTCGTTTTCAAGAGTTTCACTCTTTGATAAAGCGCCCTGAGCGTGAAACATGTCAGAGTGTTTGTCAGGATTTTGTTCCTATGTTCTTTAAACCTAATAAAGCTTTGAAAGAATTTCCTGTGTCCCATGCTGCATCGATGGGGCTGTGCTCCGGTTCCTATTTGGATTTCGTTTTCACGTATGTCCTGGGCATAGCGTTAAAATGACTAATAGTACATGGTTACAAATACAGTTACATAAGTGGACAGGGTTATACATTACATAGCATAACACACAACCCAAAAATCATTAAAGTGGAGTTTACACAATTCTATGAAATACTCTACAATATTGAAGCCTCACGGACAGAGATGATGCACAAATAGAAACAAACATTGATAACATCCTAAGATTAAAACAATCAATCCCAGCGTGAGACAAAAACGTGACGTACACATTACGTGGGAAGAAATTGAAAAAGTAATTAGAGAATTACCTAACGGTAAAAGGCCAGGCCCAGATGGGCTACCTCACACGTATTATAAAACATTTGCCCAATCCACGATACCGTATATTCAAAATAAGTTTAACTCACTAAGAGAATCAGGGAGCCTGAACCAATACATGCCAGAAGCTCACATTACAGTCATCCCGAAGCCAGGAAGAGATAAACTAAATTTCACAAGCTATAGACCAATTTCACTTATAAATGAAGATGTCAAAATACTTGCAAAAATATTAGCAAACAGACTGACCCTATACCTACCAGAATTAGTGAACCTGGACCAGACAGGATTTATTCCTAAAAGAGATGCAAAAGATAATACCAGATTAATTATTATTATAGGCTAAAGCAGTAAAATTCCGTGCATTATTGAAATCCCTGCTCTCTGATTGGATAATGCCTGGAATTTTAACCAATCAGAGATCAGGGATTTCAATAATGCCCGGAATTTTTGCTGATTGCAATGTGTTGATATCAAATGTGTTTATTTCCAGCCAATCAGCTTTCAGAACAGCTCTGAGACAGGGCAGGGGATTGGTCAGAAGGCAGGAACAGCTCGGTGACAGGGCAGGGGATTGGTCAGGAAGTATCAGCCACGGGTTGACTCCTCCCCCTCCCTCCGTGAACAGAGCTGACTGAGCAGATTCAGTTGAATTGGAGAGGGAGAGAGACTGCAAAGTAAGTAAGTGGCTGTCTGCAGTTTGTTTGTGGCTGCAGTTTCTGTCTGTCTAGTGTGTGTGTGTGTGTGTGTGTGTGTGTGTGTGTGTGTGTGTGTGTCAGTAGCAGTGTTTATGTGTGTAGCAGCAGCAGCAGTGTTTGTGTGTGTGTGTGTTGTGCTGTTGTGTTGTATGTGTGTGTAGCAGCAGCAGCAGAGTTTGTGTAGAGCTGCTGTGTGTGTGTGTAGAGCTGCAGTGTGTGTGTGTGTCAGTGTCTGCAGCAGTGTTTATCGGTGTAGCAGCAGTAGTGTGTGTGTGTGTTGTGTTGTGCTGTATGTGTGTGTAGCAACAGCAGAGTTTGTGTGTAGCAGCAGTTTGTGTGTGTGTGTTGAGCTGCTGTGTATGTGTTAAGCTGCTGTGTGTGTGTGTGTTAGCAGCAGTGTATCGGTGTAGCAGCAGCAGTGTGTGTGTGTGTGTGTGTGTGTGTGTGTGTGTGTGTGTGTGTGTGTGTGTGTGTGTGTGTGTGTGTGTGTGTGTGGTGTGCTGCTGTGTTGTATGTGTGTGCAGCAGTAGCAGCAGTTTGTGTGTGTGTAGAGCTGCTGTGTTGTGTGTGTGTGTGTGTGTGTACACAGAGGGGGCAGCAGTGTGTGGATATAGATAGCTGCAGTGTAAGAGTATATAGAGGTGATTTAATGTATTTACCATTTTATTTTAATTAAAAAATCTATATAACTATACAAAAGTGTCTATTATTTATGAAATAAGCCTACATTTAGCCTACAATAGTAATAATCCCCTCAGAACAGGGCATTACTGGCCAATAATGCCTTGGCTGGGTTAAAGTCCCTCGGCTTCGCCTCGGGCCTTCAACTCTTCCAGCCAGGGCATTATTGGCCAGTAATGCCCTGTTCTTCGGGGATTATTACTTAAATATTCTGAACCAAACCCCCGCCATGATGCTGTTCATTAATGCAGAATAGGCGATTGACAGGATACAATGAAGGTTTATGTTCAGTTTGCTAGAACTGGGTAAATGTTCAGACAATATGTTAAAGCCTTATATAGTAACCCTTCATTGAAAGTTGAGGTAAATGGCCAATTGTCAGAGATATTCAAAATACTTAACGGTTCGCGACAGGGCTGCCCGCTATCCTCGTTACTTTTTGCATTAGTATTGGACCCACTTGTGGAAAGGATAAGGAACCACCCTGACATTACAGGTATAAAGATAAGGAACAGAGAGCATAAGATAGCACTATATGTGGACGATATTCTACTAATCGTAACGAAACCCAATAATATCATTGCTAAATTTAGTGAAAGTTCTGGAGACGTATGGGCAAGCCTCTGACTTTGATTATAGGGGCAATGTGGCTCTTCTAATAAATGTAAAGCCCAGCTATTGCCCCATTGCCTGGATGAATATACAGGGTAGGCCCGTATATTCATCCTTTTGTGGCTTATTGAGCCAAATATGTACGTGTAAAGTGATTGTACCATTTATTATTGCTGAACTATTAGTGTTGGTGTATAACCAACTTTGTGTTCTGGATACCCTGGGTATGCTAGACTGGTAATACACTTACTCAGCCTGCAAACCCAGGGATCCGGGTGCAAAGGGTCCCACAAGGAGGTGGTGGAAAATTGAGGGTGGGGATTGACAGTCCTCTTGGCTGGGAGCCGTTAGTTTGATAAGCAGGACCATTGTCTACCCAGACAGAGAGACGCCTATGTGACGTGGGAAGGAAGGGGTTAAACTGATTTGCTATGCATTACTGTGTTTGCCCTGTCCCAGCCATTTTTATACCCCATTTGCAGGCCATTCCATGCCTGCGAGGTTAAAAGACAAGATTCATTGCTTGCCATACCCTCTAACCGACACATTATGGCGGTACAGAAGCTGGCATTTCAATGAGAAATACTAATTCTAGAACAAAAGCACCCAGAAACCTGATTTTTGAGGTGCAAATACAGTGAACCACTACATGCACATACATATCATTTTTACAGTTATAACACAAATATAACATGTTGTTTTAATAAAGTGTGTAAAAACTGCAGATCTTAAATGTAAGGCAGGAGATATTTTTTGTAAGTCCAAGCAGGAATTCCGTGGACATACAGCTGTGAGATGGGTGAATGAGCTGGGGTATTTTTATGACGGAGCCTCAGAGGGATCTAGCTGATTAGCATCTCCCGGTCTAAAAGAGTGTCAGTTATGAAAAGACCCAGAAGACCCATAATGTATACAAAACTGGCATACTGATGCACAACAGATGTCAGGCTAGTGACACCTCTGGGTCAGAAATCAGACTCAGTGGCACTAAGTTATGGGTGTAGCCCAGGTATGCTAAGTGGCATGGGCGTCAACCTGACCCATGCGCCCTGCCCACTGGACAGCCCTTTTGACCGGTCTTATGAACTGAGGGTAAACTGACTATTGGTGGATTAATGGTTCCCACGAGGGGGATTGGATCCACATGTTAAAGATAGCTTTGGGCAGTCTATAACTGTGGCTCCCCAGGTATCCCCAGTGTGATTCCTGAATTTTGATCCATCATGTAAAGATGCAAGGCTTTGTTCCAGCACAGCGGCAACTGATCCAGGAGTGAAGGGGTTAATAACAACATAACCAAGGATTTGCCCCAAACTTTGGAATTCGTTAGCCCTGGTGACTCTGGAACAAATTCTAACGAAGTTCCACAAAATACTTTGAGGTGGCTAAGATATCAGATCAGCAACTTGTGATCTGGCCACAGAACCTTTAAGGTAATAGAACAATGTTCTGGTGAATAGTGCTCTAATGACTGTGGTAACTAGTCTATAGAAGACACAATAATATGCATAATCTTGATTGAAGAGCTTCATTAAACAGGAGAGTGACGATAAAGTGAGTGCTGGGGTACACAGGTAAGCGCTGAATGATAAGACACATATGTATCATGTCCTAGAAAGTGCTATAGATGAAGATTTAATGGCTCCACTAAATCACTTCCAAATGGGACTGTATCTAAAGCGCTGACATCCACCATGTGTATACATCCCAATAACCAATGCAAAAGGTAACTCACATGCGTAATCCTGATGTTCTTCTGTGGGCATGCATCCCCTGGAATCAATAGAGAGTAATTCTCCAAAAAGGTAGGTGAAGCAGAGCACAGCCGTGCTAGTAAGGGATATTGCAGGACAACAGCCAGTAGAATAAAAGCTTCTTTATTAGGACAACATGGTGCAGACAGGAAAACTCTTATGCGTTTCACGCCACAATTGGCGCTTCGTCAGAGAGTGCAGAGTGTGGACTCGATGCCTCTTCTTATACCCCTTAACCGCTTACCGGAAGTGACGTGGTAACGCATCATCCGCCCACCGGAAGTGACACAGCTGCACGTCTAAAAAGACTGATAAACTGAAATCTGTATACCGGAAGTGATGTAACGGGACAAGACACGCTGACTGGTATTTACTAACACAACCGGTTTTCATAGAAATACCTAAATGGCGTCACTACAAGGCGGGGGATGATCAAACATAAAAAGGACATCCAGTCAAAATAACCCGCGAGTAATAATGATAACCAAACTATCAATGCGGGAATATATAAAAACAAAAAATAAAAAATAAAAACAATGAACAATGTTTTGAGGAGACAGATATGAGTCTCTTAGATATATAGATAAAATAAAATAAAGTTATATTCAGACTGACAATTAAGTCAGTATAGATACAATAACACTGATACTAAACTACCATACCATTAAATATATCTATCCAAGAGAGTCCTATATTCAATATCACATATATAACACACATAATCAATTACATCTATGAATGTGGGATACAAATAAATAATATGTCCCCTGTAATCAATCACATACAAAAGAGACCATAATATGCAAAATAGTTAATACTAGAAAGATTCAAACAGACCAAATATCTATTCAAGAGCATATAATACTCATATGAAAAACATATAAGGTACAGAATATGCAAATAATTTGTAATAATACATAAAGCATTATGATTTAAACGTCTATTACCCTTAGATACTAGAGGGGGTAATAGAGAGGCAGCCCGCAATAAAAGAGAAATGTTTTGGATTTATACCCTCGGGTCATTATCACCCGGGGGTATAAATACCGATTGGGAATTGAAACATTTTTTGGAATAGGATTCTCTTTTTTCATATAACGTTTAAATCATAATGCTTTATGTATTATTACAAATTATTTGCATATTCTGTACCTTTTATGTTTTTCATATGAGTATTATATGCTCTTGAATAGATATTTGGTCTGTTTGAATCTTTCTAGTATTAACTATTTTGCATATTATGGTCTCTTTTGTATGTGATTGATTACAGGGGAGATATTATTTATTTGTATCCCACATTCATAGATGTAATTGATTATGTGTGTTATATATGTGATATTGAATATAGGACTCTCTTGGATAGATAGATTTAATGGTATGGTAGTTTAGTTTCAGTGTTATTGTATCTATACTGACTTAATTGTCAGTCTGAATATAACTTTATTTTATCTATATATCTAAGAGACTCATATCTGTCTCCTCAAACATTGTTCACTGTTTTTATTTTTTGTTTTTATATATATTCCCGCATTGATAGTTTGGTTATCATTATTACTCGCGGGTTATTTTGACTGGATGCCCTTTTTATGTTTATGTTTGATCATCCCCCGCCTTGTAGTGACGCCATTTAGGTATTTCTATGACAACCGGTTGTGTTAGTAAATACCAGTCAGCGTGTCTTGTCCCGTTACATCACTTCCGGTATACAGATTTCAGTTTACCAGTCTTTTTAGACGTGCAGCTGCGTCACTTCCGGTGGGCGGATGATGCGTTACCACGTCACTTCCGGTAAGCGGTTAAGGGGTATAAGAAGAGGCATCGAGTCCACACTCTGCACTCTCTGACGAAGCGCCAATCGTGGCGTGAAACGCGTAAGAGTTTTCCTGTCTGCACCATGTTGTCCTAATAAAGAAGCTTTTATTCTACTGGCTGTTGTCCTGCAATATCCCTTACTAGCACGGCTGTGCTCCGCTTCACCTACCTTTTTGGAGGATTACTCTCCACAGAACCTTTAAACCAAGGCTGCATTTCTTGCACTTGCAAGCAAAGGACAATTTATTTTGTTTCAAGGACAATTTATTTTGTTCCCTTATCCCAGTAAGTGTTGTTTTAAGTGTATTCTGCAGATGTCGTGTGTTTGTCTATTAAGGAAATAAATCACAATTTATTTTGCAATTTGTTCTGTTCAATCAAGTACCCAGAAATATAAATGTGTTGATAAAGTTGGTGTCCATCGGGCCAGCCTATCTCATCGAGAGAGAGAGACAGCCTTGTGAACAGGAGGAGGTAGGTGCAGTTCCCATTGGCTGGTTTGTAATTCACACCTTCTTTGCCTCTCCATCATGCTCCCTGTCCCGATAGGCCAACACAGATGAGCCCTCGTCCTGTGATTGGCCCACCACCTAGCATCCATGTGGTGATTGGTCGTTGCTCCGTTCTCCATGTCTGTCTATGGAGATGGGACAGCTATAAGAATTACAGCTGATTCCAGTACCAGAGAGGTTGCTGACCCTGTCGTATGGATCGACTAAGTGTAGTTCTCTGAGGTTGTGGTGGAGCGACCTGAAATCGAGGCTGCGTGCTCCACTACAGTGTAAATTTTAAACTTGTTGTTCCAGATTGCAGTCAGCTTGTAACGATGCGTTCACCACAAACAAGGCGTGACCGCGATGCCGAGGTGGGGATTTGATAAACGCCTACCCACAGCCGCGAGGGCGCACCTGGAGTATAGGTAGCTCGGGGTAGGAGAGGTCAGGATGGTCAGTGATACTTGCCGAGGTCTGGATTGGAGAGGTATAGATCGTTGCAGGAACATTTGCCAAGGACGGGATTGGAGAGGTGCGGATCGTCGTTGGTAAACCGGGTCAGGAGCAGATAAGTGCGGAATCCAAAAAGCAAACAAGATCAGGCAACACAGGACAAGACAGGCAAGGCTCAGACAGGAGGCAGAACTGCAGTGAACACAGCGCACATAAACAAGGTTATGCTCAGCCAATGTGCTAGAGGGCAGGCTGAGCATATATAGGAAGAACAGACCAATGAGGAGGAAGCATAGGCCCTAGTATGCATGGCTGTGGTTGGCTGATGGAAACAAGGCAGGTGAATCCTATTACACAGAGGAGCGAGGAAGCTTCTGCTGCGCAACGATGACGTCACTACGCGAGCGAAGCCTGGAGGCGGGACCAGCGGGAACGGCATTTTGTGCTGAGTGCGGTCCGCGCGCGCCCCTATAAGGAATGCTGGCATTCACCGGTCTGCGAGATGCGGTGCTGCAGGAGGCAGAAGAGGCAGGAGTCCCGATCGCAGGTCTAGGCAGGTAGGGAGCACGCCAGGGAGGGCGCGAGTGACGGATCCTTACACAGCTATACTAACAGACTTTAAAGTGATAAAAGAGTGGAAGCTGCACCGGGAAAGGCATTTCGGTGGCGCCAGGCACCTAGACTGTTTAAGATTCCCCTTGAATGGACCAGAGACTGTGAGTAAAGCTCAATTGTGATTTGTGTTGAATCTGCTGGCTCTTATCAGAATAAAAATACTTTTATTTGACTTCGATGTCCTGTCTGATGTTTGATCCCGTAAAAGAGACCTGGTCTTCTGTGATAGGCTTTCTGGTGGCAGAGGTGGGATTGCCAGGCTCAGGGCTGAACTGCACGCAGGTAGTTTGGACTGAGTAGGTTTCAAACCCTTGAAATCACAGGGCTACGACTCACAGACCCTTTGGTCATCTCAGAGTTATCTACTGCCAGAGCCTGTCTAGATTGGGGATGACCCGACCCTGACGATGGCTTCGACCTACAAATCCTAGTCCAAGGAATTGCTGGTCGTATGATGTGAGGGGTACAGACTTTGGACTGAGGGTCGCAACAAGAAGGCTATGATAGTTGAAGAAATCCAACATGAGGCGCAGCGGGCAGCTGCCCCGCTCGAACCTGAGTTTGGTGGTGCGTACTTCCAGGACCCTGGAGAAGAGGAAAATATCTTCAGATGCAGCTTCAGAGAAAACGGAGGAATAGACTTGCGAGAGTGCATGACGTCACTTGCGGGATTCGATGCAGGACGCTGAGACCGGATGAATCGCAATGCAATGGGACCAGCTGAGAGACCCCTACACTCCACGATCCTTGCGCCCGTGCTATAACACGCCCGCCGGTATTTTCTCACGTGAGTGAGCTTTATTACCTTTTTTATTACTGCAATACATCTTTTCTTATACAAGTGGTGCTTGTCTGTTTTTTTTTTCCATTTTTTTTACCTAAGGTACCCCCTTCCAGGGGAACTCTGGACATAGGACTTATTCACCTAGGTCCTTACAGACTGAGCACCGTTTATAAGCCCTTATTTATCCAGAAATTAGTATAGTTGAGCACAGTTGCATTATGTATGTTCTTTTAAGAGCTTGTTGTAAAAGAGCAATTTTTGCTACGATTCATCCCTGAGGTCCAGGAATGGGTCACGGACCGGAAACCTGCCACCTATCAGGCTCGCAAGAATGACATACGCCTCCAGCTAATTACAAAAAGTTCTTGTTACTTACTTCTTCTTCTCATCCCTATCGTCCTCTTTCTTGTCACCAGCAAGTCCAGATGTCCACGTGCTCCCCTGCCTAAATCTTCTATTTAGTTGCCAGTGATAAGTGCGTACTATGCAGACTTGCCTGACATAAAGACATCCTTGCAGTTCTTTTAGTGATTCTACCGATGCGTTAGCAATCACCTCATCCACCCCCACAGTGCTTGTCTGTGCTGGCTGACCCTGTGACCCAGTCGCTGCTGTGCTAGTCCCTCTGGCCTACATTGACACTCCTAGGGGTACCCACGACCTCGCTACCCCAGCCCCGTCTGAAACTACCTGCCCCTCCCCCCCAATGACACCCCCGCACCTACCACCCCCACACCTACCCCTTCCTTCCCATATAATCAGGCAATAACTAAAGACAGCACTGCCAAAATAGCTCCCAGACTCCCTCTCCCCACCATCCGCCCTAGCCCCCCCCCCTCCCCTCACATTATATCCCTTATCTCCAGAGAGATATACAATTTTTTTCAATTTAAACAGTAAATATAAATAGAAGAGGAAAACTTCATAACACCAGGAAAAGATAGTACGTCAATTACAATGGCAGCAAAATATGAAAAAATCCTATTTTTTTTTAAATAAATCAGTTCTATAGTATAAGATAAGACTGTCATTTTTCATGACTTTTTTTATGTACTGATCTTCCTTTAGTTGCTACAGCAACTATTTAAAAAGTCATATCTACTTCCTCTTTTGAAACAGGCCGTGACACACTTTTTCGAGCTCTGGCCTTTGGACACAAAGTATCACAAACAGGTGTGTTGCTGTGTTCCAAACAGCAGACAGTCTATTCCTCTGGGAGCTGTAACAATAATGTATTACACTTAGTAATATAATGTTACATATCAGCTGCAGCATTTCACAGACTGCAGCATACTGTAGAGTCAGAAGACGGCCATTTCGTTAGGCACACAATCAGGATTTTAACAGATTTATAACAGGAGCACCATACGATTGCCAGTTTAGGTAAGAATGTAGAATTATACATTGTCACATGTTTTACATATACAAATAAGAAAGGGAAAAAAGGGGGGATGTAGTATTTCTGCTTTAACTTTGATTAGTTACATCACAATAACTATTTTTCTGCTAAGGAAGCCTCTGTAAATTGAACACCTGTCAGAGAACTCCAGATTTTCACCAATAATGTCCTACCAGATAATGTACAACTCATTGGCCAACCTCTTAAACCAATGTATGGCACAAAGATATAAGCTGCAGCCATCTACCCCGAGAAATACATATTTGGGCTATGATTATAGTGAGGCCTTAGAAGTTCACTAATGCTGTTTCTTCCAAATTGTGAAAACGCTCCGTGTTGTGGTTTGGTTCATTCTGTGTACAGGATGTGGTTTTTAAGACAGTAGCTCAGGCTTCCTCTAAAACTCAGATCATAGAAGTCAGAACAAATAGGGGTAGGAGCTCGGTGTAACGTTTTTTTACGTCAAGGGCGGTAATCATTTCTGTAACAAGGCTGCTTCCTCTACAAGAACCACTTCCTTTGCAAATAAAAAAAAGTTTAGGGTATAATTTGTTTTACTGTCGTTGCAGGGAATCAAAGCGATAATGGAGTAACAGGTGCATAAGCATTTTCCTGATAGCCATGATTACCAAACCAGCCTCTTTTGGACTGCTTCATTAGAACCTTGGAGTACCGAGAAGGCGACACACCTCAGAGATCATTGGAGTATTTACAAAAACAGCATTGCTACATTTCACAGATGTGATCCCTTTTCTTTACTTCCCAGGTATTGGTTTGGGATGTACTCACAGTCTATCTTACAAGTGTTATGCTGTAAAAGCCACCGGGGAAAATATCCTCTCTCTTGTTAAACAGAGAGTCTATCAGCAGTGACTACAATTGGCTGCCTGCTCCAAAGTCTCTCGCAATGAAAGCAAGACAGAAGGTGAAAAAGAAAGCGGCCTCCAAAGACAAAGTTTTTGGATGTGATTTGTTAGAACATCTGCATATCTCTGGACAAGAAGGTACAGTTATTGATTTAAATATATATATATATATATATATATATATATATATATATATATATATATATATATATATATATATTAACTCTCAATGTATTACTTCCTGGTAAAACATTTTTTAAATAATAATAATAAAAATAAATAAATATATATATATATATATATATAGATACACATATATGAAACAAGGAAGGCGGATAGGGCTGTAGAAAACACTCTTACATGGAAGATGGAAGTGTTGTGACAGTACCTGATCAGATATAGTACCACTTTACAAATCCACATACTTGTACAGTGATTCAGTATATATGTATAATATGAACTCACAGGCAGTGTTCTTTGCTAAGAACCACAATATTGACAACTATAGTTACAGTACACAGTAAAATAACTCGACCAGAAAACTGATGCCAAAGACATACACATGTTTTATTTGGCACATTCTTTAGACTCTAAAGTTTAGAGGATCAGCAGAAATAACACGGTCGCAAACTACTGTAGAATATGGCAACAAACAATCTATTACAAAACTGCCATGTTGATTCTTTACTAACCCTCTCCTAAAAACAGGAACTTAAAAGAAGACATTTTGTTCCTAAGGTAGAAACTGGAGGCAACTGGCATTAATGTACAGGTTGCAAACAGACCCGTACATGGGCTGATGAGATATTTTACTATTGGTTGGTAATTCATGCAGCAAGATATTAACCAATTAAGATTTACAATGCACTAATCCTAGTCTGGTTCAAACTCCATCATTCGTTTCTTCTTTTTGTTTTTATGACAGATTTAAATGACAGCTCCTCATATTTCTATATTACATGATCAATATGTAACTCACAGAAAAGTAAATTGCTCTGTACCGAATACACTATAAAAAAAATATATCAGGTCACTGTGACTGTCCCCATCGTTAGACCCAAAGACTGACCATGCTCCTGACTTCTACAGGATTACCAAACTCGCTCCAAACCAGCATTATCTGTAACTCCGCAGAATGGCCTGAGTGAGTTAGAAAACCAGGACACGATTTAAAGAAGCTAAGACCGAGAGATAGTCTGACATCCCTCTAACAGTTCTCTATTGAGAATGAAACAGCCCATTGATTGGCCAATATTAGGGGGAGGGGGGAATTATGTGTCCTGCAGAAAAAATAGCTTGTTCATTCTGTTCAGTGAACATATAGAAAAAAAGGTCAGTTTCTGTTTCTTGACACCTTCAACTATCATTCAATTGGTAACTTAGGTAAAATGATCAGTGAAGCAGTTTCTCAAATCTTATGTGACTTCCTATGTGACATTTGGAAACTTGAGTCACCGTACACAGGAAATGAGAGTTTGAGCAAAAGCGTTATCGCTTCTGTTCTTCTTCAGAGAGCAGTACATGGTGGCATAACGTGTGTATTTCAGCTGTGTCACATATAAGAAGCTTGTTCTTCATGTCTTCCATTTGACACAGATAGTTACCTAGAAAGGTTTACACCACCTCAGAAAAAAACAAGATTTTTGAACACTATAAAAAAACGAAAACATAATGACCACAAACAGTTGCAGTAATATGATGCATCGCCTAACTTCTCTCTCCTGGCCATCTCCACATCATGTCCTGATTTAACCGTTAACATGCTGGGGGACATTTTCCCTTTTAATGTCGATTTAACAGCATACAAAATAAAAAATGTACCAGATTGCATAATTTTAGTGACATAGAGCGCTCATGGCATTAATAAATGGCCCTATTATTTCTTCCGTTTGAGTGTTGGGTTCTTGAATGGATGATATAGATGATTTTTCTTAATATAGTACACCATTCAGGGTCCTAGTTTTTAACTCCATGAGAAGCACTGCTGTACATTACTTGTATGAATGTACATAAGTCATTGTTAGAGCTTTAGGATGTGGTAGACTCTACATCTGGGATATTAGAATTCAAGTTGAATTATTCCATACCAAGTATTTAAACCTTACGATACAGTAATCATAACAAAACTTCCTGGCATTAGTCTTCACACCTAATTTCTATATTAATTATTCAAACATTCATATTATGATGTATATCACAAATCCTTAAACAAAAATTTAGAAAAGGCATTATTCCCCTTTAAAATCTTTACAGTTTACAGAGATAGAATATCAAACATAGGAAATAATAATACCAACATTAATTGATCCTTCTCATTCATCAGTACAGTCAAATGCTTTACCTTAACTCCTCGAAATTCCAATTTTTTTTCTATAAAGGAGGAGAAATACACGGTTATGTAGCGTAGTGAGCAGAAATACGCGGTTATGTAGCGTAGTGAGCAGAAATACGCGGTTATATCGCGTAGTAAGCAGAAATATACGGTTATGTAACGTAGTGAGCAGAAATACACGGTTATGTAGCGTAGTGAGCAGAAATACGCGGTTATGTAGCGTAGTGAGCAGAAATACGCGGTTATGTAGCGTAGTGAGCAGAAATACGCGGTTATGTAGCGTAGTGAGCAGAAATACGCGGTTATATAGCGTAGTAAGCAGAAATACACGGTTATGTAACATAGTGAGCAGAAATACGCGGTTATGTAGTGTAGTGAGCAGAAATACACGGTTATGTAACGTAGTGAGCAGAAATACACGGTTATGTAATGTAGTGAGCAGAAATACACGGTTATGTAACGTAGTGAGCAGAAATACGCGGTTATGTAGTGTAGTGAGCAGAAATACGCGGTTATGTAACGTAGTGAGCAGAAATACGCGGTTATGTAACGTAGTGAGCAGAAATACACGGTTATGTAGTGAGCAGAAATACACGGTTATGTAACGTAGTGAGCAGAAATACACGGTTATGTAGTGAGCAGAAATACGCGGTTATGTAGTGTAGTGAGCAGAAATACACGGTTATGTAACGTAGTGAGCAGAAATACACGGTTATGTAGTGAGCAGAAATACACGGTTATGTAGTGTAGTCAGCAGAAATACACGGTTGTATAGTGAGCAGAAATACACGGTTATGTAACGTAGTGAGCAGAAATACACGGTTATGTAACGTAGTGAGCAGAAATACACGGTTATGTAGTGAGCAGAAATACACGGTTATGTAACGTAGTGAGCAGAAATACGCGGTTATGTAGTGAGCAGAAATACACGGTTATGTAACGTAGTGAGCAGAAATACACGGTTATGTAGTGAGCAGAAATACACGGTTATGTAACGTAGTGAGCAGAAATACACGGTTGTATAGTGAGCAGAAATACGCGGTTATGTAGTGTAGTGAGCAGAAATACACGGTTATGTAACGTAGTGAGCAGAAATACACGGTTATGTAGTGTAGTGAGCAGAAATACACGGTTATGTAACGTAGTGAGCAGAAATACACGGTTATGTAACGTAGTGAGCAGAAATACACGGTTATGTAACGTAGTCAGCAGAAATACACGGTTGTATAGTGAGCAGAAATACGCGGTTATGTAGTGTAGTGAGCAGAAATACACGGTTATGTAACGTAGTGAGCAGAAATACACGGTTATGTAACGTAGTGAGCAGAAATACACGGTTATGTAGTGAGCAGAAATACACGGTTATGTAGTGTAGTGAGCAGAAATACACGGTTATGTAACGTAGTGAGCAGAAATACACGGTTATGTAACGTAGTGAGCAGAAATACACGGTTATGTAACGTAGTGAGCAGAAATACACGGTTATGTAACGTAGTGAGCAGAAATACACGGTTGTGTAGTGAGCAGAAATACACGGTTGTATAGTGAGCAGAAATACGCGGTTATGTAGTGTAGTGAGCAGAAATACACGGTTATGTAACGTAGTGAGCAGAAATACGCGGTTATGTAGCGTAGTGAGCAGAAATACGCGGTTATGTAGCGTAGTGAGCAGAAATACGCGGTTATATAGCGTAGTAAGCAGAAATACACGGTTATGTAACATAGTGAGCAGAAATACGCGGTTATGTAGCGTAGTGAGCAGAAATACGCGGTTATGTAGTGTAGTGAGCAGAAATACACGGTTATGTAACGTAGTGAGCAGAAATACACGGTTATGTAACGTAGTGAGCAGAAATACACGGTTATGTAACGTAGTGAGCAGAAATACACGGTTATGTAACGTAGTGAGCAGAAATACACGGTTGTGTAGTGAGCAGAAATACACGGTTGTATAGTGAGCAGAAATACGCGGTTATGTAGTGTAGTGAGCAGAAATACACGGTTATGTAACGTAGTGAGCAGAAATACACGGTTATGTAACGTAGTGAGCAGAAATACATGGTTATGTAACGTAGTGAGCAGAAATACACGGTTATGTAGTGAGCAGAAATACACGGTTATGTAACGTAGTGAGCAGAAATACACGGTTATGTAGTGAGCAGAAATACACGGTTATGTAACGTAGTGAGCAGAAATACACGGTTATGTAGTGAGCAGAAATACACGGTTATGTAGTGTAGTGAGCAGAAATACACGGTTGTATAGTGAGCAGAAATACGCGGTTATGTAGCGTAGTGAGCAGAAATACACGGTTATGTAGTGTAGTCAGCAGAAATACACGGTTGTATAGTGAGCAGAAATACGCGGTTATGTAGCGTAGTGAGCAGAAATACACGGTTATGTAGTGTAGTCAGCAGAAATACACGGTTATGTAGTGAGCAGAAATACACGGTTATGTAACGTAGTGAGCAGAAATACACGGTTATGTAGTGAGCAGAAATACACGGTTATGTAGTGTAGTGAGCAGAAATACACGGTTGTATAGTGAGCAGAAATACGCGGTTATGTAGCGTAGTGAGCAGAAATACACGGTTATGTAGTGTAGTCAGCAGAAATACACGGTTATGTAACGTAGTGAGCAGAAATACACGGTTATGTAGTGAGCAGAAATACACGGTTATGTAACGTAGTGAGCAGAAATACACGGTTATGTAGTGAGCAGAAATACACGGTTATGTAGTGTAGTGAGCAGAAATACACGGTTGTATAGTGAGCAGAAATACGCGGTTATGTAGCGTAGTGAGCAGAAATACACGGTTATGTAGTGTAGTCAGCAGAAATACACGGTTGTATAGTGAGCAGAAATACGCGGTTATGTAGCGTAGTGAGCAGAAATACACGGTTATGTAGTGTAGTCAGCAGAAATACACGGTTATGTAGTGAGCAGAAATACACGGTTATGTAACGTAGTGAGCAGAAATACACGGTTATGTAGTGAGCAGAAATACACGGTTATGTAGTGTAGTGAGCAGAAATACACGGTTGTATAGTGAGCAGAAATACGCGGTTATGTAGCGTAGTGAGCAGAAATACACGGTTATGTAGTGTAGTCAGCAGAAATACACGGTTGTATAGTGAGCAGAAATACGCGGTTATGTAGTGTAGTGAGCAGAAATACACGGTTATGTAACGTAGTGAGCAGAAATACACGGTTATGTAACGTAGTGAGCAGAAATACACGGTTATGTAGTGAGCAGAAATACACGGTTATGTAACGTAGTGAGCAGAAATACACAGTTATGTAGTGAGCAGAAATACACGGTTATGTAGTGAGCAGAAATACACAGTTATGTGGTGTAGTGAGCAGAAATACACGGTTGTGTAGTGAGCAGAAATACGCGGTTATGTAGTGAGCAGAAATACACAGTTATGTGGTGTAGTGAGCAGAAATACACGGTTGTGTAGTGAGCAGAAATTCACGGTTGTGTAGTGAGCAGTAATATGCGGTTATGTAGTGTAGTGAGCAGAAATACACGGTTATGTAACGTAGTGAGCAGAAATACACGGTTATGTAACGTAGTGAGCAGAAATACACGGTTGTGTAGTGAGCAGAAATACACGGTTGTATAGTGAGCAGAAATACGCGGTTATGTAGTGTAGTGAGCAGAAATACACGGTTATGTAACGTAGTGAGCAGAAATACACGGTTATGTAACGTAGTGAGCAGAAATACACGGTTATGTAACGTAGTGAGCAGAAATACACGGTTATGTAACGTAGTGAGCAGAAATACACGGTTATGTAGTGAGCAGAAATACACGGTTATGTAGTGAGCAGAAATACACGGTTATGTAGTGTAGTGAGCAGAAATACACGGTTGTATAGTGAGCAGAAATACGCGGTTATGTAGTGTAGTGAGCAGAAATACACGGTTATGTAACGTAGTGAGCAGAAATACACGGTTATGTAACGTAGTGAGCAGAAATACACGGTTATGTAGTGAGCAGAAATACACGGTTGTGTAGTGAGCAGAAATACACGGTTGTATAGTGAGCAGAAATACGCGGTTATGTAGTGTAGTGAGCAGAAATACACGGTTATGTAACGTAGTGAGCAGAAATACACGGTTATGTAACGTAGTGAGCAGAAATACACGGTTATGTAGTGAGCAGAAATACACGGTTATGTAACGTAGTGAGCAGAAATACACGGTTATGTAGTGAGCAGAAATACACGGTTATGTAACGTAGTGAGCAGAAATACACGGTTATGTAGTGAGCAGAAATACACGGTTATGTAGTGAGCAGAAATACACGGTTATGTAACGTAGTGAGCAGAAATACACAGTTATGTAGTGAGCAGAAATACACAGTTATGTAGTGAGCAGAAATACACAGTTATGTGGTGTAGTGAGCAGAAATACACGGTTGTGTAGTGAGCAGAAATACGCGGTTATGTAGTGAGCAGAAATACACAGTTATGTGGTGTAGTGAGCAGAAATACACGGTTGTGTAGTGAGCAGAAATTCACGGTTGTGTAGTGAGCAGAAATATGCGGTTATGTAGTGTAGTGAGCAGAAATACGCGGTTATGTAGCGTAGTGAGCAGAAATACACGGTTATGTAGCGTAGTGAGCAGAAATACGCGGTTATATAGCGTAGTAAGCAGAAATACACGGTTATGTAACGTAGTGAGCAGAAATACGCGGTTATGTAGCGTAGTGAGCAGAAATACGCGGTTATGTAGTGTAGTGAGCAGAAATACACGGTTATGTAACGTAGTGAGCAGAAATACACGGTTATGTAATGTAGTGAGCAGAAATACACGGTTATGTAACGTAGTGAGCAGAAATACGCGGTTATGTAGTGTAGTGAGCAGAAATACGCGGTTATGTAACGTAGTGAGCAGAAATACGCGGTTATGTAACGTAGTGAGCAGAAATACACGGTTATGTAGTGAGCAGAAATACACGGTTATGTAACGTAGTGAGCAGAAATACACGGTTATGTAGTGAGCAGAAATACGCGGTTATGTAGTGTAGTGAGCAGAAATACACGGTTATGTAACGTAGTGAGCAGAAATACACGGTTATGTAGTGAGCAGAAATACACGGTTATGTAGTGTAGTCAGCAGAAATACACGGTTGTATAGTGAGCAGAAATACACGGTTATGTAACGTAGTGAGCAGAAATACACGGTTATGTAACGTAGTGAGCAGAAATACACGGTTATGTAGTGAGCAGAAATACACGGTTATGTAACGTAGTGAGCAGAAATACGCGGTTATGTAGTGAGCAGAAATACACGGTTATGTAACGTAGTGAGCAGAAATACACGGTTATGTAGTGAGCAGAAATACACGGTTATGTAACGTAGTGAGCAGAAATACACGGTTGTATAGTGAGCAGAAATACGCGGTTATGTAGTGTAGTGAGCAGAAATACACGGTTATGTAACGTAGTGAGCAGAAATACACGGTTATGTAGTGTAGTGAGCAGAAATACACGGTTATGTAACGTAGTGAGCAGAAATACACGGTTATGTAACGTAGTGAGCAGAAATACACGGTTATGTAACGTAGTCAGCAGAAATACACGGTTGTATAGTGAGCAGAAATACGCGGTTATGTAGTGTAGTGAGCAGAAATACACGGTTATGTAACGTAGTGAGCAGAAATACACGGTTATGTAACGTAGTGAGCAGAAATACACGGTTATGTAGTGAGCAGAAATACACGGTTATGTAGTGTAGTGAGCAGAAATACACGGTTATGTAACGTAGTGAGCAGAAATACACGGTTATGTAACGTAGTGAGCAGAAATACACGGTTATGTAACGTAGTGAGCAGAAATACACGGTTATGTAACGTAGTGAGCAGAAATACACGGTTGTGTAGTGAGCAGAAATACACGGTTGTATAGTGAGCAGAAATACGCGGTTATGTAGTGTAGTGAGCAGAAATACACGGTTATGTAACGTAGTGAGCAGAAATACGCGGTTATGTAGCGTAGTGAGCAGAAATACGCGGTTATGTAGCGTAGTGAGCAGAAATACGCGGTTATATAGCGTAGTAAGCAGAAATACACGGTTATGTAACATAGTGAGCAGAAATACGCGGTTATGTAGCGTAGTGAGCAGAAATACGCGGTTATGTAGTGTAGTGAGCAGAAATACACGGTTATGTAACGTAGTGAGCAGAAATACACGGTTATGTAATGTAGTGAGCAGAAATACACGGTTATGTAACGTAGTGAGCAGAAATACGCGGTTATGTAGTGTAGTGAGCAGAAATACGCGGTTATGTAACGTAGTGAGCAGAAATACGCGGTTATGTAACGTAGTGAGCAGAAATACACGGTTATGTAGTGAGCAGAAATACACGGTTATGTAACGTAGTGAGCAGAAATACACGGTTATGTAGTGAGCAGAAATACGCGGTTATGTAGTGTAGTGAGCAGAAATACACGGTTATGTAACGTAGTGAGCAGAAATACACGGTTATGTAGTGAGCAGAAATACACGGTTATGTAGTGTAGTCAGCAGAAATACACGGTTGTATAGTGAGCAGAAATACACGGTTATGTAACGTAGTGAGCAGAAATACACGGTTATGTAGTGAGCAGAAATACACGGTTATGTAACGTAGTGAGCAGAAATACGCGGTTATGTAGTGAGCAGAAATACACGGTTATGTAACGTAGTGAGCAGAAATACACGGTTATGTAGTGAGCAGAAATACACGGTTATGTAACGTAGTGAGCAGAAATACACGGTTGTATAGTGAGCAGAAATACGCGGTTATGTAGTGTAGTGAGCAGAAATACACGGTTATGTAACGTAGTGAGCAGAAATACACGGTTATGTAGTGTAGTGAGCAGAAATACACGGTTATGTAACGTAGTGAGCAGAAATACACGGTTATGTAACGTAGTGAGCAGAAATACACGGTTATGTAACGTAGTCAGCAGAAATACACGGTTGTATAGTGAGCAGAAATACGCGGTTATGTAGTGTAGTGAGCAGAAATACACGGTTATGTAACGTAGTGAGCAGAAATACACGGTTATGTAACGTAGTGAGCAGAAATACACGGTTATGTAGTGAGCAGAAATACACGGTTATGTAGTGTAGTGAGCAGAAATACACGGTTATGTAACGTAGTGAGCAGAAATACACGGTTATGTAACGTAGTGAGCAGAAATACACGGTTATGTAACGTAGTGAGCAGAAATACACGGTTATGTAACGTAGTGAGCAGAAATACACGGTTGTGTAGTGAGCAGAAATACACGGTTGTATAGTGAGCAGAAATACGCGGTTATGTAGTGTAGTGAGCAGAAATACACGGTTATGTAACGTAGTGAGCAGAAATACACGGTTATGTAACGTAGTGAGCAGAAATACACGGTTATGTAACGTAGTGAGCAGAAATACACGGTTATGTAGTGAGCAGAAATACACGGTTATGTAACGTAGTGAGCAGAAATACACGGTTATGTAGTGAGCAGAAATACACGGTTATGTAACGTAGTGAGCAGAAATACACGGTTATGTAGTGAGCAGAAATACACGGTTATGTAGTGTAGTGAGCAGAAATACACGGTTGTATAGTGAGCAGAAATACGCGGTTATGTAGCGTAGTGAGCAGAAATACACGGTTATGTAGTGTAGTCAGCAGAAATACACGGTTGTATAGTGAGCAGAAATACGCGGTTATGTAGCGTAGTGAGCAGAAATACACGGTTATGTAGTGTAGTCAGCAGAAATACACGGTTATGTAACGTAGTGAGCAGAAATACACGGTTATGTAGTGAGCAGAAATACACGGTTATGTAACGTAGTGAGCAGAAATACACGGTTATGTAGTGAGCAGAAATACACGGTTATGTAGTGTAGTGAGCAGAAATACACGGTTGTATAGTGAGCAGAAATACGCGGTTATGTAGCGTAGTGAGCAGAAATACACGGTTATGTAGTGTAGTCAGCAGAAATACACGGTTGTATAGTGAGCAGAAATACGCGGTTATGTAGCGTAGTGAGCAGAAATACACGGTTATGTAGTGTAGTCAGCAGAAATACACGGTTATGTAGTGAGCAGAAATACACGGTTATGTAACGTAGTGAGCAGAAATACACGGTTATGTAGTGAGCAGAAATACACGGTTATGTAGTGTAGTGAGCAGAAATACACGGTTGTATAGTGAGCAGAAATACGCGGTTATGTAGCGTAGTGAGCAGAAATACACGGTTATGTAGTGTAGTCAGCAGAAATACACGGTTGTATAGTGAGCAGAAATACGCGGTTATGTAGTGTAGTGAGCAGAAATACACGGTTATGTAACGTAGTGAGCAGAAATACACGGTTATGTAACGTAGTGAGCAGAAATACACGGTTATGTAGTGAGCAGAAATACACGGTTATGTAACGTAGTGAGCAGAAATACACAGTTATGTAGTGAGCAGAAATACACGGTTATGTAGTGAGCAGAAATACAAAGTTATGTGGTGTAGTGAGCAGAAATACACGGTTGTGTAGTGAGCAGAAATACGCGGTTATGTAGTGAGCAGAAATACACAGTTATGTGGTGTAGTGAGCAGAAATACACGGTTGTGTAGTGAGCAGAAATTCACGGTTGTGTAGTGAGCAGTAATATGCGGTTATGTAGTGTAGTGAGCAGAAATACACGGTTATGTAACGTAGTGAGCAGAAATACACGGTTATGTAACGTAGTGAGCAGAAATACACGGTTGTGTAGTGAGCAGAAATACACGGTTGTATAGTGAGCAGAAATACGCGGTTATGTAGTGTAGTGAGCAGAAATACACGGTTATGTAACGTAGTGAGCAGAAATACACGGTTATGTAACGTAGTGAGCAGAAATACACGGTTATGTAACGTAGTGAGCAGAAATACACGGTTATGTAACGTAGTGAGCAGAAATACACGGTTATGTAGTGAGCAGAAATACACGGTTATGTAGTGAGCAGAAATACACGGTTATGTAGTGTAGTGAGCAGAAATACACGGTTGTATAGTGAGCAGAAATACGCGGTTATGTAGTGTAGTGAGCAGAAATACACGGTTATGTAACGTAGTGAGCAGAAATACACGGTTATGTAACGTAGTGAGCAGAAATACACGGTTATGTAGTGAGCAGAAATACACGGTTGTGTAGTGAGCAGAAATACACGGTTGTATAGTGAGCAGAAATACGCGGTTATGTAGTGTAGTGAGCAGAAATACACGGTTATGTAACGTAGTGAGCAGAAATACACGGTTATGTAACGTAGTGAGCAGAAATACACGGTTATGTAGTGAGCAGAAATACACGGTTATGTAACGTAGTGAGCAGAAATACACGGTTATGTAGTGAGCAGAAATACACGGTTATGTAACGTAGTGAGCAGAAATACACGGTTATGTAGTGAGCAGAAATACACGGTTATGTAGTGAGCAGAAATACACGGTTATGTAACGTAGTGAGCAGAAATACACAGTTATGTAGTGAGCAGAAATACACAGTTATGTAGTGAGCAGAAATACACAGTTATGTGGTGTAGTGAGCAGAAATACACGGTTGTGTAGTGAGCAGAAATACGCGGTTATGTAGTGAGCAGAAATACACAGTTATGTGGTGTAGTGAGCAGAAATACACGGTTGTGTAGTGAGCAGAAATTCACGGTTGTGTAGTGAGCAGAAATATGCGGTTATGTAGTGTAGTGAGCAGAAATACGCGGTTATGTAGCGTAGTGAGCAGAAATACACGGTTATATAACGTAGTGAGCAGAAATACACGGTTATGTAGCATAGTGAGCAGAAATACACGGTTATGTAACATAGTGAGCAGAAATACACGGTTATGTAGTGAGCAGAAATACACGGTTATGTAGCATAGTGAGCAGAAATACACGGTTATGTAACGTAGTGAACAGAAATACACAATTATGTATATTTGCTCTAACCTCACTTCTTTCCATTCTACACTTTCCTTTCTACAAGTCTTATGTCGCTAACTACATTCATATTTCCCCATCTCTCCTTCCTTCTCCACTTCTCAGTTCACATGAACTGTTTTCCTATCTGCGCCATTTGGCTCCACTCATCTAAACCCCCTGCTCTAAAACTCACCCCTACAAATCCTCCTCACACATCCACTTTCTTTCCTTGCTTCTTCTCCTTGCTTCTGGGAATATCTCTTCTAATCCCGGTCCCTGCTTTATTTCTATATGCTCTCGTCCTCGCCTCTCACATGCAACTTCTTCTCCTTGTGGAATAAACCCTTCTAACCTCATAACCATCCCCTGTCAACCTCCCTCGTCTCTCCCTTTCTCCTGTGCCCTCTGTGCATGACTTCTTTTTCTCTCACTCTCTGCTCCTCTTTGCTATACTGTAACTGAGACTTGGCTCACTTAGTCTAACTCTGCACTAGATGGTGGCCTTTCTTTCTCCCACAATACTTGCCCTGATGACAGGGGTGGAAGCGTGGGGCTCCTCCTCTCCTCAATCTGCCATTACCTAAACCTTCCTATTCCTCTTTATCCTTTCCTTTCTTTGAGGCTCGCAGTATCCAGCTTTGTTCTCCTCTCCCTGTCCATGTGGCGGTCATTTATTGCCCATCTACCTCTACTCATCCCCTTTCAGTCTTTCTCTCTCACTTTGAATCCTGGCTCCTTCTTTCTCTGCTCAAACTCCCCTGTTCTTCTCCTTGGGAACTTCAACTGCCATATTGTTGACCCCTCTCTCCTTTGAGCTTCACGCTTTCTCTCTCTAACCTCTTCTTTTGGCCTTCACCAATGGACTGCAGCCAGCGCCCACAAGGACGGCCACTACCTCGACCTGGTTTTCACTAAAAACTTTTCGCTCCGATTTCTCTATTTTCCTCTTTAATTTTTCTGACCATCATCTTATTTAATTTTCTCTCTCTCACTTCTCCCCTTCTCCACTTCCATCTACCCCTCGTTTATGCAGAAACCTGCATTTCATTAACCTTCCGGCTTCACTTTGCTCTCCTGCCTCTCCTCTCTCAGCACCACTACAGACTCCGACAACCTGGTCAGGAACTACAACTCTGCTCTATCCTCCTCTCTTGATCTACATGCCGCTCTTTCTCTCTCCTGCTCTCGCCCTTCTAACACCAGACCTTGGCTAACCTGCCACACGCGCATGCTCTGCTCCTGCACTCACTCCTCTGAACGCCTCTGGAGGAAACCTCACACTCTCGCAGACTTCCTTCACTACAAATGTATCCTATCCTGCTTCAACTCTGCCCTCTCTCAGGCTAAACAAACCTACTTTTGGTCACTAATCAACACTCACAAGATTAACCCATGCAGACTCTTTGACTCTTTACTCAGAACACCGTTGTGTACCCGTATTTCTTCCTCTATTTCACCTCAGGACTTGGCTGAATATTTCAAGGCAAAGGTGGTTTCTATTGGGCAAGACATCCCTTCTGTATCCTCCTGACATTCTACACCTCTTCCTAACTCTCCTCCTGCCTTCCACGACTCCTTTTCCTCTGTCACAGAGGAGGATGTGTTGCTGCTGATCTCCTTTTCTCCCTCTACCACCTGCCCTCTTGACTCCATTCCCTCCCATCTCCTAAAACCTCTTGTTCCTACTCTAATCTGTACATTTACACATGTTTTGAAATTCTCCCTCTACACTGGTACCTTTCCCGCCTCCTTCAAGTACACAAAAAGGGTGTGTGTGGCGATCACGTGCATTTTAAGTGAAACTTCTTTGTGTTTTGTCACTGAAATTGTAATTATACTCTCAAAAGTCTTTCATTCAATCAAAAACATAAAAATCAAAATACGATTTCAAGAAGTTACACTGAAAATGCACGTGATCGCCACACACAACTTTTTTGTGTACTTGGAGGTGGGAAAGGTACCAGTGTAGAGGGAGAAGTTCAAAATATGTGTAAATATTTTATATATGTAGGACTGTAAAAGAGCAAGGTTCAGAAGTCATGCCATATTCCGTATTCTTAATAAAGGGTACATAGTGCATCCTCTTAAAGATAAGATAATTCTGCATAATATATATTACCACTTATACATTTACAAACAAAGGAAAGAACATATAATCTGCTGTGTGTTTCCTTAATTTGAAGATTACTTGTGTGTGTGTGTGTGTTGTGCACCCAGTCGCATGCACTGGCTGTGGTGGTTGCCTCTGCGCATGCACTGGATGCAAATGGCATCTCTACGTATGCGTTGGCGGCACGGACACGTGCGCACGGAAATTCTCGCTTCTGAGACTCTGCGCATGCGCTGAAGGGGTTGGACACCTCTGCACATGCGCTCAACGACGGCCGTTCCTGCATGGAGAAACATGCTTCTGGCCCCCGAACTACAACTCCCAGCAGGCTAAGCACACAATTACATCACTTCCACTAGATACTTCCGTCTCCATGAAGGAGATTTGTGCCATGCAATTTTAGTAGGTGCAGGTGCCAGCAAAGAAGTTTCCCTTGAACAGTTATACCCTCACTAAAAAACAACAAGCATGACCCTACCTGTCTCTCTAATTATCACCCTGTTTCCTTCAAAACTCCATGAACGCCTTGTATTCTCTTACTTGCTCCTATTTCTCACCATCTACTCTCTCCTAGACGCCCTCCAATCATTCTTCCACACTGCTCACTCCACTGAAACAGCCCACACAAAAATAACTAATGGCCTCCATGCTGCAAAAGACAAAGGTCATTATTGCTCCACCACTCTGCAGCCTTTGATACTGTGGACCACCCTGTGGTCCACCCTTCACATCCTCCATACTCTTGGTATCCATAACAGAGCTCTATCCTGGATTTCCTCTTACCTCTCCCATCGTACTTTCAGTGTCTCATTTGCTAACATCTCCTCCTCCTGTCGATCTGTCTGGGTGTACCCAAATACTCTGTCCTGGGACTTCTTCTCTTTTCTCTAGGTGACCATATCACATCTCTAGGGTTCAAATATCACCTTTATTTTGATGACATAAAAAAATTAACCTTTAAACACCTGACCTTATACCTGCTGTACAAACCAAAGTTTCTGAATGTCTTTCTGCTATATCAACCTGGATGACCCTCCGCCGACTCAAACTTTACATGTCCAAGACGGGGCTCCACATACTTCCTCCCAAGCCTGGCCCTACTACAACCTTCTACATTACTGTTGGTAGTATTAACATACACCCAGTATCACAAACACACTGCCTAAGGGTCACACTTGACTCCTCCATCATATTCACAATGTAGCTAAAACCTGTCTTTATTACGTCTGTAACATTGCAAAGATACGCCCTTACCTCTGTCCATCTGCTGCTAAAACTCTAAGCAGGCCCTCATTCTCTCCCGTCTCGACTTTTGCTACCTGTCTGGTCTTCCTGCCTCTCACCTGTCTCCCTTACAATCTATCCTAAATGTTGCTGCTAGAATCACGTTACTCTCTCCTAAATCTGTCTCAGCGTCTCCCCTGCCGAAATCCCTCTCCTGGCTTCCAATTAAACTTTGTATCACTTACAAAATTCTCCTCCTTACTTTTAAGGCTATACACTCTTTTGCCCCTCCTTATATAGCCCTAGTTCAGTGGTTTTCAACTTTTTTTGGTTAGGGAACCTCAGAATTCGATTGTGAAATTCTGGGGAATCCCAACCATCGCCCCCCCATCTCTCGCTCTCCCCCATTCATGGAATAGCATCCCAACAAAGGTAGTAGGCACTAAAACAATAAGGGAATTAAAAAATGCTTGGGATAGACATACAGACGTACTTAGCAAGACTTACTGTCCTCAGTGCTGCGGATGAACAAGCAAGTGTCTGCTGTGATGGGGCCATTCTTCTGAATGGGACACCCGCAGCATTAATCTTTCGGTGCCGCGACCACCGTGGTCTTAAGGCTATCCTAAATATAAAAGAAAGCCATGGATCAAATACAGTGAGGTTTTACAGCAGCTAGGAAATAGGCCTCGGGTGGTTCCTATCTTCCGTCACCTTCTATGTTTCTATGTAACATCAGCCTATTGAAAATGAGTTATATCATATTGTTCTCGTACACTTGACTATGTGAGTCTGAATGTGTCCTGCATTTTCTTCAGACCAGGAATTCCTCTCTGTTCCATGTTATCTATAGTTGTGAACCATTATATTATGAATTCTTACATTGCAAAGTTATATCTGCACAACATTAAGTATACTGAATATGATTCAAATCAGTTCCTCAGGTATTAAAAAGTTGCACAGAATTTGTGGAAGGGCAAGGAATAGTGGATGGTATCTACAGGCTGTGCGGGATTGCCTCCAATGTGCAAAAGTTAAGGTGGGTGATCTTCTTTTCCTTGAATAATCTTGACTCTTGAATGCACATTCCCAAGACTTACAGGCTCTTAATAATGATAACATAAGTGAGGAGTCGCGTTTTGCTTTAATGAGAAGCTTAAGTTTGGAAATGTAAATCAACATGAAAACCGTGAAAGAGATAAAGTTGTTGGATCCCTTGAAGAATTTTGAAAGAAATTTAGAATGATAAAATCCAGTTGAATTTTAGAGGAAGAATTGTTATAAATACTTGAACGTTATCACGAATACGGGTTTTAGTTATTTGTGAAAGACCATGTTTTATACACAAACTATCACAATAGACTAAAATGTATTTGTGTCTCTTCTTGACTTTCAGACAGGAGTTTGACATGGAACGTCCTCCTGAACTCAACAAAGACACATACTTGCAAGATGTTCATTGTGTTAGCTCTCTCTGCAAAGCGTACTTCAGAGAATTACCCAACCCACTCCTGACATATCAACTCTACGATAAATTTGCTGTATGTACTTCCTTTATATACTATTCATGAGACTTCCACACCCCACCCGAAGTACTCAGAGGAAAACTTAGCCGCCCTTTTGATAAAACTATCTTTATAAAATAAAGCACACAGGTTGCATCTTATCTGCTTGCCCAGGTGACACATATCATTGAATGACCTAATTTACCACCATGTTGAAGTAAAGGTACCAAAGACTTCCTTGTTCCCTTCCCCTTAAAGCTCCTATTCAATAATGCGATACGATGTTAATGCACAGTGAACAATCTGTTAACTTTCTTTTAATTGACAGTTCTCTATACTAAACCAGAGGTAAATTACAAAACTAGAGGTTTTTTTAATGTAATCTATGTACCTAAGTATTTGAGCAATAACCTTCAACAATAACTGGAGTAGACTTGTGCATACCAGTGAATGGTGTGCAATACAAACATGTCTTTCGCCATAAGGCACCCTAAGGTCCATTCAATTAAAGTGCATCAGATCTGTGTGCAGTTATAATTGTTCTGCCATTAAACAAATTATTGAAAAATGTAATTATGTTTTAAATAAGTAAAGATGATGCAACAGATTATTGCTCACTTGTTAATTACTGCTAACAATCTTGGGGTTAAATGTAACCTTTGTTCTAAATGGTTATTGTGTTTTCTAATCAAGGATGCCGTGGCATTACAGTTGGAGGAACAGCGACTGGTAAAAATTAAGGCAGTGCTGAAGGAGCTGCCACTCCCCCACTACAGGTACAGGGAGCCAGAGTCATATCTCCCAACTAAACATCTGCAAGAAAATAGCCAATCATTCCTCATTATAAAGTAGTTACAAATCATTGAACTGAAGCATGCAATCTCAAAACATCACAATGCTCAGTTGCTTGATTTCCACAGGGAACATGGTTTCCCTCTCTCTCTCCCATGGTTCACATGGTTTCCCTCTCTCTCACTCCATTCTCTCTCTCTCTCTCTCTCTCTCTCTCTCTCTCTCTCTCTCTCTCTCTCTCTCTCTCTCACCCCCCATTATCTCCCCCACATTCTGTCCCCTCATTCTCTCTCTTCCCCCTCATTCTCTCTCTCCACCCCATCCTCTCTCTCCCCCTCGTTCACTCTCCCCCCATGCCCTCCCCCCCTAATTCTTTCCCCCGCCGCTCATTCTCCCTCCCCCAATTCACCTCTTCCCCCCATTCTCACTCTCCCCCCATAATTCTCCCTCCCCCACTCTCTTTCTCCATCTCTTTCCCCCCCATTCTCCCTCCCTCGTCTCTTCCCCCCCTTATCTCTTCTCCCCCTTATCTCTTCCCCCACCATTCTCCCTCCCTCTTCTCTTCCCCCCCCTATCTCTTCCCCCCACCTTTCTCCCTTCCCCCCACCATTCTCCCTTCCCCACCATTCTCCCTCCCACATTCTCCCTTCCCCACCATTCTCCCTTCCCCACCATTCTCCCTCCCACATTCTCCCTTCCCCCCCACCCTTATCTCTTCCCCCCACCATTGTCGCTCCCCCATTCTCCCTTCCCCCCCATTCTCTCTTTCCCCCACCCCCTTCTCTCTTTTTCCCCCACCCCTTCTCTCTTTTACCCCCTTCTCTTTCCCCCGCCCCTTCTCTCTTCCACCCCTTCTCTCTCTTTCCCCCTGTCCCCTTCTTTCTTTTCCCCCCGGCCCCTTCTCTTTCCCCTGCCCCCTTCTCTCTTCCCCCCCTTCTCTCTCCCCCATCTCTCTTTCCCCATTCTCTCTTCCCCCCCTATCTTTCAACCATTCTCTCTTTCCCTACACATTAACTCTCCCCCCCCCACTCTCTCTTCCCCCGACCATTCCCTCTTCCCCCGACCATTCCCTCTTCCCCCCGACCATTCTCACTCCCCCCCCCATTCTCTCTTCCACCCTAACCATTCTCTCTTGCCCCAACCATTCTCTCTCCCCTCCCCCAACCATACTCTCTCCCCCGACCATTCTCTCTCCCCTCCCCATTATCTCTTCCCCCCAATTGTCTCCCCCCCATTCTCTTCCCTCGCCCCCCATTATCTCTCCCCTCATTCTCTCCCATCCCCCTATTATCTCTGACCCCCCCATCCTCTTCCCCCCCCCTTCCCCAGTACTCAACATGATGCAATGCATCACAACGAATGATGAATCATATGTACAGTGTGGAGCAATCAAAAATACAATGAAAATGTAGATGTACAAAAAAATTCAAATATGCACATAGGTCCCAAAACATTTCATGAATTTGCTTAATATCTGCCCTGTAGGACTCTGGAATTCCTAATGAGGCATTTGGTTCATATGGCTTCCTTTAGTTCTGAAACCAACATGCATGCAAGGAACCTGGCTATAGTGTGGGCTCCGAACCTGCTCAGGTGAGAAACCCTGTACTATTCCTGGCTTTTTCTGCAGAGTTTGCAGGTATGTGAGTAATGACTTCATATTTATGTACACATTCAGATAATATATTTTAATTCCACAGTAATTTGAGAGGAAAGTGCATTTTCATTGCAGACCATTTAGTGAGGGAGAATAGGTAGAGAATTTCTATGAGAATAGATATACTTAGATAATGTCAGTCTATTGTATTGCAAACTATGAATCTAATGAGTATTACCATATACAGTCGTTTATACAGGATTTCCAGATTACTTTCACTTACTCTTCAGGGATAAAGGAGTCACCTAACCTTTGTTTAAATGAACTTATTTCTGTGTTTGGATTCTTCTTACCAGACGTTTAGAAGTTTACTTTCTTTTCATTTTTGAGCCATAACCCTGCAGATATTTGTTTATACAATTGTCAGCTTTTGGGCACTTTTGTATTGTATTTGTTTTACATTGTATTTATTTCTGTAGGGCCAACCTCACCTCTTTACAAAGGTATTATATAAGACATACTGTAATACACAGGTCTTATATAAGACATACTGTAATACACAGAGGTATTATATAAGACATACTGTAATACTGCTGGGTGGTAATAGAGGCAGGCAGGGGGCGTAGAGTGGAGCTGGGTGGTAATAGAGGCAGGCAGGGGGCGTAGAGTGGAGCTGGGTGGTAATAGAGGCAGGCGGGGGGCGTAGAGTGGAGCTGGGTGGTAATAGAGGCAGGCAGGGGGCGTAGAGTGGAGCTGGGTGGTAATAGAGGCAGGCGGGTGGCGTAGAGTGGAGCTGGGTGGTAATAGAGGCAGGCGGGGGCGTAGAGTGGAGCTGGGTGGTAATAGAGGCAGGCGGGGGGCGTAGAGTGGAGCTGGGTGGTAATAGAGGCAGGCGGGTGGCGTAGAGTGGAGCTGGGTGGTAATAGAGGCAGGCGGGGGCGTAGAGTGGAGCTGGGTGGTAATAGAGGCAGGCGGGGGGCGTAGAGTGGAGCTGGGTGGTAATAGAGGCAGGCGGGGGGCGTAGAGTGGAGCTGGGTGGTAATAGAGGCAGGCGGGGGTGTAGAGTGGAGCTGGGTGATAATAGAGGCAGGCGGGGGGCGTAGAGTGGAGCTGGGTGGTAATAGGGGCAGGCGGGGGGCGTAGAGTGGAGCTGGGTGGTAATAGAGGCAGGCGGGGGCGTAGAGTGGAGCTGGGTGGTAATAGAGGCAGGCGGGGGGCGTAGAGTGGAGCTGGGTGGTAATAGAGGCAGGCGGGGGGTGATGATGGTGGAGAGAATAGATTACTTGCGGTGTCTATGCTGCTACAGCGCACTTCTCCCTGGTCATCCTGCTCTGCCTCTGTGCAACTCATAACTCCTCTGCGGCTGCTCCTCCCGCTTCACCCTGGCGGCCTGCTGCCGCCTCCTCCGTTATCATCTCCCTCCGCCCACCTCTATCACCACCCCGCATGGAGGAGGGGGAGAGAGCTGGAGGAGGGGAGAGCTGGAGGGGGAGAGAGCTGAAGGAGGAGGCAAGGGAGAGAAGATGAAGGGGAGGAGGAGGGGGGGAGATGAGGATCAGGGAGAGGATGGGGGGAGGGAGAAACAAATTGCAGTCAGTATTATCTCATACTACTATGCTGATTTATTTAGAAACAAACCTATAACATTTGTCATGTTTTACTGTTTAAAAAAATCGTCGCACGATCAGTTCCGCCCCCATCTCTGATTAGGCTGCATCCTAGGGCACTCCTCCGTGCACCAGCAGCCTATTGAGGTCTTCTTCCTGGTTCCGCCCTGGCTGGCTATTGGATGCTCTTCCTTTATATACCTTCCTGCTGCATTCAGATTTGCTGAGCATAGTCTAGTGTGACGCCGTGCCTTGCTGCATTCTAGTTCCTGTGACCTTGCCTTGCCTTGCTTGTTAACCTCTTGTTGCCTGACCCTGCTTGTCTCTTGGATTCCGCACCTCTCCTCTCCTGATCCAGCTACGAACGACCATTCTCCTGTCTCCAGTCCTGACGTTGGCTAAGTACTCCAACGATCCGATACTCTCCTATCCTGAACCTGGCTACGTACCCCTACGATCCGCTACTCTCCAATCCCGAACTTGGCTACGCACTCCGACAATCCGCTACTCTCCAATCCCGAACTTGGCTACGCACTCCGACAATCCGCTACTCTCCAATCCCGAACTTGGCTACGCACTCCGACAATCTGCAACTCTCCACTCCAGACCTGGCAAGTACTTATACTATTCTTCAATCTATAACCCTAACCTGGCTTGAACGACTACTCTACATCCTAGGCGCGCCCGCGTGGCTGTGGGTCGGCGTTAACCAATTCCCTACCTCAGCACCGCGGTCGCGCTTCGTTTGTGGTGTGCTACGCGTTACATCAGTGAAGTGATTCTCTGCGCCAGAAACTCTGGCGGGCTTTTCAAAAGTGCTCTTGCGCGAATAGCAGAGCACCGGCTTCAGAAAAGTCTGCCCGGAAAATATTTGAAGTCCAGCTTTTTGCAACCAACTTCTCAGAAAGGAACGTAGCGGTCGTGGTTGGGAATGCAAGCCGATTTAATTCCAGGACGTTTGGTGTTAAGACCCGGTCAAGAAAAAACTCTGATTTAGAGTGCTATACAGCTAGGAAAGTCTAGTTTGTGACCCCAGTCCCCAAGTAAGTTTGTCTTTTCATCTGTAGTTTGTGTATCATTGTGTGTATGCCTATTTTTGTGCATAAACCTCAATTTATTTCATTATCTTGTTTTGCTCAATATATGATCCTGGTAAAAAGTGTCCAATAAACCTGGTCTCCTGTGACACTTCCAAACAAATAAAGGAGGCTTGAATAATTAATAATAAATAAATGTTTACTGGGAGGCCATAGAGTGTAATATGCCCCAAAATCTGTCTGTCTCAGATATTTAAGAAACCAGCAGAGCTGGACTACACAGTATCCTCATTACATGCCAGAAACAAACTATACTCCTCACCTAAAGCCATAAAGGGGGGACCTGTGCTTACGCCTGTAGCATTATCTTCGACGTGCTGGGAGCTCTGATGAGCCAAAAGCCCCCAGACAAAAGGAAACCCCCTTAACTTGTATTAAATAGATCAAATACAAAAAGACCTAAGATCCTAAAATAAAGAAAAGAGCAACAAATACAACAATAAAGATGCGCTGACCTGCAATACAACTGGAAGGATATGTGATTGAGTTGCCCTGTGAGAGAGGGGCCCTGAATCAACTTAAAACATACCTGACATGACTGGGGTGCATGCGCGGCGCTGAGCAACATGGCCGCCTAACTAACATGCTCCGCTGGCGACTGTGCATACAATCAAATGAAACCCGTGAAATTCCTACCTATAAAGAATAAAAATAGGAGGACGGGGTCCACAATAGCCCAAGGATGCCTCCGAAACTTTTAAAGAAAACATCGCTCCCAGAGACGGCGGAGATCTTCTGTAAAAAAATCCAGGGCGGCCCGGGCGGCTGACTCCCTCCAGTGCAGGAGGTCAGAGTCTGAGTCGGACATGGAGCCTCTCAGCCACAATTCCACACAGAAGGATATCAAGGAACTTTACAGAAATATCAAGTCCCTCTTCCAAGTGGAACTAGCGGAGACCGGACAAGAGGTAGCCGAGCTGGGCTCACGAACAGACACACTGGGGGGAAAAAACTGACAAAATAATAAAAGATCAAGATACGGCCTCCAGAGACTTAGAAAATGTAAAGGACCAATTAGCAGAGGTCTGAGAAAGGCCAGAAGATGGAATAATCAGAGGTATCCCAGGGTTCAGAACGGATCCGGGGGCCTCCCTCCTCAGATGGTTTAAAATCCTACTCCCAGAAAATTCAGAGGAATCTTTTGAAATTGACCATTGTCACATGCCCCTAAAACCAAGGCCATCAAACCAGGACAGGTCGAGAGACGTGGTACTTCATATACACCACTTTAGAACAAAAGAAAAACTCTGGCAGAAACTAAGAGACACAGTCCACGCAGAGAATCCCTTAAGTTGGTGCACTACAGACCAGAATTGTTATATATAATTAATTATTGTGCGGTCTATGCGAAACTGCGAACAAACTGTTTAAAATAAACTTTAATAACACTTAGAATACATATATAGTAAAATTAATTGTCTTAAATGTTTATGTTTTTATATTTTGATATAGGATTTTAATCTAAATGGCAGAAAATTATGTAAACTCCAGCAGTACATATATATGGTCCTATTACATACTGTATATCGGTATGCGTGCTAGTATATATACCTACAGCATACTTCTCTAAACACGTGTAATGGTGTCTGACCAAAGTCTTATCAGGTCTCCAAATGCCAGGAAAACGTGTCCTGGTATAGGTGTTTCCTTAGCCTGTGAATAGTGACTCACAGTTATGCACCAAACGGACAGTATACCAATTGATATGCAATCTCTGTAATTGTACAGCTAAAGTGTAGGACTGGTGGGGCACCTTAACACATGTAACCATGTGTGATTTTTGAATAAATGTAATTTTTTCTGAGATTGCGGTCAGTGTTTCACTACCAGGTTAGCAGTGCCCCGCCCTCCTCCCCTTCTTTGTGGTGTCCAAACCTTATCTTTGTCGTGCCTTGATTTTCGACTGCACAATTTACTGAGCCATCCTGCGTGGGGACATGTTCTCTGATGTGTGTTTGTGCTGTAACCTGTACCCTCTGACTTTTTTTCTTATTCTGTAATTTCCCCTCCCCTCATCCTACCTTTTTTTGTTTTCTGTACCCCCTTGTACATGTTAAAAACCATTACAAATTTGAGTAAAAAAAAATGTTATACTGATTAATAAAAAAAAGTCCTGTGATTTGGATTACATCAGGCAGGGGGGGGGTGCCGACTAATATCACTAACGAAAAGGGGAGCTCGGAGTAAAAGGTTTGCCAACCCCTGGTTCCAATATGCTACTTTTCTGCACCTTGTTGAAACACCATGTATTTAAATGTTTCTATTATATCCCATCTCCCTTCTCTCCTCCAAGATGTACAGTACATGTTGAGGCCCTTCAGATATGTACTTAAAACAGTAAACATTGGAAGAAAGGAGACCCTGCCCCGAAGAGCTTACATTCTAACGTGCTGCTGTTTCCTTCCATAGGTCCCTTTTCTCTTCTACTAAGGGTGGCCCAAAGAAGCGCAATGATTTCTCTTAACTGTTTAAAGATACAGTCTCTTCACTTTCTCCGCTTTCTGTAGGTCCAAGGACATTGAAGCATCTGGATTTAATGGCACAGCGGCCTTCATGGAGGTCAGAATCCAGTCCATTGTAGTGGAATTCATTCTAACACACGTGGAACAGTTGTTTGGAGATGTGTCTCTTGTTGGTAGGCATTTTTTATATTTTAAGGGAATATGTTAAGCATTTCTGTAAGATATATGGCAGGCCCCTGATCGATTTAAAAAAAAAAATGCATATTAGAAATTGTAGTATTGGCACTGTATTTCACCATACTTTAATACATTCACTGTATATTTTGCAGATTAAATTGAGGGCTATGTTTCCTTTCTGTACAAGATGAATAGATCAAATATTGATAGGCTGAAATTGTCCTTACTTGTTCATTCATGAAATATCCATCTACAGAAGCAACTCTTCCAAAATGACTAATACCCCTCACATAATCAGCTCTATAAAACTGGTGTTTCTGTTTTTGACTGCAGGAAGTGAAAATGAGGATCGCAGGGGCTCCCTACTGCCGTCTGCTATGGTGAATCCACCAGCGTGTAGTCCCGATGACTATTTCCGCTCACTGTCCTACAATATACCAAGCATGTTAAACCATGGAGATGGACCCCCTCAGATGCGTCCTTATCACACCATAATAGAGATCTCCGAACACAAGTAACCCTTTCTCTTCTGGATTGTAGCCTTTGTTTTGAGTTGTAAAGGTTTATTTTAAATATAAACACATGGAATGTTATAAATGGTATAAACTATAGAGATCATGGCAATCTTTAAAAGCAAAACATATTCCCAGTTTAGCTAATCAATGCAAAATGAAAGGGTAAACCACAGACCATAACATGCTTACCTCGTATTCACATTAATGACAATAAATAAATACATTTAGGTGTGAAAGAAATCATCAAAACATTTAAAAATAAAAATGCTGCACCACTGCCTTCAGCCCAGAGCCGTTCACAAAAAAATGCTATGGTCCATTAGTGAGAACTGAGAAACCTCGAGAAACACTTCAGTTGTTTAACTGTTATTTTGTGATGAAAATGCAGAACTCATGTAAAAAAAGCCTGTTAGTAATCATATTTTAGTTCAACAACATCCATTGTCGTAAAAAAAAAAAAAAGGAGATCTCAAATAGTTATCACATTGTTCACAGACGGAAGGGCTCTTTAAAAGCAAAGAAATGGAAATCCATCTTCAACCTTGGGCGATCCAATCATGACTCAAAGCGCAAATCAAACAAGCACAATGATAAAGGTGAGGGTTACCAGCATCATCATGTCGTGCGCAAATCAAACAAGCACGATGATAAAGGTGAGGGTTACCAGCATCATCATGTCGTGCGCAAATCAAACAAGCACGATGATAAAGGTGAGGGTTACCAGCATCATCATGTCGTGCGCAAATAAAACAAGCACGATGATAAAGGTGAGGGTTACCAGCATCATCATGTCGTGCTGTATTCTAACTTGCACCAAATGTAAGAAACACGAGTAACACACTTTTTTTTATATTTAGCTGTAGGTGCAAGAAGAAAATGTAAAAAAAAAAAATCATTTTTTTAACTCAATTTACCTTGATCAATAGTATTAGATACTAATAGTATTAGTAATAAAGTTTTCATCAAACAAATATAAAAGCTGCACCTATTTTGCTATCTTTAAAGTTGGTAGAAATAATGTAGGTTTTGTTTTTTTGTAGAAGAGAAATCAGGTAACATGAACCTCCGACCAGCCAAAAGCATGGACTCTCTCAGTTCAGCACCCTATGCAACTGATGGTAAGTTAAGGAATCCCTATATAAAAGGAAAAGCCCAAACAGCCAAAAGCAAAGTCTATTATTTTAGAACTGAGCCTCAGTCCAATCTCCTGATGAGTAAATTAGGTAAAAGCACAATGGCCCATATTCTGTTAATGGGGCCTTGCATGCAATTGAGCCGAATCGGTGCTATTGCTTTTTACAGTATAAGGGCCATGTTACTTTCTTCCAAAGCTAAGTGGTCACCTCAGAGACAGCATTTGGAAACCAAATTACTGTAATTCTTGTCACAATTGAAATGATATTGAGATTAAATGTTTCAATTGTAGCTTTAATCATCTTATTTGTATTGCTATTGATTTAGAGAACAGTGTCCGGGTCAGGAAACGATCTCCTAAAAATCAACTCCCCATACGGAGGGAGAGTTTTCAGGCTCAGTCCAAGCAAGAGAACAGCTGCACATTTTTGGACACTGATGAGCAATCCAGCCAGGTGGAGACACTGAATCAAAATCTTCTAGCGTATGAGGAGGAGGCTACAGCCAAGTCAGAACCAACAACTCCAAAACCAGGGAGGTCTTCTCTTGTTGGAAATCCACAGGGACGATCGCCCAAAACCACTCAGAATCGGGCAGAGAAGTGTGTAGGGGTTCACATCTCTGGACCATTTTCTGTTACCCTTCCTTTCCACATTACTTCCAACCTATCCCGTCTAACCAGAGGAATGGAATGTCCAAGTCTGAACTACCCTTTATTACACAAGGGTTCAGAGAAATCCTCCTCACATGAAGAAAGCCCATCAGAGGGTAGCCTTGACATAATGCAGGTCAAATCAGAGCTGGTGTCTGAGAACTACAAAGATAAAGATGAACAATTTGGTGAGTACCTCATGTACATATTTTTACTTAATGCAACATTATTTGTCACCATAAAATTGAAAGATTTCTGTGTGATATAAAAACCATTCTTGCCATAGATATGTTCATAATTTTATCACAATGAGCTCATTACATTGTCTGCAACAATCAATCAGAAGCATTTAGCCCCCCTCTCCTTCCCCCAAACTCAGAATATAGCATTTAGAATATAGGCGTTCAGGACGGTTCCTCTGGAGTTTCATGTGCTTGGACTATGTGGTGGTGGAGATAGATTCAGTGATTTTCTTTATTAGGAGAAGGAGGAATACGGCCACAGCTAGCACAAAAGCCAGAGATGGCTTATTTGAAAAGAATATGTAGAGGACTGATGAATGTTTTTATGAATATTTCAGATATACAAACGGATACAAAGGAGGATCTTGCTCCCAGCATAGAGAATACCCGAATCTCCCTAGAGGTGCAGGACACATTTTCCTTTCTGGACAACCAGGACACCAATCCAGAGGCCAACTCTTCAGGTGCAGATCAGCCACAGGAGGACCATTCCACATGTATGAATGAAGATATATCAGGCTATGCAGCAGGTTTTTTTCCTGTGGATAGTGAATTATTGGAGGATGACCTTCGATGTGCATATATGAGTGACATAAGAACTAACATGCAGGTCAGTCTTCCTCATATTATTTTAGAAACTGTCTTGTATATGGATAGGTTCTTATTGAACAAAGGATAAAAGTTATAATCTTCAACTAATACCTGAAAAAATACAAATAAATGTGTAACGAGTATGTACACAGTAATTTAGTAATGTAAGTGCATAAATGCATATTTCCAAAATATTAAGTATCTTCAAGTCACAATAATTCTTCACCTTATACAATGGAAAACTAATGGAGATAATATATTCTTCCTAAAATCTTAGAATTATTGAAGGTATAAAAAAGTCTCATTTCAAAAGATCTAAAAGAATAGGAATGTACCAATAAATAATGTACATATTATAATGTGTATATGAATCCTATGTACGTAAGAAAGTGTTACAAACTTGGATAAAATCGCCAAGATGACAAGAGGTATAAGGTCGTTGTTTTTTATGCATATGATAGATTCCTTAAGTAAAGGGGGACAGTAATTGAGTTTAGTTTTGTATATTAGCCAAAACTTAACCTACTGTAGTGTCAAATCTGGTTGCAAATGAATGTTGAATCACAATAATACCTCAAAATGTTCTTGTTTTTCTGAGGCTGGATACAATAAAAACAGTTAAAATAAACTAAAACCAGAATTTTAAAACAAGTAGTGCATTAATGATGATAAGTAAACTCATTATTTTGTTTTATAATAATGTAATATCTATTGTTCTGAGACAATAGGTAGAAGAATTTTCTGTGGAACCCCCCCCAGATGACTTGTCTACAGAAGAGGAATCAGATCAGATGTACTTCATGCCAACTGGTTGTGTAGACATTGAAGAACATACAAGAGAAATAGAAGACAATTTAGAAGATGTTTACCTGAGTGCTTATGACGATCTTAGTCCTTTGGTCCGAGAACTAGAGAAACCTTTTGATGTATTAGATACCAAACCATTGGACCTGTCTACCCATAACTGTGAGTTGGAGGAAGTCAGTTCCCAACACCTAAAATGTGAGAATTTAAGTGAAGCACTCAAAGAAATAAAACCAAATATGGATTCTATTAAGCACCAAGAATTGATCGAACATGATATTTTAGATCTATGTTTTCCTACCGACTCAGGTCATGAAGAAGGAACACAGGATAATATAAAAGAAGAACATTATGATCAACTTAAGAGTCCAGTAGATAAAGTTTCACTGGATAATATTGAAGTTACAGTGATAAACTCTGAACCTGGCTTCCTTCCAGAGGCAGATGATGTGAAGCAAGATATTGTGAGTCATTTTGATATAGAAATATATGTAATGTCTGACAATGTTCCAGAAGGCCCCGATCAGTTTTTCCCCAATGATGCAGAAACAACAAAATACCAAGGTCCGACAAAAGAAGAAGACTCTTTAGCAGTACAGACTTTAATGTTTCATAGCCAGATAGAGTGTGAAAATGACTCGCAGTACCCTAAGTCTCTTTCTGTGGAGATTGATGACACCCAAATAGATAATATGCTCACCCCAAATACCCTGGCTGAATCACAAGACGAATGTATAATGCCAGCACATGAAAATATGCTACAAAGAACAGACTATGAAGATTCAGCTCAACAAAATGAAAGAAAGGATTGTAAACCACAGGAAGACAATGAAATATCTTCTGTGCAGGAATACAGCATGTTAACCGTAGCAACATTTCTTAACGAGCTAGAAAATAAACCAATCACTGGGGCACACCCTGCTGGAAGTGTATCGATGAAGCTGACTACCACCGCTCATAAAATACAGCAGGTAAAATCAGTCCCTGTTGTGCCACCGAAACCACAGTTTGCAAAGCTGCACCCTGCTTTAAAGAGTAAAATTCATGTTGGCTCAGCGTTCGCCATAAGTAAGGACACTAGGCAAAAAGAATCAGAGAGGATCATCAGTGTGGAGACTGGTGATTCATGTAGTGACTCTCTCCAAAAACAGAGGCGTTCCAGCTGGAGAAGTAGTGGAAGTGTGTCCTTTGATACTGCCGTGGCTCTTGCTAAAGAGCGGTCACAATGCCCAGTTAGAAGGATGCAGACTTACAGCATTGGAGACTCGCATGATGTTTTCGAAAGCTTGAAGGTAGAAAGTGCTCTAAATCTTCAGAAGCCTGCCCTAAAGCCATCAGGGTACAGACTGAGCAGGCCTCTAAGTTGTGTGGTGTCTCTAAACTCTACTGAAGCAGCAAGTAAAGGAAATAATGATTTTAATGAAGCACCAGCTAATACTTCCTCCATGCATGGATCTCAGTCAGTATTTAGCCAAGAGCCTGTGGCATGCACACAAGAACTTCCCCTGAGCAATAGACAGAGTATGCCAAGGGTAGGGAAGCATTCAGATAGTGAAGAAACATCTGCAATTTCTCAGAAGCAACGCAGATCCTTGCTTTAATTTTCTAACAGAGGGAATCTTCCCCTCTGACAGCTGTGCTTAGTTCATGATATGATTTATTGGGCAATACAGTATGTTTGTATTTCTTTTTTTACATAGCTGTATGTGGATTAAAATGTAATGGAGCTAGTAAGATAGAAATAATTAAAAAGAATAGAAACATCATGCGTTTTAAGTGTAAAATATAGATAGTTATTTTCAAGGAAACAAACCACCAGCAGCAGATGGTATTACTGTGAGTGATGCTGTTAACGGAATATAGTTGCAGTAATAAACATTATAAATTGAATGAATAAGACTATGCTACATAATATATACCAAAAAATGTAAGTTCATCTCTACTGTTTAGAGTTACATTTTACCTTACTGAATTGTCTCTGCAGTCTCTTTGAGGTTCATTTATCACAGAATCTCAGCTGCAAAACCAGTGCACAAATACCGCCCAGATTTGTCACAGAAGAAAACTATTTGTTCCAATTTCGAAGCTTTGCCATGATAAATCTACTGCAGTTTTCTTGCCTTGCTTTGCACTGGGGGACTTGGATAAATGGCCCAATTTGCGTTTCATTTGTTTAATTTGACACTTGACCTCGCCACATTTTGAAGAGTAATAATAAACAATTAACCCTTGACCACAATTGTATTCAAGATATTATATGCAGAGGTCCCCAGCTCCAGTCGTCAAGGACCACTAACAGTGCAGGATTTAAGGATAGCCTCTCATTAGCACAGGTGCCCAATCATTGTGACTGAACCACCTGTGCTCTAGCAGGGGTATCCGTAAAAGCTGCACTGTTAGTGCTCCTTGAGGACTGGAGTTGGGGACCTCTGTATTATAGCATGAACATAAAGGGTGAGGATCAAAAGAGTAGAGCCTCAAACGAAATTCACTTGCCAGCACACCACAATAAATTAAAATATAACCTTTAATGGCAACAAAATTTAAATATCTCTGACTAAACAATAAAAGAGTAAGTGGGGTTGTAGGTACATAAACTGAAACAATAGTCACTGTGTAGGGAAGCAACCAGGTCAATTATTAAATTACTGTTAAGTTATAATAATAATAGCATGTTCTTGTATAGCGCTGCTAATTATACGCAGCGCTTTACAGAGACATTTTGCAGGCACAGGTCCCTGCCCTGTAAAGCTTACAATCTATGGTTTTGGTGCCTGAGGCACAGGGAGATAAAGTGACTTGCCCAAGGTCACAAGGAGCTGACACCGGGAATTGAACAAGGCTCCCCTGCAGCAATCTCAGTGTCAGTCAGTGTCTTTACTCACTGAGCCGCTCCCTCTCCTAGTATCTGATTTGTCAATGTTCCACCTAAGAGCTCCTTGATTGCACAAAGGGTGCTGGGATAGATCAAGCTAAGTACTAAGAAAAAAAGGCTGGAATACCAAACCAAAGTGAATCAAATAACTTTTGGTAGCATTTCCTAGTACTGAGGTAATGGGGAGGAAGGGGTTAAAGCTGCAGTTCAGTCAATATCCTGCATGTTTGTTTTTTTTAATAAATCAGTTCTGTAGTAAGAAAAAATACTTTTAGCATTTTCTGTTTTTAAAAAAACAACTTTGAAAGACCAATTTTCTTGTATTCTATTTTAACAGCCATTTGCTAAGGCACGGCCCCTTCATGTCCTGTCACAAGCCCTGGCACACCCCTCTGTCAGCCCTGCCCTCCCTCTAGCACATGTCAGTGCAGGAATGCTCATGAATATTCATGAGCTTCCACTGACTGACAAGCAGAATATAAACAGATCCCTTCACTAATTATGTCACCAAATTTCGACCTATCAATACATGGAGAACGAATTGACCTGCAGCTATACAGTTCTTTAGGTTATTAGAGATTGCACACATGTATCTATTGAAGTAAAAATAAAAATAAAAAATAAAAGACTGAACTGCAGCTTTAACAGACAAATTATTATAGCATCCATCACAGAGAATATACTGGAGTCTGCAGCATCACTTTGGTCACCAGCTAAATGGTATTGTATTGTGTGTCTTTATTTATAAATAAAGACATTTTATTTAGAAAGACATATTTATAAATGGTTTGAGAAACTGAAGTGAAGTGGGATGAAATGATGAAATACCAATGCACATTCTGTTAACTCTTCATTTTCTACGCAGCGTAGAAATGCAGTATATTAACCCTTTCTTGTTTCTAAATGATTTGTAATGTAACAATCTCCCAATACTGGCTACTTGTAAACTAAATGAACCCTAAAACAGTACATTAGAATATGTGTTAACATATTAAGGTACTTTGCTCTGATTGTACCAATATAGTTGGTGGTCATATGAAGCAATACAAGGCAATGACACAGCTGTGTGGTCATTTCTCCACTTTTACACGCAAGTTACACCACTATGCCTGAATTGCGTAAGATATTAATGTTCAAGGGTTGAAGCTTTAACAACAGTTCTTACTTTTGATGCAGACACTAATCTATCCTCCTTCGTTTCTTTGAATTGTTCCTTGGATGGTGGGTCATGAAAAGGTGGATCTCCTCTCAGGGGAACAGTCTGCAAGAAAGGATGTTTTTTTTTCACTTGATGGCATTATACCTGTACTACTAAGTGCAACAGTGAAAAGCAATCTGTGCAAAGGAACTTTCACCTGCACTAATCGCCCTATTCCATATGGTGGGGTAACGATATTGATGCAGTATCTTCTATTCCCTTTAAATGAAGTTACTGTTTTGTTAAGTGTGCACTACTCCTTCTCACGCAATGTATAGGGGCCTAAAAAAGAATATATCTTCACTAACAAACTGCAGTGTCATTGGAATCAATCTAATTCATAGATATGCTAATCAGTCCATCATGGGTGTTTATAAAGAGGTTACGACCTCTGGCCGGGCCCAACTGCTTTGTCTGGCTCCTAGTCCTCTTGTTGCCATTGGACCCCGGCTCTCCCCAGCTGCGGGCCTCCCTCACGGTCCTGCACCGAGCCTCTCTCTAAAGCCGGTGCATACCAGAAGCTTGAGCCAGGGCCCTACAGCACAGAAGTGGAGGGACCCCCAATACAGCACAGAGGGACGCAGCGGGAGCAGACTGTCAGCAGGCGAGCTGTACATCAGTGGAAGTCTACAAACCTGCAGCTACAAGCCTGTGACGGGCAAGGGTAACCAGACTATATAATAAAGGTCAAGAACGCTGTGAAAGATTGGTGGACAACTCGAACACGCCTGAACAAATCACTAAAAAGAGTATAAGGTTAAAGTAAAAGCTACACTCAAGGGAGTGTCTGAAAGTGCGTATCTTAAGTCCTATGGCAGGGAGGCCCTGCAGGCTCTGTTGTTCCTGAGCAGGCTTTGCATACAGTATATATAATGTAGAGGTATCAGTACCGTGTTAGCCGAGCTTAATAATCAAAAACGAATAGACGATACCGTTCTGTAGCTAATGAAATGCTTTTATTTGTGCGAGCTTTCGAGATACACTGATCTCTTCTTCCGGCGGTGTTACAATGGATAAAGCAAGAAAGGTTTGTACTTAAAAACAGTGCGTCTTGGAATGTATCAGACTGAAGCCTATCCTTTCCCCGTGTGTAGATGCGATTTATGACTTAAGGTGTTAAATGGTCCCTGAATGTTAGTGATGTAAGTGTGTGTGTATGTGTGTGTGTATGTGTGTAAATATAAATTTATAAAGCGCCCGCAGAGTATACAGCGCTTTACAAAAAGTGTGTGTGGGAGTGTATATCAATGGTGTGGGTGTGGGTAGGTGTAGAAATGTAAGAGGGTGTTGCATTACTACTAATGTGTGTAGATACTATGTGGTCCCTATTGGTATATAGGGATGGAATTACATAGAGTATATGTATGTATAATAGATAGCTGTGTGTGCATTCATATAGCGCAGTATGTATAGACATGGCCTTTAGCACTCATGGAAAGAGAGTTCACTTGTGCCAGTAATGACTCTTGTGTCAGCGTAGTGACTCGTGAAGCTGCGATCTCGGTTTAGGCCACCGCTAAGTGTCCCGAACAGTTGTATAAATTTGTATTCATGCAACCGTCTCTCTTTCGGTGTTCTAAGATTACCTTTGAGTATGGCAACCCTCAGATCGTTCATCTTATGGCCAGAGTCAGAGAAATGTTTGCGACAGGACTGTCTCTTGTTCCACGTGTGATGCTGTGGCGATGCAGATTCATTCTCTTGTTTAGAGATGTGGTACACGACATTGCTGGAGGAACAGGTGAACCTTCCTCTGATTTTGTACTCCAGATTCCTGTGTGGTATCTGTATTGTGCCCGCTGTGTGGAGCATTGCGCAGGTTTTGCATCTTGGGTCCTGGCATGGTCTTGTCCCACATTCAGTTGTACTGTTGAATACTTTACTCCTCACCATCATTTTCTTGAGATTATGAGGCTGTCTGTATGATAATAAGGGTGTTTCAGGGAAGACTTGTTGCAGTCGTATCTTCCTGGAGGATGGGTTGCAGTTCCCTGGCGATCTTGCGTAGGGCTTCTGGGGGTGGGTTATATGTGACCACCAAAGGTACCCTGTCGCTTGTCTCATTCTGTGTTTGGGAGAGCAGGAAAAAAACACAGAGATGTACTGTAGATAAAGTAGGGTGAGAAAGTAAGGGGGAGAGCTGGGACAACTCTTGCAGCTGTCCCAGGCCCGGCGGTGTGGCAGCTACCTGAGCAGCAGTGACTCAGCAGCTCCCCAGCTCAGCAGCAGCCGCCCGGTTACGGCTATCCTTCCTTTCCCTGCTCCTGTCGGTGCCGGAAGTCGCATTCAACTTCCGGCCGACAGGAGGAGGGAGCTTCAGATCGGCACAGCACCGCAGGCCCCAAAGGGAGAGACGTGTGCGCGCGCTGTTTCTCTGCTGTGTCTCACATCGTGTGTGTGTGTGTGTAAGAGGGTGTGTACGAGAGGGAGAGAGGGAGTGTAAGAGGGGACGAAGGGGAGAAAAGAAAGATGGGGAAGGGGGGGAGAGACATGAGAGACGGGAGTAGACTAGAGATGAGGGGGAGACGAGAGACAGAGGAGATGAGAGATGGGGGGGAAGGTTGGGGATCCTGAGAATTTCACAATCTAATTCAACCAAAAAAAAGGGGGGAGGGTGCCGAGCACGCACGTTGTAAGTGAAACGTCTGTGTTTTTTTAAACTGAAATTGTAATTCTACTCTCAAGAGACTTTCATTCAATCAAAAACATGAAAATCAAAATACAAATTTTAGTGCCAAAACACAAAGAATTTTCACTTACAACGTGTGTGCTTGGCACACACCCCGTCTGTTTTTGCTTGTTTGTAAAATAAATTATATACTGCTTTGCTCCTGTGACAAGGAAGTGTGTGTGTGTCCAGTCTGGCTTTGAGGGTTTTTTGAATGTGCATTCTCGAGACGGCGGTTGTCTTTGCATGCGTGCGGCGACGGCTGAGCATGCGAAATGTGACGGCCATGTCTGCGCATACACGGAGATGGCCACGTTAGCACGTGAAGATGCTGTAGTTGTCTGATCATTATGCGCATGCGCTCTGTTCCATCCACCTCTGCCCATGTGCTGGAGATCCTGGTTACCTGTGCGCATGCATTGGAGTAGTTTGGTGCTTTTGCGCATGCGCAGTCTACGGACTCTTGCTGGAGATCCTGGTTGGCTCTACGCATGCGCTAGAGTCACGCGTCAGTGCATGCGCTGCCTACGGCAGCTTCTATCAACAACAATGCGCATGCTTGAACATTCATAAGATTCTGCACATGCGCAGTCACTCACTTCAATTACAATTTTCGTTTCCATGCAGACTTTTTTTCCTTATGAGATTTTTGTAGGTGCCAGCTAAGAAGTATCACTGAAAACCACCGCTCTACATTGATGAACAATTGGTTAACCGAGGAAAAAGTGCATAGGCAGCTTGATAAAATTAAAGTAATAAGGCACCTGCCCCAATGGCATACATCCAATAGTTCTTAAGGAGTTAAGTTCAGTAATAGCAAAACCATTACATTTAATATTTAAGGACTCCATTTCCACAGGCTCAGTACCACAAGATTGGTGTAAAGCAGACTTGGTGCCAGTATTTAAAAAGGAAGCTAGATCACAACCAGGGAATTATTGACCTGTAAGCCTGACATCAATAGTGAGGAAGCTACGTAACGTTTTAGTACGGGATAATATTCAGGAATACCTAATGGATAACAAAATTATTAATAATAGTTAGCATGGCTTTATGAAGGATAGGTCATGCAAAACTAACTTTATTCATTTCTTTGAGGAGGAAAGTAGGATTTTAGACCAGGGTGATTTTAGACCAGTTTATGTGGTCTACTTAGATTTTACAATGGCTTTTGATACGGTTCCACACAAGAGGTTAGTGTACAAAATAAAGGAAATTGAACTCTGTAAAAGTATTTGCACCTGGATTGAAAACTGGTTGAAGGATAGAAAATAGAGAGTTGGTATAAATTGAACCTATTCAAGTTGGGCTAAAGTTGTAAGTGGAGTACCTCAGGGATCAGTACTGGGACCCCTGTTTTTTAACTCCTTTATTAATGACCTTGAGGTTGGCATAGAGAACAAAGTCTCCATCATTGCTGATGACACAATATTGGGTAAGGTAGTAAACTTAAAGCAGGATTACATTTCTCTCCAGAAGGACTTGGATAAACTGAAAACTTGGGCAAGTAAATGGCAGATGAGTTTTAATACAGATAAATGAAAGGTTATGCATTTGGTAAAACAAGAATACACAGGCGATTTACAAATTAAATGGGTCAAAATTAGGTCAATCCATGAAGGATAACGATTTAGGAGTGCTTGTAGACAGTAGGCATAGCAATAGTGCCCAATGTCATATAGTAGCTGCAAAGGCAAATAAGATCATATCTTGCATTAAACAAGGAATTGATGGAAGGGAAGTAAACATAATGATGCCCCTCTATAAAGCATTAGTAAGACCACACCTCAAATATGGAGTAGTCTTGGGCACCACTCCAAAGAAAAAGTACAAAGAGCCACCAAATTAATAAAAGGGATGGAAAATCTGATTTATGAGGAGAAGCTAGCTAAATTAGATGTGTTTACATTAGAAAAGAGGCGTCTAAGAAGGGATATGATAACTATATACAAATATATTCTGGGACAATACAAGCTTTCAAAAGAACAATTCATCACACGGGCAGTACAAATAACACAGGGTCATCCCTTTAGGTTGGGGGAAAGGCGATTTCACCAGCAACAAAGGAAACGGTTCTTTACAGTAAGGGCAGTTACAATATGGAATTTATTACCCATGGAGACTGATGGCAGATACAATAGCTTCAAAAAAAAAAAGGTTGGACATCTTTTTAGAAAGGAAAAGTATACAGGGATATACCAAATAAGTAAACATGGGAAGGATGTTGATCCAGGGAGAAATCTGATTGTCATATTTGGAGTAAGAAAAAACCGTATTTGTCCCTTTATGAGACAGCATTGGATAATGTGTCACTGGGGTTTTCTGTTTGCCTTTCTCTGGATCGAAATATGGATTTGTATCTGTCTGGAAGATTTTGGGGAGTGTATTAAATGGCTGTGAGGTTTTCTCACAGTAAGTAATACTTTTGCTGGCTACTGAAAAACTGTATTTGAAAGGCACAACCCCAAATTGGTTACATTTTAAAGAATTTAACAATCTAAGGTGGGAAGTATTCATGAAGCTACGATAACAGGTGTCCAGTCAACCAACTGATATCTCGTTATCAGAGCTGTATGAATCACCCCCCCCCCCTACCTAATTGTCTTCCTTCAACAAATGTAGACAGCTTAAAGCAAATACCTGGCTGTTTATTTGTAAATTAAACATGCTGTCTTTTTCTTTGGGACCTCTGGTTAGGGGACTGTTTGTCATTAAAGTGTTTCCTCTATCCCTCTGTCTTTATCAGAGTCAATACAGATAAAGAAAAGGAATGGTGGGGTACCCTGCTCAAAGTTCTGTTGATCGCCCAGGGGGAGAGGAACTATGCTATAATAAGAGAATAATGGACGCTTAGTGAATCAGGGTCACAGCGATATTACACAAAAGGTAGCAGCCAAAAGGAAATCAAACTCCTCCCAAATCTCAGCTCACCATGTTAAATAAACAGTGGTTGACAAATCACCAAAAAATCTACTCGCCACCTAGTACCAAACGTGTGCTGCTTGGGCCAATATTTACTCGCCCGGGGGTTAAATCCACTCGCCCGGGGCGAGCAAATGTATAGGTTTGTCGAACACTGTAAATAAATATTTGAAAATACTCATAGGTTTCAGATTTTGTTAAGAGGCCTGTTACCCAGATTCAACCGGTTAAACATGTCACTGCAATAAGTACACGTTGGTCATAGGTGGGATTGAGTTACTACTATTAGTACACATGTGACTTAGGAGGAACTGCCCCTTTAAGAAACTCCTTGTTACAGAGTACTGATTTCCTGTGTTGTTACTGAACCTTTAGTCTGGTTTCTACATAATGTTTGTTTGGGGTTACTCAGAAGCACACATTACCAGAGACCCTTTTGCCATGGGAGACCAGTAATTTGCACCTTTATTCCGGGATCAAATCACTGAGCAAAACCAAGAAGTAAAACAAATTGCGATTTATTCCTTTGAAACAGACATATACACAATGGATTACAATGTACAGGAGAAAACACACTTACTAGCGGTCCGGGCTACAAAACTAACCTTTTCTATTTGAAATAGCACAGAAAACAAAGTCTTTTGGTTGACCGGGAGTAACCCGCAAAAGTCCTGGAACACAAACCGGCATGAGTTACCAAACGCCACCGCTGTATCTCATCCGGAGCTGCCAAAATCCCTTGACCGGGGGAAAGCACCAAACGTCCTAGTACTCTTTTTGGCGTGAAGTTCCATCCACGACCGCTACGTTCTCTTTTCAAAACTTGGCCCCGAAAAGTGGGACTTAGAAAATTTCTTGCCTTGAAATTTCTGAAGCCGGCTCACGTCTATTTCTCCAAGAGCATCTTTTGAACTGCTGTCTTGGTGCTTAGAATCTGAGCACCGGATTTGCTGCTGGGTTTCTTATAGTATTTCAGATTCATTCATGAAATACTACAACCAATCCGAGCCTGGGAACTTTACAACCAGCCAATCAGAGGGCTGCCAGTCTTCCAAAGCCGGGCAAGCGGTTCTTCTGAATGTAACGAGGGCATGCGTGAGTTTGCCACCCAAGCCACTTGTCATTCAGAAGCCACCCGCTGGTTTAGGTGCCTCCATGTCTGGGAAGGCAAATGTTAGCCGCGATAGCCGGCATTGTTTCCCAGACGACGGTACTCCACCTAACCATCCTGCCCAAATGGCTTTAACACCTCTGGCAGCATCTGTGACTTTGAAGTACGGACCTAGGGCAGACTTAGTGGCACCACAAATTGGTAGCCCACAAGCCCCCCTCAGAGTACTGTCTTTAAAAGTCCCAGCTTATAAGTATAATGCATTTACAAACATCTCAAGTTTAATAAAAATATACTTGTACACTTTTTACTTTGTCGAAGTCTTTTGGGCTATGAGAGGTAGAATGGGACTGTATACTTTTATTCCCACTAGCCATATCCCTCATACACTATAAACCTGAGGCTGCGCCTATAGTGCCGGCGACAGCAACGTTGCGTCAAAACAAATGCATTACCGCCGCCGCGTGCGCTTATAGTAAGCGCGACAGCTTGGTCGCGATCACTGGAAATCATTCAATTTGATTTTTTAGAGACCGCAGCCCTACGTCACCGTCACTATAAGCATAGCCCGAGTTAGACTGTAAAAACCTTATAGCCACATTGGCTATTAAACATTTTATGAAACATAAAAAATATTTCCCATTTTTCTTCTAAGTCCCACAGTGAAACGAAAAGATGCTTAGCTTCAATCTCAGAGCTATAGCTCCTTCCCTTAAGGAAACCTAATCTTCTTTAGAACCAAAAACCGCTTAGGCAGACTACCAGGGCTGTATCTCTTTCCTTTACTGAAACTACGACTTAGATTTCATAAAACCTCTCGCAACTTAATATTCAGTTGGAGAACCCCCCCAGAACCTCTATACTTATTCTGGGGTACCTGGGCATATACTGGGGGACCCTTACTAATTTAGGGAATCTTGGCTGTACCCGGGATATACAAATCCCTATGCCCTCATTTACCTTTCTGGTCTGTGCTGAAGCAGGGAAACTGGCGGTGAGTCGCGTAACTGTTTTCAAGGGAGGATTTTGACCGGAGTGATGTGTCTATATGCCCCCGGGAATTAGACCTGATTCCCGGATATATTTTTGGAGTGAGCAGCAACTCTGGACCCCTTCTACCTAGACACAATCTGACAACACTTTTACTGCAAAGTCCCTCTTGAAACTCATAGCCTGTGAATCTCCCCTAGTTAGCACTCCTGGAAAGGTAAAACACATACAAAATCTTTATTGTCATACAATACATTCATTGCAGGTACAATACACAGATTTAAGAGCTGACACTCTAAAACCTGAAATAGGCTCAGAGGTAACCAGCCGGGAATAATACCTTTATTGATGGTCTGGTTACCCCTTCACCGTCACACCTTTGAAATAAATAAATAAATGATAACAGTTGATTATTTTGTTGGCTACACAAGCCAAAGCAGAACAGATTCACTGCATGATAATAAGAAAAGTAGGTGGTATAATAATACTAGCTTTTGTGCCCGACTTCACCTGGGGAATGTAATATTGAATACGTCGTCGTCTCCTCCCCCTGCATGCAGTGCGGGGTGAGATTTGTCTCTGTCTGTCTGTGTGTGTATATGTGTGTGCCTCCCCCCGCTGCCGGAACATGTCCCCAGCCTCCCCCATCCCCTGCTGGCGGCACATCTCCCTGCACCGCTGTGGCTTGTGTCCCCCCCTGTACCTGCACCACACTGTGATGTCCCTCCCTATACCTGCACCACACTGATGCCCCCCCCCTGTACCTGCACCACACTGTGATTCCCTCCCCCTCCTCACTCTGCTGCGCGCCAGTCACAGGTCTCCCGCCTGCCTCCTGCCCATCACACCCGGGCCGGTGCAGCTGACGTCAAGCGATGTAAAAAAAACGTTCCGCCGACGTCATAACCCTGTCTCGAATCCCTGTCACACCGTCCCTGGCTCCTCAACACTGAGCTGCTGCAGCGGCGCTCCTCATCCCGCACCGACAGCACATCACAGGAGCGCCAACCCCGTCATCCCCGTTGGTACATCTCCCCCCGCTGCCGGCACATCTCCCCCGCACATAATCCAGACAAGGACACGCCCCTTCCCTTAGTAGCTACGCCCCCCGCTCCTGCTCTAACAGATTTGCAGGACACCCGAGGGAAACTTACAATGTCCATAATTTGGGAGGTCAGTGACATTGGAAGCTCAAAATAGTTGCGTTGACCTACAAATACGCTGCAGAATGTCCAGTGAAAGTTTTGTGGTGCTACCTGGTGCCGTTTGTGAGATTTTGATGCTTCTGACATACAAACAGACAACTTAGAATTATAGTATAGATAATAATTGTTTGTTCTTGTATAGCGCTGCTAGTTTTTACGTAGCGCTTTACAGAGACATTTTGCATGCACAGGTCCCTGCCCCGTGGAGCTTACAATCTATGTGTTTGGTTTCTGAGGCACAGGGAGATAAGGTGACCTGCCGGGAATTGAACCAGGTTGAGTCTTTACTCACGGAGCCGCTCCTTCTTCCAAAAGAGAAGTACCACACTATACCTTTATTTGACCAACAAGTAATTGATGTTACAAGCTTTTGAATCTCTCAGGGTCCTGCATCGGTATGGCAGAAATACAGAAACAAAATATGATATACAGTGTATGTAAGAGGGATATCTGGTTGCAATGGAACAACACAGCTACCCATCCTTTGCTTAATCAGTTATATATAAACAGATACATTTCATGCTGCAATAGCTCATTGGCCAAAATGAGTGACATGTTCCTCGCCCAAAAAAGTAAGTAAGACATTATCTTTAACCTGAGAGTATACTGGAAAGACTGCGAATAAGACAACTTTCCCATGGATGAGACAGTTTCACAAGATAAGACAGCTTCCCAACTGATAACTGTTTCACAGGAAAATAGAAAGCTTTCAAGTGACACCCAACTAACGGGCTCCTGTGACACCCCACAACTATTGGGATCCTGTGACACCTCGCAACAATTGGGCTCCTGTGACACCTCACAACTGGCGGCTCCTGTGACACCCCACAACTATTGGGATCCTGTGATACCTCGCAACTATTGGGCTCCTGTGACACCTCACAACTGGCGGCTCCTGTGGCACCCCACAACTGACTGGCTCTTGTGACACCTCGCAACTATTGGGATCCTGTGATACCTCGCAACTATTGGGCTCCTGTGACACCCCACAACTGACGGGCTCCTGTGACACCCCACAACTGGCGGCTCCTGTGACACCTTACTGGCCTCCCTTACAAAATTAAACGCTCCGATGTTTTTCAAACAAATGTTACATCTAAATATTTAAACACACAACAGCATATACTAATACTACTACTACTACTAATAATAATACCGAACTCGCATATTATTTATCTTATCTCTCATTTCTGCCTCCAGTGGAACACCTCGCCCAGAACAAACATGGCTATCCAACGGAAACGCTCAGCATCGGGCCCTGAACTTCCGCCCGGGATAAAGATGGCGACGGCTGAGTTGTACTGCGCATGCCTGAATCTCCATGGAGAGGTGGAACGGGACCTGGACCCTCAGAACAGGTGCAGATCTGAAGGTAACCGGGGCCGGTTCCGGGGCTGTGCGGACTCAGGACTCTCACTACAAGGCTGGCAGGTCCGCCGCGAGATGAAGCCGGGCCTTGTCAGAGTGTGAGGCCTCCCCCATCACACAGGGGGCACCACAGAAAGAGGCCTCAACCATCACACTGGGGATGGGACCTCATACATAGGGGGCCCAACAGAAAGAGACCTCCCATCACACGGGATGGGACCTCATATATACTGTAGGGGGCCCACAGAAAGAGGCCTCCATCATTACACGGGATGGGACCTCATATATAGGGGGCTCCACAGAAAGAAGCCACCCCCATCACACAGGGGATGGGACCTCATTCACAGGGGGCTCCACAGGAGGAGGCCTCCCCCACACACGGGGGATGGGACCTCCTACATAGGGGACCGCACAGAAAGAGGCCTCCCCCCATCACACGGGATGGGACCTCATTCATAGGGGACTCCACAGGAGGAGGCCTCCCCCAGTCATACAGGGGATGGGACCTCCTACATAGGGGACTGCACAGAAAGAGGCCTCCCCCATCACACAGGGGATGGGACCTTATACATAGGGGGCTCCACAGAAAGAAGCCTCCCCCATCACACAGGGGATGGGACCTCATACATAGGGGGCCCCACAGAAAGAGGCCACCCTCATCACACAGGGGATGGGACCTCATAGGGGACTGCACAGAAAGAGGCCACCCCCATCACACAGGGGATGGGACCTCATACATAGGGGACTGCACAGAAAGAGGCCTCCCCCATCACACAGGGGATGGGACCTCATACATAGGGGACTGCACAGAAAGAGGCCTCCCCCATCACACAGGGGATGGGACCTCATACATAGGGGACTGCACAGAAAGAGGCCTCCCCCATCACACAGGGGATGGACCTCATACATAAGGGACTGCACAGAAAGAGGCCACCCCCATCACACAGGGGATGGGACCTCATACATAGGGGACTGCACAGAAAGAGGCCTCCCACATCACACGGGATGGGACCTCATACATAGGGGACTGCACAGAAAGAGGCCACCCCCATCACACAGGGGATGGGACCTCATACATAGGGGACTGCACAGAAAGAGGCCTCGCCCAGTCATACAGGGGATGGAACCTCATACATAGGGAGCTCCTTAGGAGGCCAAGTCCTCACAGAGGATCATCTAGTACAAAGAGGGGGAGACCCATCCAGTTTCTCTAGGCTCGGTATGGGCTGCGCTCTGCAGATCAGGGATTAGTTTCCCTAGCTGTGTTGGTACTGGTGAAATGTCGATACGTTGTGATTAGAGATGACATTCTAATGTCCAGAGCTTTCAAAGGCTTGTAAGATTTATTCAAGTGTACACTTAAAATTACTCTGAGCTTATTCCAGCTTTGTATATTATAATTTCCTCTCTTATGCGAATGCGATTTTTCTTTTTTCCTTTGCATGACCCATTCTTTACAAGAGAGAACCTCTGAAACGACAGAAACTGTTTGGTGGACAGCTCTTCTGATGAGTGTCGGTCCGGAGCGATGAAGGGGTGAGTTTGTGTCTGACCTCATTCTTGGGACTTGTCTGTTAGCTGCTGCTAAACATGCAAAGTTCCAACACACATTGTGACACTGAGCCCTACTGTTGTGTCGGAGCTCAACAAGGGAATATTTTGTAGCATGTGGGCTTTAGAGTAATTAGGCTTGCGTTGTGTTCCACTTGCCTGTGTTTGATTTTAACTGCTCCGTGAGTCGGGTCTGTGAGTGTTGTGCACATGCATGGGCTGACACTTATCCTGAGGTTCAGTATTATGCAGAGGACCGGTTCTAAATTGACGTATCTCTGTTTGTGATGCTTAATTTTTGTAAAATTTCTGTCTGTATGTGGCTCTAGGTTCGTTCAGGAAGTGTCACTCCACTTCTAATAACCACATTCCCTGGCTGCACAGGAATAAAGCTATAAAAATGCGATGCCCCTGCAGTGCACCTAAAATGTGACAGGTTTTCTCTCCCCCAACGTCTCTCCCCCTCCCTCAAATGTTCTTGTAGACAGCAGAAAACGGCAGATATTGACGAAGGAACGGTCCGGATTCTGGAAGGTGAGCACAGACCGGGTTACTTGGTCTGCGAGGTCTCTGCAATGTCGTATCCAATTTGGGGATAGATGACCCTTTTATTTATTAAACTGCATCTGTTGGCAGAATAAAAGAACAGACGTTTATGTAATAATACTGATAATGAGAATGTGTGCGCAACCGAAGTAAACCTCAAAATGTATTTAAATGTGACTAGTGACAGAAACTTATAAGTGCAAATGCTAATACCCTTAAATTCACAACTATGAATACAAAAATATAAAACACATACAAAACCATGTAATTAATCGGTGAGCGTCTGCAGCTGTAAACCGGAGGTGGCTCAACACCCCCAAGACACTAGAGAGACAAAAACAAGAAAAACCAGCACAATACGCTCATAGTGAAGTATATCAAAACAAAATTGTATTGAAAAAGAGAGTAAGTATTCTGCGTACATAAAATTGGTAGATCATAAGCATGTCCATATGATTAACACATATGTTACCAAACGTCGGATCGGGACACTGGTTGGGAACGGGACCCTCAGAGGAAGTCACAGAGGGTCTTGGGACGACATCTTCTCCTTCACGGATTGTGGCTTCTCTCACAAGCAGCACTAGTAATCCAATCCGGAGCATGCGTCTCATCAGGGGAGTTTCCCACAACAGGTGTAGATGAAAGTTCCACAGTGAAGAGAAATGGTACTCTTTATGCTGGTAAAGTCCCACAGTGAACCTCGATCAGTGTTGGCAAGTCCATGGAATCATATGATCCCAAATGCAATAAAAGTCCATAGAACGAAACCGTATTGCTACAGTAGATGTTGGAAGCTCCACACTCTCACTCTCCGTGCAGTAATCAGCGTCGTAGCAGCTGTTAGAACCGCTTGTGGGCTGTTCACCAGTGTAGCGTACCACTTGAATAGCTGCACACACGGAGTGTAGGGGCTACAAAGAGTGTGTAAAGAATCGGAGAACACGTCCCCTGCGACGTGTTCCCTCCTTACCTATTGCTCCACACGCCTCCGCGCCGCTTACGGAGCGCGCGCACAGAGGCTTTCTGCAAACACCACGGAGCTTGGTCCCGCCCCTTGCTCGCGTCACGTGCGGTGCACTCATGCGACGATCGTGCACCGCTCCCCAGCTGCGTGACAAGATTCCTGATACTGCTAACTCTGCTCACCTGTCTCCTGCATCCTCTGTCCAATCACAGCTCCCGCAGGGTCCGCGCCTCCCCTCCGCCTGTCGCACTAATTGCTCTAGCCTTGCTACTTAAACCCTGCATGCTCAGTCACTCATTGCTGAGCATAACCTGTTGTAGCCTTGTGTTCCTGCGTTCTGTTTTGCCCTGCCTTGTGCCTTGCTGTTTTCTTCCAGCTCATCACGTGTACCGACCCGGCTTGACTATTGGACCCTCTCTGGATAACGACCCCGGCTTGCCTCTGACTACTCGCACTTCTCCAACCCTAATCACGGCTATTGGACACTCGACTACCCCCACCGGCTCCAACCCCTGACCACGGCACAACGGACATCGACTGCGCTGCTGGCTCCGCCCCACGACCTCAGCAAGTATCTGGACTAACCCAATCTCTCCAACCCAGACCCGGCTACGTTAACAATCCACTTTCCAGATGTGCCCCCGCTGCTGTGGGTGCGCAGTGTTGCACATTCCCACCTCAGTAGCGCCTTGTTCGTGGTGAGCGCAAGCGTTACACTATGCTCAGCCTGACGAACATGGACACCCCTGAGGTGGGCTCAGCCCTGTCTGCTATTGGTGAACGCTTTCACCCTCTGGAAACCGAATTGATTCCTTGTCCCAAAGTTTGCTATTTTTTCTTTACAACAGTCTCAGTCCAGAATTATTCGGCCTGCCACTCTCTCGCCCCCTACTCCAGGAGAGAGTCTTTCTCTTGAGCCACGCCTCCCTACTCCCAATCGTTATGCGGTTGATCCCCATGGCTGTAGAGGTTTCCTCAATCAGTGGGATATTCATTTTGAGTTAAATCCTTCTCGTTTTTCCTCTGAAAGATCGAAGGTGGCATGTTATTGCCCTGCTGACCGTTGACGCCCTGGCATGGGCATCACCCATCTCAGAGCAGAAACCAGAGCTTACCCAGGATTTTGCACGCTTCAAAAGGGAATTCAGGCAAGTCTTTGACACTCCAGGCCGTAAGGTCACTGCTGCTTCCTCCCTATTTCACAGGATCGTAAATCTGTCGCAAGATTTGCTCTCGGGTTCCGGACCATGGCCGCAGAGACGGGCTGGAATAATGAGGCGTTGTCGGCTGCCTTCTGGCAGGGGCTATCCGAATCACTCAAGGATGAACTGGCTGCACAGGAACGACCTGCCAAGTTGGAGGATCTTATTGCAGTATGTATAAGGGTGGACCAGCGCCTTCAGGAAAGGAAGGCTGAACACCCTCATTCACAGTCTTTCACAAATTATGTTCCTGCTCGCAGTCTCTCTCCTACCACTTCCCCAGCCCTTGATGTTCCTGAACCTATGCAGTTAGGAAGTCACCGACTCTCCTTCTTGGAGAAACAACACCGGAAGGGTAGCGGTCTCTTTGTCTTTTTTGTGGTCTACTCGGACACCAGGTGCTTTGCTGTCCTACTAAGCCAAGAAATACCAACAAGGGGATCACTTTAGGTACTATTTCTTCTTTTCCTTCTGTTCAGGAAACCCTTCCGACCAGGATCATGCTTCCAATTGTCCTTCAGGGTCATGGCTTCCAAGCCAAAGCTTCAGCCTTCATTGACTCCGGGTCTGGAGGAAATTTTGTGGATCAGGACTTTGCTGTAAGGAACAACATTCCTCTCGTGCAAAAATCTGTTCCCGTTGGGTTGGAGGCCATAGATGGACGTCCCCTTCAGCCAGCATTCATCTCCCTGCAAACCTGTGTGCTTTCCCTTTCCACTAAAGATAGCCACAAGGAGGAGATATCTTTTGATGTGAGTCACTCATCTTCCGTGGAAGTAATTTTGGGCCTTCCCTGCCTCCAACGACAAAATCCACTGCTAAATTGGACTGATAAAAAATCCCATACAATGGGCTTCCCCATGCACCAATCCTGATGTCCTGCCGACACAACACATTTGCGGCTTAGATGTTCCTAAATCGGACAAACCTGTCCTTCCCGAGGTCTACTCTGAATTTTTAGATGTCTTTGACAAAGTTTGTTCTGAAGTTCTTCCTCCTCATCGCCCCTTTGATCTTTTGATCTTTTGACTGGAGTTGTTCTTCCCAAAGCTAGATCTTACCCTTTATCTCTTCCTGAAACTAAAGCACTGTCTGAGTACATTCAAGAGAACTTAAAGAAAGGGGCTCATTAGAAATTCTTCCTCCCCAGCCGGGGACTGGTTTCTTTTTTGTTAAAAAGAAAGACGGTTCCCTTCGCCCCTGCATAGATTACAGGGGGTTTAACGAGATCACCCTGAAGAACCGTTGCCCCTTACCACTTATTTCGGAACTTTTTGATCGTTTACAAGGTTACACTATTTTTTTCTAAACTTGATCTTCGGGGGGCTTACAATCTGATACGTCAAGGGGATAAATGGAAGACGGCCTTCAAAACACGCGATGGCCACTACGAATATTTAGTTATGCCCTTTGGATTATGTAATGCTCCAGCTGTTTTTCAAGAATTCGTGAACGAATTTTTTTTGGGATGTTCTCAATATTTTTGTCATTGTCTATCTTGACGATATTCTCATCTTTTCTAAGTCCCTATCTGAGCATATCCATCATACCAAGCTTGTCTCTCCTTCGTGAGAATCATCTCTACGCTAAAATAGAGAAATGTATGTTTCATCAAACCTCTACATCATTCCTGGGCTATATTATCTTGGACTCTGGTTTTTCCATGGATCCTGACAAACTCAAGGCGGTATTGGAATGGCCACAACCTACCTCTCTCAAGGCAATTCAGCGTTTCTTAGGGTATGCCAACTATTACCGTAAATTCATTCGTAATTTTTCTTCTACTGTTGCTCCTATTACTGCTCTGACTAAAAAGGGTGCGAATACTTCTTCCTGGCCTCCTGAGGCACTCCAAGCCTTCGACTCACTCAAAGCCTTTGTTTCCGCCCCCATTTTACGCCATCCTGACCTTAAACTTCCCTTCACTCTGGAAGTAGATGCTTCTGATGTTGGGGCTGGCACTATCCTTTCTCAAAGACAAAACACCTCAAGACAAATTACATCCGTGTTGGTTTTTCTCCCCAAAATTTTTTTCTGCAGAGCAAAACTATGATGTCGGCAACCGGGAGCTCCTAGCCATTAAGCTTGCACTTCAGGAGTGGAGACATCTTCTGGAAGGTACCGAGAATCCCATCTCTATCCTCACAGATCATAAAAACCTCCTTTACATCGAAAGTGCTTGTCACCTCGGTTTCTTCTAGATTTAATTATATCATCTTACACTCCCGGATCAAAGAATGTGAAAGCTGATGCATTATCCTGTCAATTCGTCATAGAAGACAAGACTGAGGACATTTTCAGAAACTAGTGGAAGGACTACTGAACAACTCTACTGAACAACTGAAGTTTAAAAAAGGAAGGACCCCTTACCCTAACAAAAATCATCTTCTCTCCTCAGGTAATATCCCATATCTGAATCCTGTCTGCTTCAACTTTAAATTGAATTAAGATTTGACACCTAGGCAGGGAACCCCCTGTGTAGAAAACCATCTGTTTGAATGTGCCTCAGATGTGCTAATTAAGCAGACAGAACCACACTGTCAGGTGACTTTTTAGGCCCATATAAACGGTCAGAACAGCTAGTCTGCCTGCAGCACATATCCAAGTGGCACATTATAAGTGGGAGGACTACTGAACAACTGAAGTTTAAAAGGAAGTTCAAAAGAAGTGAACACCCCAACTGGCCCTGATTCCTGCATTTGAACTACGCTGGAAAGGAGGAAATCATCTATACCAGACTGCATCATTACTGCTATGATGCTGCCTTTACCATTTATATTTGCTGTGACTTCACTTCTTCTCAAATTATGCACTTCTTTCTACCAGCCTCAGTATGTCTCAAACTCTATTCATATATCTCCATCTCTCCGTCCTTCCCCACTTCTCAGTTCACATGAACTCCTTTCTTACCTGCGTCCTCTCGCACCACACAGTTATATCCCCTGCACTAAAACACACCCCTACAAATCATCCTCACACATACTCTTTCTATCCATGCTTCTCCTCCTAGCTTCTAGGGATATCTCTCCCAATCCTGGTCCCTGCCTTATTCCTACATGCGCTTGTCCTCGCCTGCCAATTGCAACCTCTACTCCTTCTGGTGTCAACTCCTCCAACCTCATGTCCATCCCCTGCCACCCTCCCTCCTCTCTCCCTTTCTCCTGTGCCCTTTGGAATGCTCGCTCCCTCTCTAACAAGTTCCTCTCTGTGCATGACTTCTTTCTCTCTCACTCTCTGCTCCTATTTGCTATAACTGAGACCTGGCTCACTCAATCTGACTCAGCTCTGGAAGCTGCCCTCTCCTATGGTGGCCTTTCCTTCTCCCACACTCCGCGCACTGATGGCAGGGGTGGAGGCGTGGGGCTCCTGCACTCCCCCCTCTGCCGTTACCGCACCCTTCCTATTCCTCCATCTCTTGCTTTTCCCTCCACTGTCCAGATCTTCTCCCTGTCCATGTGGCGGTCATCTATCGCCCACCTACCTCTACTCATCCCCCTTCTGCCTTTCTCTCTCACTTTAAATCCTGTCTCTCTTTCTTTCTCTCCTCAGACTCCCCTGTTCTTCTCCTTGGGGACTTCAATTGCCACATTGATGACCCCTCTCTCCCCTGGGCTTCCCGCTTTCTTTCTCTAACCTCTTCTTTTGGCCTTCAACAGTGGACTGCAGCCAGCACCCACAAGGATGGCCACTACTTAGACCTGGTTTTCACTAAAAACTTCTCTCTCTCCAATTTCTCCATTTCCCCTTTTCCTCTCTCTGACCATCATCTCATCTCATTCTCTCTATCTCGCTTCTCCCCTTCTCCACCTCCATCTACAACCCGGTTCTGCAGAAACCTGCGCTCTATTCACTTACCTGACTTTGAGTCCACTTTTCGCTCCTCCCTCTCCTCTCTCAGCTCTGCGACTGACCCTGACAACCTGGTCAGGAACTACAACTCTGTCTTGTCCTCGTCTCTTGATCTACATGCCCCGCTTTCTCTCTGCCGCACTCGCCCTTCTAACCCTAGACCCTGGCTAAATTCCCACACGCGCATGCTGCGTTCCTCCACTCGTTCCTCTGAACGCGTCTGGAGGAAGTCTCACACTCTCGCAGACTTCCTTCACTACAAATTTATGCTATCCTGTTTCAACTCTGCCCTCTCGCAAGCTAAACAAGCCTACTTTTCTTCACTAATCAACATGCACAAGTCTAACCCACACCGACTGTTCTCTGTCTTTGATACTCTACTCAAACCACCCTCCGCTGCCTCTCCTTCCTCCATCTCCGCTCAGGACAGTGCTGACTATTTTAAGGAAAAGGTGGAATCCATACGGCAGAACATCCCCTCTGTTTCTTCCTCCCATCCTACACCTCTTCCTAACTCTCCTCCTGCCTTCCTTGACTTTTTCCACTGTCTCAGAGGATGTGTCGCTGTTGATCGCCTCTTCTCCCTCTACCACTTGCCCGCTTGAACCATTCCCTCCCATCTCCTAAAACCTCTTGTTCCTACTATAATCCCTACGCTCACACACTGTCACACTTGCCTCTGATCCGCGCGGAGACCGACTCAGGGAAGCACCACGGGGCAGAGTCATGCGCCCACGCACTGCCAGGGCAGTGCAGGCGCAGCGGCGTGATGGCGGAGCTCCGCGAGACGCATCGCGCACGCGCACGGGTTGCTCGGCAACCAGGAAGCAGGAGAACGTGAGGGAGCTGCTGGAGCCTCCCACAGGCGGAGACTTGCTGAGTAAACCGCATGACGTCATCACGTCGCGACGCGCATCGCGCACGCGCGCGGGTTGCCCGGCAACCAGACCTAGCATCAGGAAAGCCTAATTGCAAGCTGTTTTTGATCAGTGTCTCTCTGACACCATTGGTGGACCAGTACACACCCCTGCAAGGTAATTGGACCCTTCCCACATATATACCTGCTTCTGCCTGTCCTTGATTGCTGAGCATAAACTCCTGTTTATGCATTGTGCTCACCGCTGCTGTCGAGTCTTGTCTTGAACTTTTGTCTGTCCTGTTTGACCCTGCCTGTTACTTGGATTTCTACACTCTCCAGCGCTTTGACCCCGGCTTCGTTATTCGACTACTCTACCTTCTATTACCCCGGACCTTGGCTACGAAACTCTACCTACCCGGACTCTCCAATCCTGGAACACGGCAAGTACCCTGACTACCCTGACCTCTCCAACCCTACGACGCGGTACGACTAGGACTACGCATTCCGGACAGGACTGCGTGGTTGTGGGTCGGTGCCTATACAACCCCACCTCAGCCCCGCGGTCTTCCGTCCTGTTTGTGGTGAGCGCAGCGTGACAATATGCTCAGCCCAACAAACATGGACGCCGCTGAGGTGGCCCGACGCTTAGACACCCATGAGGATTGCTTCCGGCAACTTACCGGCTCATTTACACTAAAGGAACAACTAGTTTCCCAACTTAAACAAGACGTGGATACCCTGACTGAACAAGTTAGACGTTTAACTGTATCTACCACCAACCCCGTTCCACTCGCAGCCACTCCTGCACTTATCACACCTACCTCCGAACCACGACTACCTGCGCCCAACCGTTATGCAGGGGATCCCAGCGGTTGTCGGGGGTTTCTGAACCAGTGTTTCATACAGTTTGAACTAATGCCCTCTCGCTTTCCGGTTTCTCGTACTAAGGTCGCATACACAATCTCCCTGCTGACTGACGCCGCCCTGGCATGGGCTTCTCCTATCTGGGAGCAACGCCCAGATTTGACCTTTGACCTTACTCTCTTCATCACCGAATTTAGAAGGGTGTTTGACACCCCAGGGCGTAACGTTACGGCTGCATCCACTCTGCTTAATATTTCTCAGGGAGACCGTACTGTGGCTCGTTATGCTCTGGACTTCCGGACGGTGGCGGCCGAGACCGGCTGCAACGATGTGGCTCTATCTGCAGTCTTCTGGCAGGGTCTGTCCGAACGGTTGAAGGATGAATTAGCAGCTCTGGATCGTCCCGCTGGACTTGAGAACCTGATAGACCTATGCATCCGGATGGACCAGCGCCTCCAAGAGAGAAGGATGGAGAGAAACAAACACCCCCGAGGTATACAATCGTCTTCTTTGTCTACCATAGGGCCTCTACTCTCCACAACTCCTGCCCTAGATGAACCCATGCAGCTGGGAGGGACTAGCCTTTCGCCTATCGAGAGGCAACGAAGAAGGCGAGCGGGACTATGCCTCTACTGTGGCAATAACGGCCACCTGGTATTCAACTGTCCACTGAAGCCGGGAAACGCCAAAGCCCAGTGAGTATAAGGAGGATCACGCTGGGTACTGCAACTCTTCCCCCTCCTCAACCCTCTACGAGGTTTTATCTACCTATCTCCATATCCGGTGAGACCTTCACAGTACAGACACAGGCCTTTCTGGACTCGGGGTCAGGAGGAAACTTCGTGGACCAAAAGTTCGCCTTCAAGAATAAAATACCGTTGGTACCCAAAGATCGACCGGTAGGTCTTGAAGCCATTGACGGACGACCCTTGCAGCCCGCGATCATTTCCTTACAAACCATACCCCTTAACATCATGACTAGCGACTTTCACTCCGAGACTATAACCTTTGATGTCATTCACACCCCCTCCTCGAACATCATTCTGGGACTTCCGTGGCTCCGGATCCACAATCCTGTCATTGACTGGACAGAGGCCACACCACTTCGTTGGAGTTCTTTTTGCTTGGAACATTGCATGTCTGCTCCAAAGGCAGTGGCAGGAATGGAGGTCACGGATCCTGACAGGGTAAGGCTGCCGGGGATATACGAAGATTTCCGCGATGTCTTTGACAAACGTCAAGCAGAGGTACTTCCGCCACATCGGACGTACGACTGTCCTATCGATCTTCTACCCGGGGCCATACCTCCCAGAGGAGGGTCATACCCACTATCTATTCCTGAGACCCAGGCCATGAGAACATATATTCAGGAGAATCTCCAGAGGGGGTTCATTAAGAAATCTTCATCACCTGCGGGGGCAGGATTTTTTTTCGTCAAAAAGAAGGACGGAACCCTCAGACCCTGCATTGATTACCGGGGCCTCAACAAACTCACCATAAAAAACCGCTACCCCCTTCCGTTGATAGCCGAATTGTTCGACAAACTCCAGGGAGCCAGGATCTTCACCAAACTGGACCTCAGAGGAGCCTATAATCTGGTTAGAATCAGAGAAGGAGACGAATGGAAGACAGCATTCAATACTCGCGACGGGCATTACGAGTACCTGGTCATGCCATTTGGATTGTGTAATGCCCCTGCGGTCTTCCAAGACTTTGTCAACGACATTTTCAGAGACCTTCTGGACCACCATGTTATAGTATACCTGGACGATATATTAATTTTTTCCAGATCCATGCCGGAACATATGATGCATGTCAAACAAGTCCTGCAGCGTTTAAGAGAGAACCATTTGTATGCCAAGCTCGAGAAATGCCATTTCCATCAAACATCCACCTCTTTTCTCGGCTACATCATATCGGATACCGGTCTTGCTATGGATCCTACCAAGGTCAAGGCGGTACTCGAATGGCCCTGTCCCCTCTCCCTCAAGGCCATCTAAAGGTTCCTCGGTTTCGCTAACTACTACCGGAGGTTCATTCAGGGATTCTCATCGGTAGTAGCACCCATCACGGCACTCACACAGAAGGGAGCTGATCCTACAAAGTGGACTGAGAAGGCCCTCCAGGCTTTCGAGAGAATAAAGACGGCATTCGCCTCAGCACCCATCTTAACCCATCCAGATCCTTCATTACCTTTTTTTTTGGAGGTCGACGCCTCCGATGTAGGAGCAGGTGCTATACTTTCACAGAGAAAGAATCCTCAAGCTCCACTTCATCCTTGTGCATATTTTTCAAAGAAGTTTTCCTCCGCCCAAAGGAATTACGATGTAGGTAACCGGGAGCTCCTCGCTATCAAGCTGGCTTTGGAAGAGTGGAGGCACTTACTGGAAGGCACAGAGTTGCCAGTCACGATACTTACGGACCATAAGAATCTTCTGTACATTGAGGGAGCACGGCGACTAGGATCTCGCCAGGCAAGATGGTCCTTATTCTTTACTCGCTTTAACTTCCTCATTTCCTACATCCCTGGTTCAAAAAACATTAAAGCCGACGCCTTGTCACGACAGTTCCTGGTAGAGGATAACAAGGTGGATCAACAGGAGACCATTCTCCCTTCCACTTGTATTTTGGCTGCAAATACTTTTAGTGCCTTAACGGACATTACTAAGGCTCAGAACAACATCCCGGCAGGACTCAACGTTCCGGAGGACCGGTTGTTCACTCCCCGTAAATTCCAGAGGAGAGTCATGGAGTGGGGACATTCATCCAAGACTGCAGGCCATCCTGGCACCAAAAGAACTACTGAGTTCATCGAACGCACATTCTGGTGGCCCTACATGCGGAGAGACATACAAGCCTTCGTAGCCACGTGCGCTACTTGTGCTCGAAGCAAGACGCCACACAACAGACCAGCAGGTCTCCTTCAACCACTACCCATCCCAGTACGTCCATGGACACATATATCGATGGACTTCATCGTTGAGTTGCCCAAATCTAGAGGCATGGACACAATACTTGTGGTGGTGGACAGATTTTCCAAACAGGCACACTTCATCCCTATGAAGGATTTACCCACTGCACCAATGTTATCCGAAGTTTTCATCAGGGAGATCTTCAGGTTACATGGGTCCCCTCAGGTCATAGTGTCCGATAGAGGATCCCAGTTCATCTCCCGGTTCTGGAGGGCGTTTTGTAAAAATCTGGACGTTACCCTACACTTTTCATCAGGATATCACCCCCAGACCAATGGACAGACGGAACGCACCAATCAGTCTCTGGAACAGTTTTTGAGGTGCTTTATCGCTGACACTCAGGACGACTGGGCGGAACTTCTCCCATGGGCAGAATTCTCCCACAATAATCTACAGAACGAATCATCCCGACAGTCCCCATTTATGGTCAACTATGGCTTCCATCCGTCGGCACTTCCTTCCCTCATCTCCAAGTCTGGAGTCCCGGCCGCAGAGGACAGGATTCGCCACTTACAAGACCTATGGCAGAAGATCCATCGGAATCTACAGCACGCTGGTATATTACACAAGAGACAAGCGGATCGTCACCGAAGAGAGGTCCCAGGGTACTCTGTAGGACAAAGGGTTTGGTTATCTACCAAAAACATTCGGCTAAAGGTAGCTTCACCCAAACTGGCACCACGTTTTATCGGCCCTTTCCGCATCACCAAAAGGATCAACCCAGTAGCCTATCGGCTTGAACTGCCAAAAAATATGAGGATTCCTTCTGTATTTCACTCATCCCTTCTCAAACCTTATCATCAAGACTCATCCTCCAAAGGACAATCTAAACCTCCGCAAACCATACTGGTAGAGGGCCAACAAGAATACGAGGTTCAGACCATTCTCAACTCCAGAATATCCAGAGGAGGATTACAATATCTTGTACACTGGAGAGGCTATGGCCCAGAGGAGAGAGAGTGGATTCCTCATCAGGTACATGCCAACCGCCTCATCTCTGCCTTCCACCGTAGGCATCCTGAGAAACCATCTCTGGTTCGCCCGGAGGTCTCCCCTCAAGGGGGGGATACTGTCACACTTGCCTCTGATCCGCGCGGAGACCGACTCAGGGAAGCACCACGGGGCAGAGTCATGCGCCCACGCACTGCCAGGGCAGTGCAGGCGCAGCGGCGTGATGGCGGAGCTCCGCGAGACGCATCGCGCACGCGCACGGGTTGCTCGGCAACCAGGAAGCAGGAGAACGTGAGGGAGCTGCTGGAGCCTCCCACAGGCGGAGACTTGCTGAGTAAACCGCATGACGTCATCACGTCGCGACGCGCATCGCGCACGCGCGCGGGTTGCCCGGCAACCAGACCTAGCATCAGGAAAGCCTAATTGCAAGCTGTTTTTGATCAGTGTCTCTCTGACACCATTGGTGGACCAGTACACACCCCTGCAAGGTAATTGGACCCTTCCCACATATATACCTGCTTCTGCCTGTCCTTGATTGCTGAGCATAAACTCCTGTTTATGCATTGTGCTCACCGCTGCTGTCGAGTCTTGTCTTGAACTTTTGTCTGTCCTGTTTGACCCTGCCTGTTACTTGGATTTCTACACTCTCCAGCGCTTTGACCCCAGCTTCGTTATTCGACTACTCTACCTTCTATTACCCCGGACCTTGGCTACGAAACTCTACCTACCCGGACTCTCCAATCCTGGAACACGGCAAGTACCCTGACTACCCTGACCTCTCCAACCCTACGACGCGGTACGACTAGGACTACGCATTCCGGACAGGACTGCGTGGTTGTGGGTCGGTGCCTATACAACCCCACCTCAGCCCCGCGGTCTTCCGTCCTGTTTGTGGTGAGCGCAGCGTGACACACACATTTTTAACTCCTCCCTTACCATCCTCCTTCAAACATGCAACAGTCATACCATTACTCAAAAACAGCAAGCTTGACCCTACCTGTCTTTCCAACTATCGACCTGTCTCCCTCCTCCCTCCTGCCTTTTGCCTCAAAACTCCTTGAACGTCTTGTATTCTCTCGCTTGCTCCATTTTCTCAACACCTATTCTCTCCTAGACCCTCTACAATCTGGCTTCCGCACTGCTCACTCCACGGAAACAGCCCTCACTAAAATAACTGACGACCTCCATGCTACCAAAGACAGAGGTCATTACACTCTGCTCATATTACTCGACCTCTTTGCAGCATTTGACACAGTGGACCACCCACTTCTCCTCCACATTCTCCATACTCTTGGTATTCGGAACAAAGCTCTATCCTGGATCTCTTCTTACCTCTCCCATCGTACTTTCAGTGTCTCTTCTGCTAACACCTCCTCCTCTATTGATCTCTCTGTGGGGTTACCCAAGGGCTCTGTCCTGGGACCTCTTCTCTTTTCTCTGTACACCCTCTCTCTAGGTGACCTAATAACCTCTTTTGGGTTTAATTATCACCTCTATGCCGACGACACACAAATATACTTTTCAACACCCGACCTTACACCTGCTGTACAAACCAAAGTTTCTGAATGTCTCTCTGCTATATCATCCTGGATGGCCCTCCGACGCCTTAAACTCAACATGGCTAAAACAGAGCTTCTCATACTTCCTCCCAAACCTGACCCTACTACCTCCTTCCACATTACTATTGGAACTACAATCATTCACCCAGTAGCCCAAGCACTGTGGATATTCCGAACACATGATACATAAAGCTTGGCCCCCTGCAGACGCACTTACCAGAACTCCCTCCTACTGTCTCTGTACGTTCTACCTACCTACCAATTAGACTGTAAGCTCCTCGGGGCAGGGACTCCTCTTCCTTAATGTTACTTTTATGTCTAAAGCACTTATTCCCATGATCTGTTATTTATATTATCTGTTATTTATTTGATTACCACATGTATTACTAATATGAAGCGCTATGTAGATTAATGGCGCTATATAAATAAAGGCATACAATACAATAAAACTATTCTTCCTTCTAAGTATATAATTTCTGCCAATTCATTCGACATTCTGGACAAAATTCTGGCTACTCAATCTCGCATTCCTGGGGGTCTAGAGGCGCCGAAGGGTTGTTTGTATGCTGGACCGCAATTCAGAAAGAAGGTTCTTGAGTGGGGTCATTCGTCTAGGTCTACCAGGCACCCGGGTACAAGAAGAACTTCGGACCTCATCAGACGTAGTTTTTGTTGTCCTAATATGCTTAAACACATCGAAGAGTTCACCAAATTTTGCTCCATTTATACCAGAAACAAAACCAACCGTAGCAAACCTTTCGTTCTCCTACGTCCTTTGCCCATACCGGATCGTCCATGGAGTCATCTATCAATGTACTTTATTGTGGAACTGCCTTTTTCCAGAGGAATGAACACTATTCTTGTCATAGTTGATAGATTTTCTAAGCAGGCACATTTTATACCTCTCAAAGGTCTTCCCAACTCCGCCACCTTGGCTGATATTTTTGTTAAAGAAATCTTCTGGATTCACGGAGTACCGCTGTCTATAGTGTCCGATCGCGGATCACAATTTATTTCTAAATTTAGGCGTGCGTTTGCTCAGAGGATTGATATTACACTCAATTTTTCTTCAGGGTATCATCCCCAATCCAATGGACAAACTGAGAGGACGAACCAATCCCTAGAACAGTATCTCAGATGCTTCGTCTCTGACGCACAAGTCTGGGTAGAGCTCCTTCCATGGGCAGAATTCGCACACAATTCATTAAGAAATGAGTCCACCCAAGAGTCACCATTCTTTATTAATTATGGGTTTCACCCAGCACGTCTTCCCATTTCTTCTTTTTCTTGAGTTCCAGTAGCAGCCTTAATTGTAAATTTTTTGCAAGATTCTTGGAAAAAGATCCAAAAAACTCTCCAAGAAGCTGTTCTTTGACAAAAGTCACAGGCGGACCGTCATCGCCGTATGGTGCCCAACTTCAAACCAGTGACAGGGTGTGGCTCTTGTCTAAAAACATCAGATTGGAGACACCGACCCTCAAATTGGCCCCAAGATTCCTGGGCCCTTTTGCTATCCTGGAACGAGTTAATCCAGTGGCATACCACTTACAGCTCCCTCTTTCGATAAAAAATTCCATCTGTTTTTCATGTTTCTCTTTTGAAACCGGTGTTTCAAAGCTCTCAATTCCCTGATGTTTCTCCTAAATCTTCCCCAGTAATCGTACAAGGACAAGAAGAGTACGAGATTCGCTCTATAATCGATTCAAGAAGATCCAGAGAATCAGTCCAGTATCTGGCTCACTGGAAAGGGTTTGGACCAGAAGAGAGGTCCTGGATACCCCATCACCAGGTACATGCTCCTAGCTTGTTGAGGTGGTTCCATGCCAGGTATCCTCACAAGCCTTTTTGAAGTCGTCCTGAGGCCGCTCCTCAAGGGGGGGGGGTGTACTGTAAGGAATCGGGGAACACGTCCCCTGCGCTTGGAGTGCGTGCGCAGACAGAGGCTTTCTGCAAACACCACGGAGCTTGGTCCGCCCCCGCTCGCATCACGTGTCACTCACCCGCGGCGCACTTGCACGAAGATCGTGCACCGCTCCCCAGCTGCGTGCCAAGATTCCTGATACTGCTAACTCTGCTCACCTGTCTCCTGCATCCTCTGTCCAATCACAGCTCCCGCAGGGGCCGCACCTCCGCTCCGCCTCTCTAGCCTTGTGTTCCTGCGTTCTGTTTTGCCCTGCCTTGTGTCTTGCTGTTTTCTTGCTTCCAGTTGATCTCACGTGTACCGACCCGGCTTGACTATTGAACCCTCTCTGGATAACGACCAAGACTTGCCTCTGACTACCCATACTTCTCTAACCCTGATCACGGCTATTGGACACTATACTACCCCACCAGCTCCAGCCCCTGACCACGGCACAACGGACATCGACTACGCTGGTGGCTCCGCCCCACGACCTCGGCAAGTATCTGGACTAACCCAATCTCTCCAACCGAGACCCGGCTGCGTTAACAATCCACTTTCCAGGCGTGCCTCCGCTGCTGTGGGTGCGGAGCGTTACCCTTTCCCACTCAGTACCGGGGTCCCGCCTTGTTCGTGGTGAGCGCACTTTTATTGCATTTGGGATCATATGATTCCGTGGACTTGCCAACACTGATCGAGGTTCACTGTGGGACTTTACCAGCATAAAGAGTACCATTTCTCTTCACTGTGGAACTTTCATCTACACCTGTTGTGGAAAATTCCCCTGATGAAACGCGTGTTCCGGATTGGATTACTAGTGCTGCTTGTGAGAGAAGCCACCATCCATGAGGGAGAAGACGTCGTCCCAAGACCATCTGTGACTGTTCCTCTGAGGGTCCTGTTCCCGACCAGTGTCCCGATCCGACGTTTGGTAACGTGTTAATCATATGACATGCCTATGATCTAGTTTGTTTGAGGAGGTACCCGGGCGCTATCTCTATGTAGCTTATCTGATGTGCAGAAGTATGAAAAGAGTGGTGTAATACTGCCTGTAAATGGTTTTCGAGTGGTATCCTCTTGTGACTCGGAACCCCAGCAGGATCTATCCAGGACCCTTACAGGTAATGAATACAAAAAGGATGGGGGAGCACAATGGTTGGAAACAGGCAGTGTTATAGAACTGGTAATTGCTCTTTATAGTGAAGCAGTTATATCCTGAGCAGGTGTGTTGGCTCAGGTGTCTAATATCTAATTGGAAGGATAGGCACACATGGGTGTATGTGTGTTGGTGTGAAGGTGAAATAAAATAAAAGTATATAAAACTTACACGGCCTTGTGTAAGCCCAGTAACATCAGGGTTTCTTTGGGAGTCCCGTGTGCTTCTGATGAGGCTTTTCTTCTTGCGATGCGGGTTCTTCTTGATGTATCGGCCACTTACTTTGTTGGTTCACAGTGCCACTCCAGGGGGATTTCCTCTCGTATAAATAGAAAGGAGGATAGGGTTAACACATATAATTATATATACGTCAATGAGGGGGGGGGGTGGTGTGTTTTATGGACCACCAAAAAATTGTGTACTGTATATTATAGTTTAACACTCACACGGACTAGTGTGAGTGTAATCCTATCTTGGTATCTTGTTCACTTATAGGTGTTGCCCAATCAAATATCAGGTGATGGAGGGGTGGGGTATAAGGGTATTAGAGGTGAATATAACACAATACTCACACGGGCCAGTGTGAGTACACACTCTCAGCGGTATCTTGCTCTTCTGTTCCTGTTGTAAGTGATGGTGAAGATGGGGTTAAAATATAAAAGACACTAATGTCTAGAGGGTAAAAACACTAACTTTAATAAAACATGAAAAATAAAAACAAACACAGAATACAATTCTGTGGAAGGTAAATGCAAGGGGTAGACAGTGTGGTGTTTAGTTGTAGGGAGTCTCTCTCTTCCGCGTCCGGATGGAGAGCTGCAACTGCACCTCCGCCTCCTCTGTAATGTGCTTTAAAATGTTCCAGGTAAAGAGCAACGCGTTTCGTCCATGTACTGGACTTCCTCAGGCTCTGTAGATGTGGTCCTGCTGTTCCCAGCCTCTTTTATACCGAGTTGGGCCAATCCAGATCGCTGTATTGGTCCGGTTCCGTTTCTCTAATGCGACAGGACGTCGCCATCTTGTAAGGTGCGCGCGCATCCCATCTTCTGCTGGGTCGCGTTTGTATGGTGGTCTGATCGCTAATAAAGTTTTTCAATGTTGATGTGTTACGTGTGCTTTCTAGCTCAGCCAATAAAATCATTAATGTCATTGTAAATGTTCAATTTTGTTTCAATAAAGTTCTGAGTAGTTAAAAATAACATAATTTTTTATATATATTACCCTTTTTTATATATGTTACTTTTTTATACATATTACTTTTTGATGCAACTTATAATAAGATATGCATTATTCACAAACTACCTCCATCAATTTATAATAAACCATTTAATCTAATTTAACTAAATTAAACACCTTACACTTTAAATATTTAATCACCTTTTTATCAACACAAGACCAGATTAATTCACATTAAAACATACACTATTTATAAATCAACAAACACAAGATTAAATTATATCTTTCATTTTTTGAGCAACATAATTTAAAATTGAAAATTGAAAATCTAGATCAACTTATAACAATATGAGTACACAAAAAAAGACACATAACTTATCACACATAGATAATTTTATTAAGTTACACACTGAGAGACTTATGGCATAGTATAGCAATTATACCCTATGTAGCAACAACCTTAGGTATATTCAATACCTTCCACGATATATATATATAATTCTTTCAGCCCCTCAGGCAAATGCGAGAACCCTGAGACCTTCAATACAATCACGCAGTACATTAGGGACTGCGCGCGCACTTTCTCCCCTTTTTTAACTACTCAGAACTTTATTGAAACAAAATTGAACATTTACAATGACATTAATGACTTTATTGGCTGAGCTAGAAAGCACACGTAACACATCAACATTGAAAAACTTTATTAGCGATCAGACCACCATACAAACGCGACCCAGCAGAAGATGGGATGCGCGCGCACCTTACAAGATGGCGACGTCCTGTCGCATTAGAGAAACGGAACCGGACCAATACAGCGATCTGGATTGGCCCAACTCGGTATAAAAGAGGCTGGGAACAGCAGGACCACATCTACAGAGCCTGAGGAAGTCCAGTACATGGACGAAACGCATTGCTCTTTACCTGGAACATTTTAAAGCACATTACAGAGGAGGCGGAGGTGCAGTTGCAGCTCTCCATCCGGACGCGGAAGAGAGAGACTCCCTACAACTAAACACCACACTGTCTACCCCTTGCATTTACCTTCCACAGAATTGTATTCTGTGTTTGTTTTTATTTTTCATGTTTTATTAAAGTTAGTGTTTTTACCCTCTAGACATTAGTGTCTTTTATATTTTAACCCCATCTTCACCATCACTTACAACAGGAACAGAAGAGCAAGATACCGCTGAGAGTGTGTACTCACACTGGCCCGTGTGAGTATTGTGTTATATTCACCTCTAATACCCTTATACCCCACCCCTTCATCACCTGATATTTGATTGGGCAACACCTATAAGTGAACAAGATACCAAGATAGGATTACACTCACACTAGTCCGTGTGAGTGTTAAACTATAATATACAGTACACAATTTTTTGGTGGTCCATAAAACACACTATCCCCCCCCCTCATTGACGTATATATAATTATATGTGTTAACCCTATCCTCCTTTCTATTTATACGAGAGGAAATCCCCCTGGAGTGGCACTGTGAACCAACGAAGTAAGTGGCCGATACATCAAGAAGAAGAACCCGCATCGCAAGAAGAAAAGCCTCATCAGAAGCACACGGGACTCCCAAAGAAACCCTGATGTGACTGGGCTTACACAAGGCCGTGTAAGTTTTATATACTTTTATTTTATTTCACCTTCACACCAACACACATACACCCATGTGTGCCTATCCTTCCAATTAGATATTAGACACCTGAGCCAACACACCTGCTCAGGATATAACTGCTTCACTATAAAGAGCAATTACCAGTTCTATAACACTGCCTGTTTCCAACCATTGTGCTCCCCCATCCTTTTTGTATTCAATGCCTATGATCTACCAATTTTATGTACGCAGAATACTTACCCTTTTTTTCAATACAAATTTTTTTTTTATATATATATATATATATACTTCACTATGAGCGTATTGCGCTGTTTTTTTCTGTTTATGTAATATATAGTGTTGACTTCATTTTGAGAAGCATCACGATAAACCACGGTCTTCAGCTAATCTTAAAGGGGAGAAATGTTACATAAGCATCTCTGTAAATAATTTGAGTTAGTGCAGTATTCTGTCCTAATACTCTTGCCCATGACACAGTATAGATATTATACAGTGATCAGTAGGTTCTTCCTGTCTGTCACGCTGAGTTGGGAGAGACAGGTGCCTTTTCTTTCTAGTCCTCTCTTGACTGGCTTCCTTTCCCATAAGGTGCAGTGGCTACAGGAGAAGATCCCACCAGCGAGGCAATCGCTAGCATCCAGTCAGCAGCCACTTTCCCTGATCCCAGCGTTAAGTACGTCTTCCGCACGGAGAATGGTGGGACGCAGGTACGGGCGTCCCCCGAAGGCTGCTTTTTGTAGGTTAGCTAGAAAATGCTAAGATATTCCACAAATACAGTAATTCATGTCTGCTGTTTGTAAACCAAAACCATAATTTTCTTCGTCCATTCCAATCTGGCTTCCAACCAAATCACTCCACAGTAACGACCCTCTTAAAAATTTTGCAATGAGATTCAATGTGGAATGGAACATGGACAGTTGACTGGTGCAATATTCCCAGATTTGCAGAGGCTTTTGATACTGTGGCTCATGCTATTATGTTAAACAAGCGCCAGTACTCTGTTATTGGGCCATATACTCTAATCTGGTTAAACTCTTATTTGTCAGGAAGATCCTAATATGTGGATTTCAGGCTCCAACTCTAACCAGATAGACAAAAAAGGACCGACGCAACTTAGTCTCAAAAAAAAAAACCGTGATCAGAGGAGAACCAGGAAGGGAGCAGGCAACACGGGGACTCCTGGAGTCTCTCTTGTGCCGGCTACAACTGTACTGAAAGGGACGAAACGTCTCTGGTGTGCCTTTCGGGTCCAATGATTGAATGTCCGGTCAGCGTGGAATATACGCCTCGCAGACTTGCTCAAACTGATTTGACCATTTTATGCTGTGCACATTGTTCTTGCCCCAGATGTGAGAATTGGGAACTATTGAAGCTTTAATATATATGTAAATGTTTTACTAAGAAAGTAGCGCTTATCCTTTTTTGTCTTTCTGTTTGTGGGGCCCTGAAGAACTGAGGAACCAGCGACGGAACAGCAGACTTTTCTATGGACTTTAAGACTTTTTTTTTTTTTACACGGTTCTATTTATTTAACTTAGATTTTTCTTCTTCCACTACATAAGGAGGTTGGAAAAAACAAGTTCAACCTATGCTAAATTTAGACGACAGATACTTAATCCTATATTTGTATTTACAGTATATTGATCCAGAGGAAGGCAAACACAAAAAACCCAGTGCAATATCCTACTTCCCATGTTTATTTATTTTGTATATCCTGTATACCTTTCATTTATTTTAATTTTTTTAAGATCTGTATTATATCTGCCATCACAGTCTCCATGGGTAATGAATCCCACACTGTAACTGTCCTTACTGTAAAGAACCCTTTTTGCTTTCTTGCTGGTGAAATCGCCTTTCCTCCAACCATAAGGGATGACCCAGTGCCGTCTGTAATCCCCTTGGGATGAATCGTTCTTTTGAAATCTCCTTGTACTGTCCCTGGATATATTTGTATATAGTTATCATATCCCCTCTTAGACGCCTCTTTTCTAATGTGAATACATCTAATTTAGCTAGCCTCTCCTCATAAATCAGATTATCATTCCCCTTAACTTGGTGGCTCTTCTCTGCACTTTTTCTAGTTCCATAATGTCTTTTTTTTGTGGAGTGGTGCCCAAAACTGTACTCCATATTAAAGGTCTGGTCTTACTAATGCTTTGTAGAGGGACATCATTGTTTAATTCCCTTCCATCAATTCCTGTTTCATGCAAGATAAGATCTTGTTTGCCTTTGCAGCTACTGCATGACTTTGGGCACTATTGCTGAGCCTGCTGTCTACAAGCGCTCCTAAATCCTTCTCCATCAAGGATTCACCAAGGAATTGAGCACCTTTTTGTTTCTATTTGTATTGTTTACAATTCTAACCACTTAGCCATTACATGTGGAGTCCCGCAAGGCTCTGTTCTGGGGCCCTTACTGTATCTGCCATTTTTTTTTTTTTATATATATAAATGACCGGCCTACAGTTTGACAACTTCACTTCACATGTATGCTGATCCTATCCTATATACACACAGACCCAGCCTCTCTGCACATGTATGCTGATACTATCCTATATACACACAGACCCAGCCTCTCTGCACATGTATGCTGATACTATCCTATATACACACAGACCCAGCCTCTCTGCACATGTATGCTGATACTATCCTATATACACTGTGGTGCCATCGCTGTCCTCTAGGGGCTGAATGGGGAAGCTATTGGACTTTTTCACCACAAAGAGTTAATTTAATCCTCCTTGGAAAGGCTATTCAGGTGATAACTAATGAAGCTAATCAACCTGTTCTGAATAGTCAGGAAGTGCTTTAACAGGCTGGAAGCTGCAAGGCACAGAGAGACAGTTTATCCCAGAGAAGGGATGAGACAGAGGAGCTCCCCAGCTAATGGAGGCTGGTAAAAGAAGTCTGAGAGACACTGCTGAGAGAGCTGTGCTGAAGCAGTGACGTCTGGTTGCAGAGGACCTTAAAGGACTAGAGATAAGGCAAGCGCTTTGTTATTATCTGCAGAGACTTTGTATGCAATGTACATGTTTTGGGGCTGACAACTGGCTTAGCTGGCAGCCGGGTTAGTAAGGGTTGCTGCTGAAATTTGTAGTTAGCTTTCCTAAAGGAAATAGGATTTTATTTTATTATTTGGTTTTCTCAAAGGGACGGTGGACCTATTCATATTATTTATCCCTGTAAATAAACCCCAAGTATAGAGAAATACAGAGTTTCCTGCCTCATTTGGGACAAAAGAGACTGCAATGTGGTGTCGGCATCACAATAAAGGGGGGAGGGAAGGGCCTCTGTCTGACAAAGAGGTGGGTGCACAGGAATAGTGCACAGGTCGCTCACAGGATAATGTTTCGCTGGGGTGAGGGATATGTGGTGCCATCGCTGTCCTCTAGGGGCCGAATGGGGAAGCTATTGGACTTTTTCACCACAAATAATAAAATCAAATCCTATTTCCTTTAGGAAAGCTAACTACACATTTCAGCAGCAACCCTTACTAACCCGGCTGCCAGCTAAGCCAGTTGTCAGCCCCAAAACATGTACATTGCATACAAAGTCTCTGCAGATAATAACAAAGCGCTTGCCTTATCTCTAGTCCTTTAAGGTCCTCTGCAACCAGACGTCACTGCTTCAGCACAGCTCTCTCAGCAGTGTCTCTCAGACTTCTTTTACCAGCCTCCATTAGCTGGGGAGCTCCTCTGTCTCATCCCTTCTCTGGGATAAACTGTCTCTCTGTGCCTTGCAGCTTCCAGCCTTTTAAAGCACTTCCTGACTATTCAGAACAGGTTGATTAGCTTCATTAGTTATCACATGAATAGCCTTTCCAATGAGGATTAAATTAACTCTTTGTGGTGAAAAAGTCCAATAGCTTCCCCATTCAGCCCCTAGAGGACAGCGATGACACCACAACACGCAGACCCAGCCTCTCTGCACATGTATGCTGATACTATCCTATATACACACAGACCCAGCCTCTCTGCACATGTATGCTGATACTATCCTATCTACACACAGACCCAGCCTCTCTGCACATGTAAACGTATGACAAATAGGATATCGCTCAATTACCTAGACATACAAAGTGAATATAGGCACCAGGTGCGTAGGAAAAACTGAGAAGACAAACAAGATGGTGACCAAGGTCACGTAAGTCCCTAATAAGCACGCACTCATGGTGCACTAGTACTTTGTACAAGGATATAATATCCACAGAGAAAATTAAAATGCCCCACTAGACCCCACAAAAGGGCTAACAATGGTTACAGACGTCTAGTCTGTTAAAAACAGAAAATAACAAATCTTTAATAAAGTAATCAATAACGCCGAAACAACAAGGGATTTGTATGTACAAGTGAAAATAAGAGGAATAAAAATAATCCCCGGATGGGGAAGGTGCTAGGTGTCAACCTGGTAGTAGGGAGGAATAAGCTTAATAGCTACCCAGTACTCTCACACATGCAACTACCAAATGACCTAATGGTCCAGTGAAATTAGCCTCACACATACAGGTAAACACCCCGCAAAGGCGCGTAATGCACACAGATGCGGTAGTAATGGTTGAAAAATAACCGCAGCAAGAACACTTATAATGTGGTAGTATAGATTTGTGTGTGTCAACTCTATGTACTTATAATTAAGAGACACCGGGGTCTGTATACTACAAACATGCCATCAATACCAGCGTGTAGCTAAGTGAGCAAATTGTATCATGCAACAGATGTAACTGTAAAGTAAACGTGTAAACTGGCAGCAATGTGTGTCTAGTACATGTGGTCACCACACGCATACATATAATTGCATATGATGGATACAACAGTCACAACACACGTCTTTTGCAAGTGTCCGTATGCAATATAGTGCTGACCATTCATTGCATTGTAGACACGTAAAGGTTTGTAGTGTGCTGATCCCTTCACAGTATTGAAATAGTACAAGATAAATGAAACGGGAAAACCTGCTTAATGTTCATAGAAACAATGGTCCCATTCTACTGGACTTGGCCCATCTAGTGACGAGGCTAAATTCTAATAGAGGATTTTGGTCCTCCATTCTAGGACTCTGGCTTTAAGGAGACTGTTTGAAGCTCACACAGCTTCTCTCTGTCCTGAACTGCAGGCGATACACACCCGGTTTAGAACGTTTGGCCGCGACCAAAACACCGCCGGAACAAGTCGCCGCCGGGATATTTAAAGGTGGTGCGTTGGAGCGGCCGGTCTAGGCAGTGTAGCAGTCCCGCACGGGACATTTAAACATGCACTTATCAGAACTGGCTTGTCGGGCGCCGCAGACCAGGCTTATCGCGTGCGCTGTGATATGTCCAGCGGTCAGCTGCCCTGTGGCCATGTGTCCGCCAGTATCGTTTTGGCTGCAGCTAAATGTCCCATTCCGATACACACCTGTCTTACCCCGTCCTGAACTGCAGGCGATACACACCTGACTCGTTAAACCCTGTCCTGAACTGCAGGCGATACACACCTGTCTCTTACCCCGTCCTGAACTGCAGGCGATACACACCTGTCTCTTACCCCATCCTGAACTGCAAGCGATACACACCTGTCTCTTACCCCGTCCTGAACTGCAAGCGATACACACCTGACTCATTAAACCCCGTCCTGAACTGCAGGCGATACACACCTGTCTCTTACCCCGTCCTGAACTGCAGGCGATACACACCTGTCTCTTACCTCGTCCTGAATTGCGGGCGATACACACCTGTCTCATTAAACCCTGTCCTGAACTGCGGGCGATACACACCTGTCTCATTAAACCCTGTCCTGAACTGCGGGCGATACACACCTGACTCATTAAACCCTGTCCTGCACTGCGCTCTGTTTCCTTTGCAGGTGATGTATCGGGTAATACAGGTAGCCGAGGGCCAGCTTGATGGGCAAACTGAGGGCACAAGCGCCATCAGTGGCTTCCCTGCCACCCAGTCCATGACCCAGGTACGGGGAGAGGAGTGTGGAGGAGTGGTTTTGTGAGTGTTTTAAGCCTCTGGAACCCAATCCATGCCATGTGTAAATTGAGGAACGTAATATCGGTAATTTTTACCTTTCATCTGTATATTGGCAAACTGTTTAGTACGAAATCCCTGCTTGAGGTTCAAGAAACACTTTAACAAGCAGGAGTGAAGAGTTAAATGGTATAATCCAGCAGTGAAGGCCTGACCTGGATGTGTGCTCACTGCAGGCGGTGATCCAGGGAGCCTTCACCAGTGAGGATGTAGGGGAGACAGACGCATCGGGCACAGAGACCCACTACACATACTTCCCTACCACGGCTGTGGCAGACCCCAGCACCTCTGTGGGAGCCGGTGCCACCGCTACCACTGTGGTGACAACACAGAACAGCGATGCCCTCTTAGGACAAGCCACCTCTACAGGTAAGAGGAGTGCTCTCGCACCCTACAGTGTATCTCAGGGAGATCCAACCGCCCGTCGCTACAAGCCGTTCTTCCATGTTTGTTCACCAGAACAGCCCAGGTGTCCGGGTTGTCCTAAAAATCCACTTCTGGTGCCTGTTTCATGTTAATGTTAGCTCCCTTCTCTGCAGGGGCTTCTGGGAGTTGTAGTATTGCACCTCTTCCAATAGTATAGTATTTACATAAAGATGAACTTCAAGTCCCAGAAGCCCTTCTGTAAGATGCTGTGGCATCACCTAGGGATCAGTCAAACAGTGCAGAATTTTGGTAATCCCATGCCTACCTCCCACACATACTGTAGCTGCAGCAAGGGATGATATGATCTTATTTTTGTTACAATTCACATCAAATACATTGTAACACTAAAATACAGCAACTATTGTAAGTTTGCAGTCAGCAGTGTAACAGACGTGTGAGATCTATACACACACATAGAAAATTTGGTGAAAGCACTCCTGGAGATAGCGTAAAAATAAGAACATAGCTGCAGAATAGGTGCTCTCTGGACAATCCATGTTCACCATTCTGGATCAAAACAATACAAGAATAGAAAATGTTTTACGGCTTTCAAATTAGAATAATATAAAGATACATTTATTTTAACACGAGATACAAACAATAAAATTTGAGCAACTGTTTTGAGCCAAGAAACGGCCATTTCTCTTTCTAAATGTAGATATAAATGTATGTTGGAATGTAATATTTACATATGACAATACTGTACAAACCATAAGTTTGGCTCCTTTCTTGATGCATTAAACAGGCACAGATTTGTGCCTGGCATGAAAACATTAATTTACAGGGGTTATTGCGGTGCAGTCTACAATTAATATTAAATGGGAAAAAGACATACAGGAAAAATATATTTGAGTACAACCTGCCTTGGTTTTTTTATTCTGGCTTATAAAGGGGGGAGGGGGGGTATACACACATACGTGTGTGTGTGTGTGCCAATTTAGGTATGTGGAAGTTTTAGGCATGTAATCTTTAATTGCACCCTCATGCTGATAGGTCAATTCTTTGTGATGATGTCACCACAAGATGTTCTGCAAGGAGGCTCACCGCGGTCCATTGCTCCCAGAACACACCCGTATTCACCGTGAGTGGCTTATGGCTCTTACACCTTATACTTGATTGGTTGCAAAGTGTCGCCGTCTTATTCTTATAGCACTATAAAGCGTCTTACACATGATGAGAACAGGTGGCGTACAGTCTGCTTTGCAGTGCACTCTGTACATGTACCTCTTCATTGATGCTATTCACTTGCTTGTTTTGGGTCATGAACCCCATTTCCATCTTCTGCATAGAATGAATGTGCCACTTTCAGTCTCTATCTGTAAAGTTTGTTAGTCGTCTTGTGCTGTCTGTCTGCGGTTACCTGTAGTGAATGTGCTCGAGGATTTAGAATGGCTAGTAACATTTTAACAAGGGGCTGTCGCTTCAGAACATGCCCCAGTAACTCTCTTAAGAAGACGTGCATTAGTCCCGTGTAGATCCTTGTCCTTTCTGGAGGTATTCCCTCGCTTACAGTGGGAACGTTCCTTCTGATCCCTCCTTGTTTCTCGTGCAGGAAGTCAGATGGCCCCCGCACTACACGAGATGAGAAAAGACGAGCACAGCACAATGAAGGTAAAGTAGCACATGGGCATAGTATCAGGGAACATCATGTGGAGCCTGCACCTCCGGGTTTGGGATTCAAAGAGTCTCTTTAATAGTCTTTCTTTTGTATCCTGGATGCCATGGTGTTAGTGACGGCCTACGCCCTGTTTTAGCATTTTCATTTGCTTTGGTACTGTATATCCACAAAGAAGCGCTGTCCATTGATACAATCATTGTGCTGTTTTTTGTGACTTTTTAATGAGTTTCAGGTGTGGTTGTTTCCTAAGGGGAATTGGAAAAATAAGTGTGCTTTGATTTTAGTTTTTTTTCTCCCTTAAACCTCATTGTTATCGGACAGCTGATTTTAACCGTTTATCTGCACATTTCCCTAGTGGAACGTCGGCGTCGGGACAAGATTAACAACTGGATCGTGCAGCTTTCTAAAATCATCCCCGACTGCTCCATGGAGAACACCAAATCAGGCCAGGTAAAGGCCGGCCGTGCCAGTTGATGCGTCGTGCCGGTGTGTGTAGCTGCATCTTCTTCCCAGTGGCCCATACTGCAATCACACATACATACAATATTTACCATATCCACCCAACACACACAGTAAAGGCAGCAGTGTCACCAGCTGTTTCAAGAGCTTCCCAGGATTCTGTTTAAGGGGATTGGCACTGCTTTATTTCTAGAATTTAGTGACGCACGGCGGATGGGAAAATGTATACTTTTGTACAGATTTTGTGATGACCCTCTGTCGTTGGTAAAGTGTCTCAACTTGCTGATGTCTGTATGAGTGCCTGACAAGTGTGACGGAGTGTCTGTCACATTCTTGCAGAGCAAGGGAGGCATCCTATCCAAAGCCTGTGATTATATCCAGGAACTGCGACAAGGCAACCACAGACTGTCTGAGGAGCTGCAGAATCTGGACCAGCTGCAGATGGATAATGAGCTGCTCAGACAGCAGGTAAGGGGACGGCCTAGATATGACGGCCTATTAGCTGTGTTAATAGTGCGGCAATATGATATAATCAAATAGGTCACTTGTGGTCTCCAGAAGTAGGGTACATTGTAAAGATGGCAGCTTGTGTTTGTCACTGCTTGGCATCTCATAGAAGGGGGCATATATTCGATTAGAGGGTAACTTCACAGGGGGCAGCCATTAAATGAAGCTTTGTGCTATTGTAAGACTGGTATAAGTGCATACTTATTTCTTTTTAAAATGTGTTACCAGGAAGTAATATATTGAGAGTTACCTCTCATTTTCAAGTATGTCCTGGGCACAGAGTTATAATGAAAAATACATGGTTACAAATACATAGTTACAATGGGTGAAGAGGGTTATACAGTACATTATATACAAGACATTGCATGCACATTTAAAGATAATATATATTATAGGTGTATGTAACAGTTACAGACCAGGTTAAAATGTGAGACAGCTTTAGTTTTGAAAGAACTTAAACTGGTGGTGGCTGTGAGAGTCTCCGGTAGATTGTTCCAGTTTTGGGGTGCACGGTGAGAGAAGGAGGAATGGCCGGATACTTTGTTGAGCCTTGGGACCATGAACAGTCTTTTGGAGTCAGATATCAGGTGATAAGTGCTGCATGTGGTAGGGGTGAGGAGCTTGTTCAGATAGACGGGTAGCTTGCCCAGAAAGTATTTGAAGGCAAGACAGGAAAGATGAACTTTGTGCCTAGACTCGAGTGATGACCAATCTAGTTCTTTGAGCATTTCATAGTTGTGTGTGTGTTGATGTGTGTGTGTGGTGTAGTTGCATTGGAGGACAAAATGGCATAATGAATTGTAGAGGGTATCAAGTTTGCTAAGGTGGGTTTGGGGTGCCGTGTCATATACTATGTCCCCATAGTCTGTAATTGGCATTGGCATCTGCTGTGCGATACGCTTTCTGACCAGCAGACTTAGGGAGGATTTGTTCCTGTAAAGTACACCTAGTTTGGCGTTTGTTTTCGATGTCAGGTTATCAATGTGCATCCCAAATGTTAAATGGGAGTCAAACCATATGCCCAAGTATTTTAAAAATAGTAACAGGGGCTAGGGTAGTATTAGAGTTGATTTTGATCTGGAGCTCAGTTATTAGAAGCCTTAAAAAAATAGCATAGGTCTCAGATACCATTGATACAGTCTTGTCAGTGTTTAAAAACAGTTTGTTTTGGGAAATCTAATGTTCAAGTCTCAAAAAGTCAGATTGAAGTATGTATTCAAGGTCGGAGAGGCTATGGCTGTGTGCATATAAGATTGTGTCATCTGCATACATGTGTATTGAAGCTCCCTTACAAGCTGTAGGAAGATAATTCATGAACACTGAGAAGAGTAGGGGCCCCAGAACAGAGCCTTGCGGGACACCACAGGTGATATCCAAGGGGTTGGAGTTAGAGCCTGACATACACATGTTGGGATCTACCCGATTAGGTAGGAATTAAACCAGTTTAAAGCATGCTTCCCTATTCCAGAGCACTGGAGTTTGTTTAGCAAGATAACATGATCAACCGCATCAAAAGCCTTTGCAAAATCTTGGAATATTGCACCAGTGAGTTGTCTCTGTTCCATTCCACACTAGATTTAATTTTGGATAGTATTGGGAGAAGAGAGATTGGCTTGTAGTTTGAGACAGTGTTTTTGTCCCCACTTTCGAAGATTGGGACAATTCTGGCAGTTTTCCAGGTCTTAGGGATATGGCCTGCAGACAGGATAGAGTTGACTAGGAAAGCAATCGGTTAGGAACTTAGATTGCAGTAAGCCAGGTCAACATTGGCTGCATAGTTTTAATTTTGAGGAGCACTTGTGTAATCTCCTCTTCAGATACTAGGACAAATTGAAAATTGTGGTCAGTGTTGTGAGAGGTTGGGGCTATAGGGGTACTCTGAATGAGTTTCATGTTTGTAGTTCTGGTTGTGTTTCGGTAATAAGTTGGTAGCACCCCACAAAGTATTCATTAAATGCATTTGCTATGTCTGTGGGTTTTGACAGAGTAATATCCTCCTTAATAATATTTCATGATTGTTGATAGCTAGAATATTTCATGATAGTTGATAGCTAGAAGGCTGGAATATATTGTTGATGGCTTTCCAGAAGTTAGCTGGATTTTATGTATTCTGGTGAAGATTGTCAGAGTAATATTGTGCTTTTGCATGTCTTGCTTGCCTTGTGCACATGTTCCGCAGGCATCTGTAATTATTAAGATCTTTGGTAGTGCCAGTTACTTTGTAGCTTTTCCACAAGGCATCCCTAAGATGATAGAGCGCTATAAGGTTGGTTGTAAACCACGGTTGGTGGGCCCCGTACTCTTATTCTGCGTAGTGGAGCATGGGTATCAGAGAAGAACTTGGATTGGAAATAGTCGAGCGCAGAATCATGGTCGGGAATTAAGTCGATTCTGTGCCAAGGGCAGTTGGTAAGGTCAGCCAGAAACTCTTGTGGGTTAAAGTTTCTAAATATTCTAGTGAGGAGAACTTTAGGGTTTGATTTGGGGTGGTTTTAGTTTCCTTACACAGTACACTATTGCATGGTCACTGAAAATGTCAGGTAGGATGCCAGAGGATTGGATTCTGCTGGGATTTGAGGAGAGAATCCAGTCTAGCAAGGAGTGGTTGTGAGATTTCAGGTTTGTCCGTGTGGGTTGGGAAATGAGTTGTTAGGTTAAGTGACTTGAGTTGCATCTGGATTTTGTTGTTTTTAGGGTCGAGACACTTGTAGTTGAAATCCCCAAGAACTAGCAGCTCACACTTCTCATTCAGAGAGGAAATTGGGCCAAGCAACTGGGTGATATGAGTCAGAGATTGTCGTGTGGCTTTAGGGGGGCGGTAGATGCCAGCAACCAAGACGGACTTGGCAAAATCTGCCTCCCATCTGCTAACTAGGATTTCAAAAGAGTGGGCTTGGGGGGGGGGGGGGGGGGCGGGCAGGCAATGTAGCAACATAAATTCGAAGGTGTCTGCAATATAAAATAACCCCCACCTCCTCTCTGACCAATCCTTTCCTAGAGATGGAGTATCCCTGAATGGCGATATTTGCATTGACCGTTTTAGGGGTTAGCCATGTTTCCGTGAGAAAAGAATACGGAGTGTGTTCTGTACATGAATATAGGGGTCAAAGTGAGCAGAGAAGTTTCTTACCCGCTCACTCCAATCTTTTGCCCCCAGGTGGAAGATCTGAAGAACAAAAACCTCATCCTGCGAGCGCAGCTCTGCCATCATGGCGTAGAAATAATTATCAAGAACGATACGCGCTGACAGACGTGGCAGAGACAAAGGGGGCAGCGTGGCGAAGGGAGGACCCCCTCAGGGGGCAGCATGGAGAAGGGAGCACCCCCTTAGGGGGCAGCATGGAGAATGAAAGACCCTTCATTGAGAGACTCAAAGAATCAACTCTGCTCCTGCCCAACAGACCGAGTTGGCTTGCCTAGCTCGTACATGAATATAACCTTCAGATCTAACCCCACTTTCTTTTATTTTTTGTTCCTTGTGGCTGACCTTTTGCATATACACAAAGGATGTGTTCAGCCTGCTACTGATCTGCTGTGTTTATACAACCATGTAAATATCCTCACTAATAACACATGAACGTATGATGTTTTCCTGAGCTGTGTCAGACGAGGACAGCTTGAAGAAGTCTGACTTTGTTATTCTGCTTTCTCCGAGGTGCTCGAGTTCCACGGGAACGCATTGTAGAAAATGTATATTTGTCCGTTTTGTACTTGTCGATGTTGTTATCGCCCATTTTTGTGTTGGCTCAGTCCAGTCCTTTGCTATATTTCTAATCGTTCTATTAGATGTGCACATTTTATTTTGTTTTAGTTTTTCTGCATTTTGCCTCTTGGGATGGGAGGGGAAGTTGCTGTAATGCAAGAGGTTAACTCATCAGGTTCCAGTGTTTGCTCAGCAGTCTGGAGGGCTGGAGCTTAATGTGGAGCATTTGACTAGCTTTCTACCAGAACTAAACTTCTGTTTGCGTGTTTCAGAGCTGCTGTCATAATGTAGCCATTGCTGTTTGCCCTGCTTTAAACCCTGTCTGTTTAAAAGAGAGGGGGTGGGGGGGTTGCCATTGGAATAAATAACCTGAACCTGGAGTCACCTGTGCTCATGGTTACATTTAATGGAGTCTATTTCTTTAAGGCAAAACTGATGCAACAACATAGCACTCACTAGAAGATAATATGGTGTTTGTTTTAATGGGGATTTTTTCCCTTTGGTAAACTTGGTGCCGTTTTGCAGCAGGAAGACTTTAACAAATAGAACTCAATGCATGTTGCCACTTTGGGTGGGAGTGTTGGTGAGTGTATTATTGCAGCCCACGTGAGCCCAGCTCTATCACTTTGCCATGGACAGTGTCATTAATGCGGCAGGGGGTTTCTAAAGCTTCCCACAGCTTCCTCACTGGCTGTCCTGCAAACATGCAGATTAATAAAGGTGGGTCATTTATGTTGTTCCCATGCACAATCTGTGAGCAGCTACAGCCTTCTCTGCACTTTCCTAGTCATATGGTTGTCTGTCGGGAAGAGTATCTCATGAAGTACAATTATTATATCTATAACGGCAGCCAATTATAGTGGTTGTTTGAACATTACTTTCAAATTCGCACACTGTATACTCGCCATGATCATTGACTATATGTAATTATTCAGCTTGGTTTAACCAGTCATTTTGAAGTGATTTACTAAACCAGTATTTTGTTTTGGTCCGAGGCGGTTACGTCAGGCGGGCAGCTCCGATCTGTCACCTGCGCACTCTCTGAAATAAACTCCACTCTGAATCAGGGTGACTGTTATGCACTTCATCTTTTTATGTACTTTAGGAAATATTTACAGTCACCATATAAATGCAACAGGATGATATTTGTTTGAAACAAAACAAGTCCTTTGTTACGTTCAATTATAACATCTCACTCCGCTCGCTCTGCTTCCTCCTATACGTTCAATTATAAAATCTCACTCCGCTCGCACTGCTTCCTCCTATACGTTCAATTATAAAATCTCACTCCGCTCACACTGCTTCCTCCTATACGTTCAATTATAACATCTCACTCCGCTCGCACTGCTTCCTCCTATACGTTCAATTATAACATCTCACTCCGCTCGCGCTGCTTCCTCCTATACGTTCAATTATAAAATCTCACTCCGCTCGCTCTGCTTCCTCCTATACGTTCAATTATAAAATCTCACTCCGCTCGCACTACTTCCTCCTATACGTTCAATTATAAAATCTCACTCCGCTCGCACTACTTCCTATACGTTCAATTATAACATCTCACTCCGCTCGCACTGCTTCCTCCTATACGTTCAATTATAAAATCTCACTCCGCTCGCACTGCTTCCGCCTATACGTTCAATTATAAAATCTCACTCCGCTCGCACTGCTTCCTCCTATACGTTCAATTATAAAATCTCACTCCGCTCGCACTGCTTCCTCCTATACGTTAAATTATAAAATCTCAGTCCGCTCACGCTGCTTCCTCCTATACGTTCCATTATAAAATCTCACTCCGCTCGCGCTGCTTCCTCCTATACGTTCCATTATAAAATCTCACTCGGCTCGCGCTGCTTCCTCCTATACGTTCAATTATAAAATCTCACTCCGCTCGCTCTGCTTCCTCCTATACGTTCAATTATAAAATCTCACTCCGCTCGCACTGCTTCCGCCTATACGTTCAATTATAAAATCTCACTCCGCTCGCGCTGCTTCCTCCTATACGTTCAATTATAAAATCTCACTCCGCTCGCACTACTTCCTCCTATACGTTCAATTATAAAATCTCACTCCGCTCGCACTGCTTCCTCCTATACGTTCAATTATAAAATCTCACTCCGCTCGCACTGCTTCCTCCTATACGTTCAATTATAAAATCTCACTCCGCTCGCACTGCTTCCTCCTATACGTTCAGTTATAAAATCTCACTCCGCTCGCACTGCTTCCTCCTATACGTTCAGTTATAAAATCTCACTCTGCTCGCACTGCTTCCTATACGTTCAGTTATAAAATCTCACTCCGCTCGCACTGCTTCCTCCTATACGTCCATTATAAAATCTCACTCCGCTCGCGCTGCTTCCTCCTATACGTTCAATTATAAAATCTCACGCCGCTCGCGCTGCTTCCTCCTATACGTTCAATTATAAAATCTCACTCTGCTTGCACTGCTTCCTCCTATACGTTCAGTTATAAAATCTCACTCCGCTCGCACTACTTCCTCCTATACGTTCAAGTTATAAAATCTCACTCCGCTCGCACTGCTTCCTCCTATACGTTCAATTATTAAATCTCACTTCACTCGCACTGCTTCCTATACGTTCAATTATTAAATCTCACTTCACTCGCACTGCTTCCTATACGTTCAATTATAAAATCTCACTCCGCTCGCACTGCTTCCTATACGTTCAGTTATAAAATCTCACTCCGCTCGCACTACTTCCTCCTATACGTCCATTATAAAATCTCACTCCGCTCGCGCTGCTTCCTCCTATACGTTCAATTATAAAATCTCCGCTCGCACTACTTCCTCCTATACGTTCAATTATAAAATCTCCGCTCGCACTACTTCCTCCTATACGTTCAATTATAAATTCTCCGCTCGCTCTGCTTCCTCCTATACGTTCAATTATAAAATCTCACTCCGCTCGCGCTGCTTCCTCCTATACGTTCAATTATAAAATCTCACTCCGCTCGCACTGCTTCCTCCTATACGTTCAATTATAAAATCTCCGCTCGCACTACTTCCTCCTATACGTTCAATTATAAAATCTCCGCTCGCACTACTTCCTCCTATACGTTCAATTATAAAATCTCATTCCGCTCGCACTGCTTCCTCCTATACGTTCAATTATAAAATCTCCGCTCGCACTACTTCCTCCTATACGTCCATTATAAAATCTCACTCCACTCGCACTGCTTCCTCCTATACGTTCCATTATAAAATCTCACTCCGCTCGCGCTGCTTCCTCCTATACGTCCATTATAAAATCTCACTCTGCTCGCACTGCTTCCTATACGTTCAGTTATAAAATCTCACTCCGCTCGCGCTGCTTCCTCCTATACGTTCAATTATAAAATCTCCGCTCGCACTGCTTCCTCCTATACGTTCAGTTACAAAATCTCACTCCGCTTGCACTGCTTCCTCCTATACGTCCATTATAAAATCTCACTCCGCTCGCACTGCTTCCTCCTATACGTTCCATTATAAAATCTCACTCCGCTCGCACTGCTTCCTCCTATACGTCCATTATAAAATCTCACTCCGCTCGCACTGCTTCCTCCTATACGTTCCATTATAAAATCTCACTCCGCTCGCACTGCTTCCTCCTATACGTTCCATTATAAAATCTCACTCCGCTCGCACTGCTTCCTCCTATACGTCCATTATAAAATCTCACTCCGCTCGCGCTGCTTCCTCCTATACGTTCAATTATAAAATCTCCGCTCGCACTGCTTCCTCCTATACGTTCCATTATAAAATCTCACTCCGCTCGCACTGCTTCCTCCTATACGTTCCATTATAAAATCTCCGCTCGCACTACTTCCTCCTATACGTTCCATTATAAAATCTCACTCCGCTCGCACTGCTTCCTCCTATACGTTCCATTATAAAATCTCACTCCGCTCGCTCTGCTTCCTCCTATACGTTCCATTATAAAATCTCACTCCGCTCGCTCTGCTTCCTCCTATACGTTCCATTATAAAATCTCACTCCGCTCGCACTGCTTCCTTCTATACGTTCCATTATAAAATCTCACTCCGCTCGCACTACTTCCTCCTATACGTTCCATTATAAAATCTCACTCCACTCGCACTACTTCCTCCTATACGTTCAATTATAAAATCTCACTCCGCTCGCACTGCTTCCTATACGTTCAATTATAAAATCTCACTCCGCTCGCACTGCTTCCTATACGTTCCATTATAAAATCTCACTCCGCTCGCACTGCTTCCTCCTATACGTTCCATTATAAAATCTCACTCCGCTCGCACTGCTTCCTCCTATACGTTCCATTATAAAATCTCACTCCGCTCGCTCTGCTTCCTCCTATACGTTCCATTATAAAATCTCACTCCGCTCGCACTGCTTCCTTCTATACGTTCCATTATAAAATCTCACTCCGCTCGCACTGCTTCCTCCTATACGTTCCATTATAAAATCTCACTCCGCTCGCACTGCTTCCTTCTATACGTTCCATTATAAAATCTCACTCCGCTCGCACTACTTCCTCCTATACGTTCCATTATAAAATCTCACTCCGCTCGCACTACTTCCTCCTATACGTTCAATTATAAAATCTCACTCCGCTCGCACTGCTTCCTATACGTTCAATTATAAAATCTCACTCTGCTCGCACTGCTTCCTATACGTTCCATTATAAAATCTCACTCCGCTCGCACTGCTTCCTATACGTTCAATTATAAAATCTCACTCCGCTCGCACTGCTTCCTATACGTTCCATTATAAAATCTCACTCCGCTCGCACTGCTTCCTCCTATACGTTCAGTTATAAAATCTCACTCCGCTCGCTCTGCTTCCTCCTATACGTTCCATTATAAAATCTCACTCCGCTCGCACTGCTTCCTCCTATACGTTCAGTTATAAAATCTCACTCCGCTCGCACTGTTTCCTCCTATACGTTCCATTATAAAATCTCACTCCGCTCGCGCTGCTTCCTCCTATACGTTCCGTTATAACATCTCACTCCGCTCGCGCTGCTTCCTCCTATACGTTCAGTTATAAAATCTCACTCCGCTCGCGCTGCTTCCTCCTATACGTTCAGTTATAAAATCTCACTCCGCTCGCACTGCTTCCTCCTATATGTTCAGTTATAAAATCTCACTCCGCTCGCACTGCTTCCTCCTATATGTTCAGTTATAAAATCTCACTCCGCTCGCACTGCTTCCTATACAGTTCATGAAAATATGTAATGTTGGACAATGCAGAATATGTGGGTGCTTTGTGCAGAAGTATTACCCTCATTTCAAACATTACAATAATGTAGCCACGGCTTGGATTCTTTATATTAAATACTGCTGAATTGCAGCAGCTGTGTTTATAGACTATGCCCTGTCATTTTAAATCAGGGGTGGGGAACCTTTTTTCTGCCAAGGGCCATTTGGATATTTATAACATCGTTCGCGGGCCATACAGACACAGACAGCAGGCATGTAAGCACACAGAACCCCGCCCCCCTACCTCTGGTAGTTGCTGCTGCTGCTGGGGGGATTGTGTAGGGCGGAAACTGGGGGGAACTGCTGGAGAAGCATGGGGGAAGTGCGGGGAATGATGCGGGGGAAGTACGGTGACTGCTGGGGGATCGCTGGGGCTAGTACGGTGGCTGCTGGGGATCATGTAGGGCTGCCGGCGCCTCACACCACCTACTCCTGATCGGGCGCGCGGCGGCCATTTTTAAAAAAATTAGCGCGACCCCGGTTATAGCAGTTGCCTTAGAAGGGCCAGACCAAATGACTTCGAGGGCCTTATACGGCCCTCGGGCCTGACGTTCCCCATCCCTGTTTTAAATGGTGGGGTGTTGCATGCCTGGCTACAATCTGACATCCTGCCTTTCCTGTGATTTAACCCACCCAGAGCCTCTTCCATAAGTGTGGTGAGAATAGGCCTCCTCCCCCTGTTCTGGTCGGAGCACCATGGTTCATCCAAATGTGAAATTAAAAGTGGTTTTATTTCTTGGTCATTTTTTTTTTAAACTTGAATTTTATTCAATAATGCAAAAACATACAGACATTTAACATGAGTAAAAGAAAAATTGTCGGGGTGGGGGGGAGGTAAGGGAGGTTGGGTACAAAAATAAAGAGGGAAGAAAGAACAAGGGGGGGGCGGGGGGGGGACAGCTATTTGGTAAAACCACACCAGCATATTGTACTTCAGTGTGACATAACATACTACATTTTAATATCAAAATGGAAGGATAAAAGAGAGAAATAGAAAAAGAAAAAACCAGGGTCAGACTCTGAGTATACATAACTCTGGGTAATCCGTAATAAGAGTGCGGGTTTACCATTCATAGACCAACCTAGCAATATAATTATTAATATATATAACGAGGGTAACAGCTGGAACTTCCTCCTGGATCTCAGGAGGGGGTGATTTTATATTTTTATAGACTGAGGGAGTTCTGGACCACATTTCTTTTTCCTATAAACCATATCCAGGGTAGCCAGACCTTCAGATAGTTGTCATGTGTACCGTTCAGAAAGCTTGTGAGCTTTTCCATCGAACATACAAACCATACTTTGTTTCTAATTGGCGAGATTGATGGGATTTGATCTTGTTTCCAGAGACCCGCCAGGGCACATCGTGCCGCGGTGATGATATGGGTTATTAACTTATTTTCTGCCCTGATGTGACCATGGAGTGGCTTATTTAGTAAAAACAGCCAGGGGTCCAGTGGGATGTTCGTACCCATCATCTGGCGGATCCAGACTCTCACCTGCGCCCATAAAGCCTGTACATAGGGGCATGACCACCACATATGCAGGAATGAGGCCACCTCGCCACAACCCTTAGGACATACAGGGGAGTAGCCTGGCACATATTTGGCTATATTTTCTGGTGTATTGTACCAGCGAGTCATTACTTTATATGCGTTTTCCCTGATGGTTGAGCAAATTGAGCTTTTGGCTACCACTTCGAAAATGTCCCCCAGTCCTCATCATCCAGCTCCTCCCCCAGGTCCGCCTCCCACTTCCCCATAAATTTAAGTAGAGCCCTCTCCTCCCCCTGTAATACAAGTTGGCTGTAAAGTTTTGATATCAGCCTCTTTTGGGAATCAGCTTCCAAGCAAAGTCTCTCGAACCAGGTGATCGGGTTAGTGGGTTTGATTTTTGGCAAAAAAAAGCTTTTAATTGGAAGTAACGAAAAATTTCTCCTGATGGGATCCCCCTATCACTTACCAACCTATCAAAGTTTATCACCTTGAAATCACAGCTAAAATCAGAGAGTATGCATATGTTTGCATGCTTCCAGGTCGCAAAAGAATGCTTGGGCAATCCCGGGGCAAAATCTCTGTTTCTGAAAAAAAGGGGTCATCAAAGTGTTTGGATTACTAAACTTATATTTGAACTTGAGTCTGTCCCACAGCCTGAGTGAGTGTGCAATCGCTGGCAAGATCGGACGTTCCAGGAGCCCTATCCGGTTTGACAACCACAGAATATTCTCTATTGGAGTGGGGTGAATTAGATGTGCCTCCAAGGCGACCCATCTCCTAAGTGCCTGGTCAGCGTGCCATGCTATCCACTGACTTGCTTGGGCTGCCCTGTAATACGAGAGGAGGCAAGGGAGAGCCATTCCTCCTGCTCCCGTGGGCCTGGTTAGCAGTTTGCGGCTAAGTCTGGGTCTCTTATTGTTCCAAATGAATTTGGAGACCAGGGACTGGAGTTTCAATATGTCTGGCATTACAATAGGTATAGGGAGGGTCTGAAAAAGATAAAGTAGTCTAGGCAGCAGATTCATCTTCACTGATTGGACCCTTCCCAGCCAAGATATATTAAACTTAGTCCATGTCGCTAGGTCGGCTTTTAATGTTTTTAATATTTTGGGATAGTTAGCCTGATAGAGTGAATCATAGTCCTTTGTCAGGTATACTCCCAGATATTTCAGTGAGGAATGTTGCCATTTGAAATCAAAATTTAATTTGATTAGCTTAACTGTCTCCTGCCTTAGATTAATATTTAGGGCCTCTGACTTACTGTTGTTTATCTTGAAGCCCGAAAGCTTATTGAACATAGAAAGTTCGCTGAATAAATTTGGTAAGGGAGTCAGAGGCCTTGATATCGTTAAAATAATATCGTCGGCGAAAAGGGCCAGTTTGAATGATTGCTCTCCTACCTCTAGACTTGAGATATCAGAATTTCGGAGTATGTGAGACGCTAACGGCTCCATATAAAGAGAAAAAATCAGAGGGGAGAGCGGGCAGCCCTGTCTAGTACCACTTTTTATCTGGAACTGAGAGGAAGGGAAACCCTGGCTTTTTACTATAGCTGTTGGATTCGTGTAAAGGGCCAATATGGCTTTAAGGAATATTCCTGAGAACCCAAATGTCTTCAATGTTTCTTCCATATATATCCAATCTATACGGTCAAAAGCCTTCTCGGCATCGAGACCAAGCAGCATAGTGCCTTCCCCTTTCTGATTTGCCCATGCCGTGAGATCTATAATCCGCCTGATATTGTTCGCGGCTTGTCAGCCTGGGATAAACCCTACCTGATCGGCATGAACCAATGAGGGGAGAAATTTTGCTAATCTATTGGCCAAAATTTTGGAAAAGATTTTAACATCAGAGTTGATTAATGATATTGGGCGATAGCTTCCACATGCTGAAGGATCCTTTCCCTTTTTATGAATAAGAGAAATCGATGCCTGCAGCATGTTTGTTGGAAAAACATCGTCAGCCATAATAGAGTTGAATAGCCTTAGCAAATGAGGGAAGAGAATATCGCAACATTTTTTATAATAAATATTAGAAAACCCGTCTGGGCCCGGAGCTTTAGAAATTTTTAGATTCTTGATTACTAGTTTAATTTCTTCCAAGGTTATGACTTGGTTTAGGGCAACTTGTTGAGCCTCAGACAGAGAGGGTAGGTCGGCTGACTGAAGATAATTAGCTATCTTAGCCTTTGTTTGGGCATCGTGTAATACTTTCTTGCCATTATATAATTTAGAATAGTAGTCTTGGAACTCTCTCACAATTGTTTCTGTGTTTGAGGTTAGAGACCCTGATTGCAATCTAATTGAGTGGATGTTATACGAGGGACGTCTGTTTCGTAGTTTAGCTGCTAGGAGGGAATCTGCTTTATTCGCTTTTTCATAGAACCTCCTTTTTGTCCAGTTAAGAGATTGTTCTGCTTTTGCAATCAGAAACAAGTTGAGCTCTGCTCTGGCTTCCTTAAGGGATGCTAGTGTCTCTAGGGATTGGTTGCTTTTGTGGAGATTTGAGAGAGCATCAATCTTAGTTTGGAGCGAGTTAATTTTTAACTGTCGGGCCCTTTTCCCCTCCTGCTGCGACGGAGATCAAAAAACCTCTAATTGTGGCTTTATGAGCCTCCCATATTGTTGCCAGCGATGACACACTTCCCTCGTTAACCTGAAAGAAAGCCTCCAGTTCACTGGTGACATCTTGCAAAACCTCTAGGACCTTGAGAAGGGATTAATTTAGTCTCCAAGCTGCCCTTGGTACCCTGATATTCAAATTTGTGATTGTGGCCTCCACCGTAGCAGGATCTGACCAGGTTATATTGTGGATTTTTGAGTCGGAGACCAGAGGGATCAAGCCTGCGCCTAAAAAAATATTATCGATACGTGAGTATGTTTGGTGGGGGGGAAGAATAGAACATAAAATCTTTGGTCTGGGGATTCCCCTCCCTCCAGGCATCAATCAAGTTTAGTGAATGCAAACCTCGCTTAAGGGCCTTAATCTCCTGGGGCCTATAATTCTGAGAGCTGGGGTTTGGAACAGAGGATCTATCAAGGATCGGGTCTGAAGCCAGATTGAAGTCCTCCCCCAGAATAATCCGACCTTTCGCCCATATACCTAAGGTAGTAAAGAATGAATTAAAAAACTCCACGCTATTATCGTTTGGGGCATAAACTGTGGTTATGGTCAATTCTTTTCCGAACAGCTCTCCTACCAGAATTATATAACTGCCGTCTCTGTCCACTTTCTTAGACTTTAATGTGAAAGCGACTTGGTTGTGGAATAATATAGACACTTCTCTTCTTTTGACCATCGCGGAGGAGAAATAAACCTCCCTATATTGCCTATCTAAATCACTAGGGTTGTCTGGGGATCTAAAATGGGTCTCTTGAAGGAGGATGATATCGGCACCTTTTTTCCTAAAGTCTATCATTGCCATTTTCCTTTTTTTTGGACAGTTAAAACCTTTTACATTGAGCGAGATTACCTTAACCGACATCAAAAACCCAAGTTAGCGGCGCTGAAGTGCATAGCCAGATATGTTGTCCAGTCAAACTTCTGTTATCCTCCTCACTGCTCTGGGACAAAGGACAGGGAAAGAAAGGGGAAAGGGGGGAGACGTAAAAAAAACAAAAAACCTAACAAATCATAATGAAAAATGGAACGAGATGGGCCGGGGTGCGTCTTAAGAGAGGCACCCCGAGTGCCCAACTGTTCTTGGGTACAAGATCCGTGGTGGGGGAAAACCACAGAAAAAAACAAGGACAACTGTGTCTTCGCGGACACAGGCATATTTTTGGGGGTGGTGGTCAGGAGTTCATAGGTCCTTCGGCCTCTGCTACCGGCCCCAAACCTCCTTAGGCTTCTTGGGTCTATTATATAGATAGAGTTCTAGCATACACAACCCAAACATTTCACATAAAACAGATTGTAACGCATTTGTATAAATTTAACCTTTAGAACATAGTAGATCAGAGCAAAATATACTGTTATAACGCTTATTCTCACTGCTCCGGTCCGGCTGGCACCGCATTGTTACTACTAACAGTCAATAATATAACCTTGAGAACCATAGAAAAACAGTCCGTATGTCCATTTATGCTGAGCCTTCGTACGAGCCCAGAGCGAGAAAAAAGAGAAGAGGAAAAAAAATAGTCTCCTTTCCCAGACATCGAAACTCCAAGCCCATTCCTCTCCCTGTGTAGAGGGATCTGACCGGCAGGACCCTCCTGATTCACATCTTATATAGTTTTTTGGGGTGCATCATTTGGAGTAGGTCTGGGTCGTCGCCTGGTGTGATGGGGAGATACTGGGGAGAGTCTTTTAACTGACATTGGATCCGCTAGGTATCTTGGGCCTTGGCCTTCTCGGCAGGTAATTGTTTTGCTGGTGTGTCCCGGCGGGGGGGATCCACTCGCGGGGACTGTTGTCCAGGAGGGGACCAGAGTGGAAGGGCTTCCTGCTCCCACGGTGGTACCTGGAGAGGCTGTGCCCAAACCTAAATAGTTAAGAAAAGCTTCGCCATCTTCTGGATTCTTAAGGGTCTGGGGCTTCCCGTTTCTAATTACCATAAGGCCAAATGGGAATGTCCACCTGTATTTGACGTTGCAGTCTCTCAATCTTGCTGTTACCTCTCGTAGATTTCTCCTTTTGGCAAGAGTGGACGGTGCCAGATCCGCGAATACCTGCAATGGTATATTTTGAAACTTGAGCTCCCTGGAACCTCTTGTAACCGTGTTGAAGGCCTTTTTCGTTTTAAAGTAATGGAACCTCATCACCACGTCCCTCGGCTTGTCGCCTGGCTGGGGTTTCATTCTCAGGGCTCTATGGCATCTATCCAGGGTGAGAGATTCTTCTGTAAAATCTGGGAGAGCTGCCGTTAACCATTTGCCTATAAATCCTTCGACTTCTGTCTCTGATTCCGGGATCCCCAGAATCCTGAGGTTGTTACGGCGATCCCTGTTCTCTGTGTCTTCCCGTCTGCCTTTGACCTCCATAAGCTGGGCTTTCACCTCACTGAGTTCAACATCCATTTGAGATTGACGGGTGATTGTCGTGTCGACCTTTGACTCTAGGGAGCTGGTACGCTCTCCAAGAGAGGATATTTCGTCTTTGAGGTCTTTTACTGCCCTTTCCATTAGAGATTCAATTCTGTTGTAAAAGGCAAACAAGTCAGATTTCGTTGAAAGATGTTCAATCTCCACGGCTGCTTTGTGTGTGGATGGTCGGCCATGTTTTTTAAAGTAGTCCCATAGTTCACTTTGATTTTTTTTTTTTCTTCTTGGCGATTTTAGATGCCATGGTAGGAGGGGTTCGTTTATGAGATAGTTTTATATAAGGTTGGATTGCGGACATTTGCTTCAAAGAAGGCTTGGGGTATTTCAGAGCATGGGCCTCAGGACACTATCTTAGCTTGATTTATTCAGATCACTGCATTTACACCTTTTTGCTTGTGGTTGCATCATCCCCGAAAGCAGCAAATAGATTCCCAATTTAGTATAAAAGATATTGCTCTCAGCCCCTGGCTGTTCACTTGTAATGATGGTGACTGTCTTATTGATTTTCTCTGTGAGTGCACCCTATGGCTTTAGAGGTTCTAGCCACTTTCATGGGCTGCAGGGGTCTTTTGGGGTTTGTATATCTATTCCCTATGCAGGTAGGTAGTTTGCTTATTATGGGGGGGTATAAGAGGGAGCGGGGGGGCTTCCAGCCCGCAGGACACTTTGGGGCACAGTGTGGTGTAGGTGTAGCTTGAGGCAGATCACTGTTTGGCCTGAAGCTGAATGTGGTATGTGGGGGGGGGGGGGTTACCGTCGGCCCACCTGCAGCCAGGGGTGGGAAAGTCAGCCTTGCACTCTCCCTCGGTGGCACCCGACGACGGATCCCCACTGCGCGATCGCCACCCCCCTCACCTTGTGGGCCTCGTTGTCTGCCCTGTCTGGAGCTGTGCCACCCGTCGCGTTCCTGTCTCTCGGGGCTCCACCTCCCGCGCTATCTGCCTTATCTCCTCTCCGTCCGCATGGCCCACGGAGCGTGTCTGCACTCCTCCGCCTGGGGAGGGACGTCCGTCCCGCTCGCTTCAGGCTCTGAGGGCGGGCTTTGCCGCCGGGTTGGGATCAGACCTATTCTCGCTCCGCCGCCATCTTGGAGCCTCGGGATCTCGGCGCGTGTCTGCTCTCTCTATTTCTTGGTCATTTTAATGTTGGGGGGGGGGGGGTGCATGATAACCACCTGACATCACTCAACATGATTGTCGTTTTCTGGGAATCATATATTGCATTAGCGACATGTTTTGTAAATAATAACAGAAATAGTCCATGTAAGTGTACAGAAATAAGTGTATATACGTTTTTTTAGGTCACTGCTCACAAGATGCTGTACACAAATTGTATTTAACGTTAGGGAAATTTTATCAACTACTGTGACTCAAAAAGGAGGAGATATTGAAGTTGTTGAGGGTAACTCACTGAAAATGTCAGATGGGCTGGAGATGTTGGGAACAATTAAAGGCAATGAAAATAATATATACAAAGTATAAAATAACATATGGAGTACAATTTTGGGCACCACTCCTTAGAAAAGACATTATGGAACTAGAGAGAGTGCAGAGAAGAGCCACCAAATTAATACAGGATGGACAATCTAACTTATGAGGAGAAGCTAGCTAAATTAGATTTATTTACATTAGAAAAGAGGCGTCTAAGGGCCGTTCTATAGTGTGTGTGTTTAAATAAGTTTTGAAAGAAAGAAACTTTAATAAATTGTTTAACATTGTATATACAAAACACAGAACCCCAGCAAGCTCTTTTTGGAAACCCCTGAGCCCCCACAAAATATATATATGTATATGTGTCAAAATGGAGTGCTATTGAGCGTGGCATATGTATACAACAGACGACAGAGAAGCCCAATGCTACATCCAACATGACAGAAATACACAGTAAAATACTTATATATTCTCTTGAATACTGTGTATTTCTGTCATGTTGGATGTAGCATTGGGCTTCTCTGTCGTCTGTTGTATACATATGCCACGCTCAATAGCACTCCATTTTGACACATATACATATATATATTTTGTGGGGGCTCAGGGGTTTCCAAAAAGAGCTTGCTGGGGTTCTGTGTTTTGTTAACCCATTCTCAGCTGTTCCAGCTGATGGAGGTTAGTGGCTCCTCCTTCCCAGGTTTTAAGCCCGCCCCTCCCCACTTCCCTAGTTTGCAAGTTCCTCATTCTGCTGGATATAGACCCACTGTGGTCTTTCTCCCTCCTAATAGAGGTAAATGAGAATTTTAATCCTAATAGAGGTATATTAGTATTTTATCTGGTAGTGTTAGGACTTGCGAACAGGTGTCTGCCTTGACGTGGCTCGCAAGCTTACAACGCTTTGGCCAAAGGGTTAAACTAAATGACCCTATTTCAAGAGAATATATAAGTATTTTACTGTGTATTTCTGTCATGTTGGATGTAGCATTGGGCTTCTCTGTCGTCTGTTGATAACATTATATATACACACATTTACATACATTTCAGCGGTGGTAGCGGCGCAAATTCTTTATTTTCTTCATCTTTCCCCCCCTGTCGGCGGGTTCCACGCACACAGCCATGCGCGCGCGTGGCACCATTATACCATTATAAAAATGCTGACTAACCTCAGCCAACTAAAACTGCCACGATCGCGCACGGCGTAGCAAGCGCACGCAGTTTAGAACAGCCCTTAGAGGGGATATGATAACTATATACAAATATATTCGGGGACAGTACAAGGAACTTTCATAGAACTTTTCATCCCAAGCGCAGTACAAAGGACTCGGGGGCATCCCTTAAGGTTGGAGGAAAGGAGATTTCACCAGCAACAAAGGAAAGGGTTCTGTACAGTAAGGGCAGTTACAGTGTGGGATTCATTACCCATGGAGACTGTGATGGCAAATACAATGGATATGTTAAAAAAAAGTTGGACATGTTTTATTTTTTTTGTTACAAACTAAATGTATACAGAGATATACCAAATAAGTAAACATGGGAAGGATGTTGATCCATGGAGTAATCTGATTTGCTTATTATTGGAGTCAGAAAGGAATTTATTGTTACCATTTATGAGATTATTGGATATTTCACTGGGGTTTTTTTGTTTGCCTTCCTCGGGATTTATATACACTGGAAATTAGCATAGGTTGAACTTGATGGATTGTTGTCTCTTTTTCAACCTTATATACTTTGTGACTCTGTAACAATACATGATGGGGCCATTTGTAGAATACTGTTAAAAGTGCTAGTTACCTTGTTCCAAACAGAACAGGATAGAATGGGAAATTGGCAATAAAGATGAAAACAATGGCATGTTTATCCCATGAGGAGACCTGCTTAGCCTGCAATTCATAGAAGTACAGGAAAGTGTGTCGCACTGAAATGATCTGGCACAGCATATAGAATAAACATTTCACTGGGTTGTGCAAATACTATTTTACAATTGTATGGATTTAACAGTGGGTTAAATGTATTCATGAAAGTTAAATCCATAAATTGCTACAAACAAGTGACATTTAATGAGCGCAGAAATATTTGGGGTGCTGGATTTTGTGGGTTCTAGCCTTTAAATCCAAGTCATACAACACCGGTATTGTATTCACATTCCTCTAAGGATCCCAGGAGGAACAGAACCCGCCTGCAGTGGTAACAAACCATGATATGCCTGGTGTTTTTGTTTGTACTTTTTCCAAGGTTTATGTTCCAAACCTTAATTTGGATAAAATATACCTTTTGTATATCTTTTGAATAATTTGGGGGTGAGGGGCACCTATTAGCGCCCCTATAAACAATCAGCAACTAAATAGATAGGCAGCATCTCCTTGTGATGTGAGAATTGTAGCGCAATAGTCACATTGCTTCAGTTTTCATCCTCCACTGTTTCTGTTTTGTGTACTGGAAGAAACTGCTTCACTCTGAGTGCTGTACACCACCATCTCGGAGGGCTGTACAACACCATCTCGGAGGGCTGTACAACACCATCTCGGAGGGCTGTACAACACCATCTCGGAGGGCTGTACAACACCATCTCGGAGGGCTGTACAACACCATCTCGGAGGGCTGTACAACACCATCTCGGAGGGCTGTACAACACCATCTCGGAGGGCTGTACAACACCATCTCGGAGGGCTGTACACCACCATCTCGGAGGGCTGTACAACACCATCTCAGGGGGCTGTACAACACCATCTCGGAGGGCTGTACAACACAATCGCTTGATGTGTTTGTGTTTAACAAAAGTACCTAGAAAAAATGATGAGTGGATTGATTAAAAGGATGAAAATCTGTAAAATTCCTTGAAACACAAAAATTGTAACTTATCGGAAGAAATCAGTACATGCCAAAAAATGTGTATCGGTAGCTATACCCAACTCTCCTGTGTATGATTTGCATCTACAGACTATAAATCTCCCGATTAAAGATAGTGTGTACAAAAATGAGTTCTGCTTTATGTACAGAATTGTATACATGTGAGAGAAGAGAGAAACGTGGGCAAAAGTGTGCAGCTCACATTGAAAAGATATTGGATTTGGGATTGGTGTAATCTCTGTCTCTGAGTTATGTCACCAAATCACATTTGCAGCTTTAAGAGGTGACGTATACTTCTAAAGATAATGCTACTTTTGATGGTGAGATGACCAAAGCTATTTTGTTTGTCAACTTGGTTTCACTTCTCTCCTTAAAGAAAAATGGCCCTAGAATACGTAAAGAAAGTCTGTGAATGCTATTATGTAAAACTTTTGATCATTGCTTCAAACTAACTTTGCCCTCCTGTATCCATAACCACAACAGTAACACATCTCGCCGTGCGCTGCTTGTTAACAGCCGGCACCATTCCATTATGTTTGCTTCTTCCTATTACACCAGGAAGCCAGAGTTTGTTGGGTATAGAGAGACCCTGAGGACAGATGCAGGTTGGTTCCCAGTATAGACATCATTTTGGGCCTGGAACCACAAATCTTCCTCTCCACTCTCTGATAGGGGGGACATCTCACTGCTTAAAGGCATTGTGCTCCTGGCAGGCCTGAAGTTAGGTGCCTCCAGCGTGGCTGTTGAAGACAAGTGGATCTGTCGGCCATCCTGAAGTATGTATGTAGAGGGCTCGCCCACCTGGCTGCTCAACACCCGCAAAGGTTTGGCAGGCCTACATATACCGGCATCGCGGCATGGGTTCTTGGTCACACTAAGTCTTATTGGGGAGAGATTATCCACACTGCAGAAGAAGAAGATATAATAGAGAACCGTCTGAATACCTAAGTGCTACATCAAGAACCTACATTTACCTAAGGAAGAAGCGCATAGCTTTGTCATCTCTCCTGCTCTTATCCAGCTCCACATCTGCCCATACATTTGAAAAGTTGCCATAACTTTATTTTGTAGGTTACATAACGAGTGTAATTTCTATTACTGTTACATGATGTCTCTTTAGATAAAATGTAAGCATAAAACCAAGGCGTTAACAGTTTTTGGTCTTGGCATTTGATATGATTGATCTATTATTTGAAGGGCATGGCTTTAACTACTGTAATCGCTCTGCACATAGAAAAATCAGCAGGTTCTGCATATTACTGGGATATTTACCATTTTACAATCTGTGGAGACAGATGAAAATGGTAAAACCCTGTACAAACGTTGGTAAAATTGACAGCGTACAGTGTGACTGAAATACCCACATAAAACGTTATTTCATGACCATTAAACCTTCCACACAAACTTATTAACCTCTTACTAGTTCCAAAAAGACTTGTTCACCCTGTGCCTCGGATAAGAGTTCTCTTTATCGTGTGCCTTGTGGTTCTTAGATGGCTGGTAAAGAGTGTGTCCGTCCCCAAGACTATCTGGTTGTAACAGTGCAGTGTTAATCAGACAACTCGCCAGACACATGCGTTGGGTGAGGGAGGGGGGTTAGGGGATTCACCTTTCTTTATAACCCAAGTGGAAGAGAGAATCAGGCTATCCCCGGACCCAATACTCTGCCTATGGGCATGTGCTGAGCAGCTCCCAAAGGACCCATCCTCTGCCTATGGGCATGTGTTGAGCAGCTCCCCAAAGGACCCATCCTCTGCCTATGGGCATGTGCTGAGCAGCTCCCAAAGGACCCATCCTCTGCCTATGGGCATGTGCTGAGCAGCTCCCCAAATGACCCATCCTCTGCCTATGGGCGTGTGCTGAGCAGCTCCCCAAAGGACCAATCCTCTGCCTATGGGCATGTGCTGAGCAGCTCCCCAAATGACCCATCCTCTGCCTATGGGCATGTGCTGAGCAGCTCCCCAAATGACCCATCCTCTGCCTATGGGCATGTGCTGAGCAGCTCCCAAAGGACCCATCCTCTGCCTATAGGCATGTGCTGAGCAGTGCCCCAAATGACCCATCCTCTGCCTATGGGCATGTGCTGAGCAGTGCCCCAAATGACCCATCCTCTGCCTATGGGCATGTGATGAGCAGCTCCCCAAAGGACCCATCCTCTGCCTATGGGCGTGTGCTGAGCAGTGCCCCAAAGGACCCATCCTCTGCCTATGGGCGTGTGCTGAGCAGTGCCCCAAAGGACCCATCCTCTGCCTATGGGCATGTGCTGAGCAGCTCCCCAAAGGACCCATCCTCTGCCTATGGGCATGTGCTGAGCAGTGCCCCAAAGGACCCATCCTCTGCCTATGGGCATGTGCTGAGCAGCTCCCCAAAGGACCCATCCTCTGCCTATGGGCATGTGCTGAGCAGCGCCCCAAAGGACCCATCCTCTGCCTATGGGCATGTGCAGAGCAGTGCCCCAAAGGACCCATCCTCTGCCTATGGGCATGTGCTGAGCAGCGCGCCAAAGGACCCATCCTCTGCCTATGGGCGTGTGCTGAGCAGCTCCCCAAAGGACCCATCCTCTGCCTATGGGCATGTGCTGAGCAGTGCCCCAAAGGACCCATCCTCTGCCTATGGGCATCTGCTGAGCAGCTCCCCAAAGGACCTATCCTCTGCCTATGGGCATGTTCTGAGCAGCTCCCCAAAGGACCCATCCTCTGCCTATGGGCATGTGCTGAGCAGTGCCCAAAATGACCCATCCTCTGCCTATGGGCATGTGCTGAGCAGTGCGCCAAAGGACCCATCCTCTGCCTATGTGCATGTGCTGAGCAGCTCCCCAAAGGACCCATCCTCTGCCTATGGGCATGTGCTGAGCAGTGCCCCAAAGGACCCATCCTCTGCCTATGGGCATGTGCTGAGCAGTGCCCCAAAGGACCCATCCTCTGCCTATGGGCATGTGCTGAGCAGAGCCCCAAAGGACCCATCCTCTGGCTATGGGCATGTGCTGAGCAGTGCGCCAAAGGACCCATCCTCTGCCTATGGGCATGTGCTGAGCAGTGCATCAAAGGACCCATCCTCTGCCTATAGGCATGTGCTGAGCAGTGCTCCAAAGGACCCATCCTCTTCCTATGGGCATGTGCTGAGCAGTGCCCCAAAGGACCCATCCTCTGGCTATGGGCATGTGCTGAGCAGTGCGCCAAAGGACCCATCCTCTGCCTATGGGCATGTGCTGAGCAGTGCGCCAAAGGACCCATCCTCTGCCTATGGGAATGTGCTGAGCAGCTCCCAAAGGACCCATCCTCTGCCTATGGGCGTGTGCTGAGCAGTGCGCCAAAGGACCCATCCTCTGCCTATGGGCATGTGCTGAGCAGCTCCCAAAGGACCCATCCTCTGCCTATGGGCATGTGCTGAGCAGCTCCCAAAGGATCCATCCTCTGGCTATGGGCATGTGCTGAGCAGCTCCCAAAGGACCCATCCTCTGCCTATAGGCATGTGCCGAGCAGTGCGCCAAAGGACCCATCCTCTGCCTATGGGCATGTGCTGAGCAGCTCCCAAAGGACCCATCCTCTGCCTATGGGCATGTGCTGAGCAGTGCGCCAAAGGACCCATCCTCTGCCTATAGGCATGTGCTGAGCAGTGCCCCAAAGGACCCATCCTCTGCCTATGGGCATGTGCTGAGCAGTGCGCCAAAGGACCCATCCTCTGCCTATGGGCATGTGCTGAGCAGTGCGCCAAAGGACCCATCCTCTGCCTATAGGCATGTGCTGAGCAGTGCCCCAAAGGACCCATCCTCTGCCTATGGGCATGTGCTGAGCAGTGCGCCAAAGGACCCATCCTCTGCCTATGGGCATGTGCTGAGCAGCTCCCAAAGGACCCATCCTCTGCCTATGGGCATGTGCTGAGCAGTGCATCAAAGGACCCATCCTCTGCCTATGGGCATGTGCTGAGCAGAGCCCCAAAGGACCCATCCTCTGCCTATGGGCATGTGCTGAGCAGTGCCCCAAAGGACCCATCCTCTGCCTATGGGCATGTGCTGAGCAGAGCCCCAACAGTACCATCCTTTGCCTATGGGCATGTGCTGAGCAGTGCCCCAAAGGCCCCATCCTCTGCCTATTGGCATGTTCTGAGCAGCTCCCCAAAGGACCCATCCTCTGCCTATGGGCATGTTCGGAGCAGTGCCCCAAATTACCCATCCTCTGCCTATGGGCATGTTCGGAGCAGTGCCCCAATGACCCATCCTCTGCCTATGGGCATGTTCGGAGCAGTGCCCGAATGACCCATCCTCGGCCTATGGGCATGTTCGGAGCAGTGCCCCAAATTACCCATCCTCTGCCTATGGGCATGTTCAGAGCAGTGCCCCAATGACCCATCCTCTGCCTATGGGCATGTTCGGAGCAGTGCCCCAAAGGACCCATCCTCTGCCTATGGGCGTTTGCTGAGCAGCTCCCCAAAGGACCCATCCTCTGCCTATGGGCATGTGCTGAGCAGCTCCCCAAATGACCCATCCTCTGCCTATGGGCATGTGCTGAGCAGCTCCCCAAATGACCCATCCTCTGCCTATGGGCATGTGCTGAGCAGCTCCCAAAGGACCCATCCTCTGCCTATAGGCATGTGCTGAGCAGTGCCCCAAATGACCCATCCTCTGCCTATGGGCATGTGCTGAGCAGTGCCCCAAATGACCCATCCTCTGCCTATGGGCATGTGCTGAGCAGCTCCCCAAAGGACCCATCCTCTGCCTATGGGCGTGTGCTGAGCAGTGCCCCAAAGGACCCATCCTCTGCCTATGGGCGTGTGCTGAGCAGTGCCCCAAAGGACCCATCCTCTGCCTATGGGCATGTGCTGAGCAGCTCCCCAAAGGACCCATCCTCTGCCTATGGGCATGTGCTGAGCAGTGCCCCAAAGGACCCATCCTCTGCCTATGGGCATGTGCTGAGCAGCTCCCCAAAGGACCCATCCTCTGCCTATGGGCATGTGCTGAGCAGCGCCCCAAAGGACCCATCCTCTGCCTATGGGCATGTGCAGAGCAGTGCCCCAAAGGACCCATCCTCTGCCTATGGGCATGTGCTGAGCAGTGCGCCAAAGGACCCATCCTCTGCCTATGGGCGTGTGCTGAGCAGCTCCCCAAAGGACCCATCCTCTGTCTATGGGCATGTGCTGAGCAGTGCCCCAAAGGACCCATCCTCTGCCTATGGGCATGTGCTGAGCAGCTCCCCAAAGGACCTATCCTCTGCCTATGGGCATGTTCTGAGCAGCTCCCCAAAGGACCCATCCTCTGCCTATGGGCATGTGCTGAGCAGTGCCCAAAATGACCCATCCTCTGCCTATGGGCATGTGCTGAGCAGCTCCCCAAAGGACCCATCCTCTGCCTATGGGCATGTGCTGAGCAGCTCCCCAAAGGACCCATCCTCTGCCTATGGGCATGTGCTGAGCAGTGCCCCAAAGGACCCATCCTCTGCCTATGGGCATGTGCTGAGCAGTGCCCCAAAGGACCCATCCTCTGCCTATGGGCATGTGCTGAGCAGAGCCCCAAAGGACCCATCCTCTGGCTATGGGCATGTGCTGAGCAGTGCGCCAAAGGACACATCCTCTGCCTATGGGCATGTGCTGAGCAGTGCGTCAAAGGACCCATCCTCTGCCTATAGGCATGTGCTTAGCAGTGCGCCAAAGGACCCATCCTCTGCCTATGGGCATGTGCTGAGCAGTGCCCCAAAGGACCCATCCTCTGCCTATGGGCATGTGCTGAGCAGTGCCCCAAAGGACCCATCCTCTGCCTATGGGCATGTGCTGAGCAGTGCCCCAAAGGACCCATCCTCTGGCTATGGGCATGTGCTGAGCAGTGCGCCAAAGGACCCATCCTCTGCCTATGGGCATGTGCTGAGCAGTGCATCAAAGGACCCATCCTCTGCCTATAGGCATGTGCTGAGCAGTGCGCCAAAGGACCCATCCTCTGCCTATGGGTATGTGCTGAGCAGTGCACCAAAGGACCCATCCTCTGCCTATGGGAATGTGCTGAGCAGCTCCCAAAGGACCCATCCTCTGCCTATGGGCATGTGCTGAGCAGTGTGCCAAAGGACCCATCCTCTGCCTATGGGCATGTGCTGAGCAGCTCCCAAAGGACCCATCCTCTGCCTATGGGCATGTGCTGAGCAGCTCCCAAAGGACCCATCCTCTGGCTATGGGCATGTGCTGAGCAGCTCCCAAAGGACCCATCCTCTGCCTATAGGCATGTGCTGAGCAGTGCCCCAAATGACCCATCCTCTGCCTATGGGCATGTGCTGAGCAGCTCCCAAAGGACCCATCCTCTGCCTATGGGCATGTGCTGAGCAGTGCGCCAAAGGACCCATCCTCTGCCTATAGGCATGTGCTGAGCAGTGCCCCAAAGGACCCATCCTCTGCCTATGGGCATGTGCTGAGCAGCTCCCAAAGGACCCATCCTCTGCCTATGGGCATGTGCTGAGCAGCTCCCAAAGGACCCATCCTCTGGCTATGGGCATGTGCTGAGCAGTGCATCAAAGGACCCATCCTCTGCCTATGGGCATGTGCTGAGCAGTGCATCAAAGGACCCATCCTCTGCCTATGGGCATGTGCTGAGCAGTGCATCAAAGGACCCATCCTCTGCCTATGGGCATGTGCTGAGCAGTGCATCAAAGGACCCATCCTCTGCCTATGGGCATGTGCTGAGCAGTGCATCAAAGGACCCATCCTCTGCCTATGGGCATGTGCTGAGCAGTGCATCAAAGGACCCATCCTCTGCCTATGGGCATGTGCTGAGCAGTGCATCAAAGGACCCATCCTCTGCCTATGGGCATGTGCTGAGCAGTGCATCAAAGGACCCATCCTCTGCCTATGGGCATGTGCTGAGCAGAGCCCCAAAGGACCCATCCTCTGCCTATGGGCATGTGCTGAGCAGTGCCCCAAAGGACCCATCCTCTGCCTATGGGCATGTGCTGAGCAGTGCATCAAAGGACCCATCCTCTGCCTATGGGCATGTGCTGAGCAGAGCCCCAAAGGCCCCATCCTCTGCCTATTGGCATGTTCTGAGCAGCTCCCCAAATGACCCATCCTCTGCCTATGGGCATGTTCGGAGCAGTGCCCCAAATTACCCATCCTCTGCCTATGGGCATGTTCGGAGCAGTGCCCCAAATTACCCATCCTCTGCCTATGGGCATGTTCGGAGCAGTGCCCCAAATTACCCATCCTCTGCCTATGGGCATGTTCGGAGCAGTGCCCCAATGACCCATCCTCTGCCTATGGGCATGTTCGGAGCAGTGCCCGAATGACCCATCCTCTGCCTATGGGCATGTTCGGAGCAGTGCCCCAAATTACCCATCCTCTGCCTATGGGCATGTTCGGAGCAGTGCCCCAATGACCCATCCTCTGCCTATGGGCATGTTCGGAGCAGTGCCCCAAATTACCCATCCTCTGCCTATGGGCATGTTCGGAGCAGTGCCCCAATGACCCATCCTCTGCCTATGGGCATGTTCGGAGCAGCTCCCCAAATGACCCATCCTCTGCGTATGGGCATGTTCGGATCAGTGCCCCAAATGACCCATCCTCTGCCTATGGGCATGTTCGGAGCAGTGCCCCAAATTACCCATCCTCTGCCTATGGGCATGTTCGGAGCAGTGCCCCAAATTACCCATCCTCTGCCTATGGGCATGTTCGGAGCAGTGCCCCAAATGACCCATCCTCTGCCTATGGGCATGTTCGGAGCAGTGCCCCAAATGACCCATCCTCTGCCTATGGGCATGTTCAGAGCAGTGCCCCAAATGACCTAACTGCCACCGATGGCATTTCTCTATTTGTGCATGGAAACAGGTATGTTACATAAAAATGATTATGGAACAAAATTATATCATAAAATAAATGATACAATGTGTATGCCTTAATGTTATAAAGGTATCTGATTTGATATAAATATAAAATGAAAATGGTAAAGATATAGTGAAATAAAAATGTAAACGGGACGATGGAACTATACAAGATTTAGTTACATTTACAAATAGAAATATGCTGGCTAAAATATTTATATTATGCATTTTATATCGATTTACAAAGGTGCTATTTGGTGCCTATACCATCTTTCTATGTGGCACCAATTCCTCAGTATAGTACAGTCTGGGATAATGTTTCAGGCCAGTGATTAGAATTCAGACACAGGTGTTAGGACTAACGACACAAGCTTAAAATCTACCAAGAAAATATATCACCTGTTTATTCCATAGCTCAACGTAATTCACCTTTCCAACTGTAATGGTAACAAGAATTACCGTATCTGACGAAGTGAAGAAGCTTCTGAGGGGTTTGTCATTTGGGAAGTCCACAATCCGCTATACCTCTGACAGGGACACTTCGTCCTTACACAGTAAATCTTATTTTTGTGCTGTATATTAATTGCCACTGACTGAGCAGTGAAGCAATTTGCAGAGTACAGGTAGTCCTTGTTATCCAATGTTCCACTTTGCAACGAATGGCATATCCAACGCTTTACAATGGAACCCTATGGGACGTTATCCGACACCTGAATGCGTCATCCAACGCTCACCGCCACTGATTAACATGGGACTCACTTTACAATGGTTTCACTATCCAACTCTACTTCCAGAACGGATTCCGTTGGGTAACCGAGGACCGCCTATAGAGCTCAATTCTCAGAGACAACATGTTCACTTATAATTGAGGTGCAAGTCAAATATAATAATGAAAATAACAAAAATTAAAAGCCAAATACAATTACACCTCTTAGTAACCATATTTACTACCTGCATTTTAAAGTGAGACGCCTCCAGGCAAATCACAACCCTCCTTATCCCCCCTCCCCCCAAGCATTTTTCACCAGATCCCCACCTTTCTCGGCCCACCCACCTCCAGTGACTCATGCTACCCCAGTTTTTCCCTTATGATCTCTCCATTAGGTTTCCTCCAGTATCTTCCTTGTGCCTCTGCCAGGTCCCCATTGGCCGCTACTGCGAGCGCTACAGCATGTGCACCACACACCAGCGCACAGCCCTCTATGGGGCAGGCCCCAGTCGGCGTGTGTGCATGCACACACAAGGCGCGATTGCCTTGGCCAAAAGACAAAAATTTTGGCGTGGCTGACGCGCATTGGACACGTCACAGCGGCGGTTCAGCCAATGAGGGCAAACCAGCTGCGTGACGTCATTGCCATGCCCCCGGGCCCTCCCGCCCCACCGCCAACCATCAGATCTCCTGCTCTCCACTGCAAACGCAGCCGCAGATCCCAGGTCACTTGAAACAGGTGCACGCGCCGCCAGCCGCGCAAGTACGCGTGCAGCCGTGACCACTGGGGCCGTAGCCTAATAAGAGAACCAGCAGACTGGCATCTCATTCCTCCTCCCGCCTGCCACTCTCTGGCGTCATTCTCTCCCAACTCTTCATGCCATGCTGGGTGACACCATGTGCTGCCAGTAGGAATAGAGGACGATCCAGTCAGTGTAAGCACTTTCTAAGGCCAGGTCCCCGCTGGCTACAGCAGCGCCCACTGTGGGGGACGCTGCAGGGACAAGAGCCGCCCCACAAAGGGGCCGGGCCCGCTGTGAGGGGGGCCGCCACCCTGTGCTGACAAACTCCTGCTCTCAAGAAAATGGAGATCAGGACTCGCGACGGAGTGCTAGGCCAAACACCCCGCCGGTTCAGCCAATGAGGGCGAACCTGCCAGGTGACTTCATGGCCGCGCCCCGGTCACGCAAACCCCCCCCCCCCCCCCCGTCTTTCCCCCTGCAGCTCTCTGCAGACCGGGGAATTCAGCTGCACCGGCGGCACATGCCACCAGCCTCGCAGGCGCCCGTGCAGCGCAGGCACTGGGACCATAGCCCAGGCACTCACCCTGACAAGGATCTGCACTGAAAATTGAGAGAGGAAGACGAGAGGCATGGAGATCTTTATCAGACACAAGCTCGCAGTCAGGGGAGCATATGTATGGGATCTTAACAAAAAGTCTTATTCACACTCACCTGACTTGTCTGTATGATTCGTCCTCCCTCTCTCGCCACTTCCCTCTACTCTGCTGATGGAAGCATAACACAAGAGCAAAGAGAGCCAAGAGCACCAGCCCCATTATCAGGGTGATTGTAATGCCAGTAATAATACCCATAGTTCCTTGCACTGCTAAAAACAGAAACATACAAAGTTACACAAGCTCATAACTACACTGGCTTTTTGTCCCTCCTGTACATGGCGCTCCACATAACATGATTTGCAGGGAGTCATACAGTTTTTTTGTTTTTTTTAAACAGGCCTTTTGGCAACTTATCACATCTCACATTATACCTAAATCAGCATCTCATTTTAGACAAACTTTGATTTACATGCCTAGTGAAGTTTAAGTGTCAGTCTGCGTCTATCCAATGGGCAGTGAGATGTGATCTGTGTCTATCCAATGGGCAGTGAGATGTGATCTGTGTCTGTTAGGACCAGTAGGTCAGGCCAGAATCTGCACTTGGGTTAAGCCATCCATTTTGTCTGTTCATAACCAGTTAAGATTCTGTAGTCAGCATTGTGCTGAAATATAATTTCTAATGTATTCAGCTACTGCCAAGTTACATTTCCTCTTTCTGCTCAGGATATTGCTAAGATACTTTTTATACTATTTGTATTGTCAGTTTTCCTGCTGTTTTAGTCAGTAAACAATAAGACTGGTTCTTTTAGAGAGGCAGAATCGTATAATTTAGTTGCTAGAGATTCAAGGTCTCTTTTGATAACAGACAATAAATAAGCTATGTATTCAGACAGTGCCTGTATTGGAAGAATCACATCCCAAAATCATGCCACTAATATGTCCTGCCCCCAAATCACGTCTCTAATCAAAGCCACGCCCAAGCCACACCCAGGTTACACCTATATTACGCCTCTAACCAAACCCCTCTGTTTTCCTATATAAAAATCATAACCCTATGCTTAATAAACTGAGACAAAGGAATTTGAAATCTGGCTTCTGTTACGTTTCTTTTCCTTCGTTTTCCGGGCCCGTGATATCATCAAAATCGGAGATAACATGTGTCAGTGCGTAAAAAGCTTCCCGGGGGAGTCTGCTGCAGGGTGCAGATGTGTGTATCCAGTCACAGAAGCCTAGGCAAGGAAAAGGTTTCCTTCAGTGTCTATCCAATGGGCAGTGGGATGTGATCTGCGTCTATCCAATGGACAGTGAGATGTGATCTGCGTCTATCCAATGGGCTGTGAGATGTGATCTGTGTCTATCCTATTTGCAGTGAGATGTGAGTCACACATTGCCATAAAAACACAAAATCTACTTCCAACATCAATGAAATAGAAATAGCCGTGTTAGTCAAGTTGCGAATAAATGAGTACTTCAGTGATACCTTTTTTATTTGGACTAACAATTGATATTATAACTCAAGCTTTCAATCGTTCTCTCTTCCTCAGGTCGGGCAATACAGATTTACAAAATATTCCAGAAGTTTAACAGAGAAGTAAAAATTCAGATAATCTAAAACAGAAGATGTGGAGGAGTCATTGCAAAGGGGATGGTAAATAAACAGACGGGGCAATAAATGGATGAAAGGGATAAAGAGAAATGTGGAGAGTATGTAGGAGTAGGACCATATATCGATCAGTAGTATTGTACAGGGGGTGGGAGAGAAGGGTTTGAAATGTACAATGAACAGAGTCAGGGAGAAACATTACACCAATGCTGATGGTGTGTAAGAAACCCTATATCAGCATTAAGTCCTCTTGTTTTAGTGTCAAAGAGCATTATCATTTTGAGTTAAAATGTTTTCTGTTCTTGATGCTTTTACACATTCCATTGAGGATTTTGATTTTTAAGTCATTTATGGAATAATCTGTGAGAAGTGGTGTCCCACTGGAGTGCAATATCTTCCTTTTTCATGGTGTGTTATTGTGTCTGTGCAATATCTTCCTTCTTCATGTTGTGTTAGTGTGTCTGTGCAGTATCTTCCTTCTTCATGTTGTGTTAGTTTGTCTGTGCAATATCTTCCTTCTTCATGTTGTTAGTGTGTGTCTGTGCAATATCTTCCTTCTTCATGTTGTGTTAGTGTGTGTCTGTGCAGTATCTTCCTTCTTCATGTTGTGTTAGTGTGTGTCTGTGCAATATCTTCCTTCTTCATGTTGTTAGTGTGAGTCTGTGCAATATCTTCCTTCTTGATGTTGTGTTAGTGTGTGTCTGTGCAATATCTTCCTTCTTGATGTTGTGTTAGTGTGTCTGTGCAATATCTTCCTTCTTCATGTTGTTAGTGTGTGTCTGTGCAATATCTTCCTTCTTGATGTTGTGTTAGTGTGTGTCTGTGCAATATCTTCCTTCTTGATGTTGTGTTAGTGTGTGTCTGTGCAATATCTTCCTTCTTAATGTTGTGTTATTTTGTGTCTGTGCAGTATCTTCCTTCTTCATGTTGTGTTAGTGTGTGTCTGTGCAATATCTTCCTTCTTCATGTTGTTAGTGTGTGTCTGTGCAATATCTTCCTTCTTCATGTTGTGTTAGTGTGTGTCTGTGCAATATCTTCCTTCTTAATGTTGTGTTATTTTGTGTCTGTGCAGTATCTTCCTTCTTCATGTTGTGTTAGTGTGTGTCTGTGCAATATCTTCCTTCTTCATGTTGTTAGTGTGTGTCTGTGCAATATCTTCCTTCTTCATGTTGTGTTAGTGTGTGTCTGTGCAGTATCTTCCTTCTTCATGTTGTGTTAGTGTGTCTGTGCAATATCTTCCTTCTTCATGTTGTGTTAGTGTGTCTGTGCAATATCTTCCTTCTTCATGTTGTTAGTGTGTGTCTGTGCAATATCTTCCTTCTTGATGTTGTGTTAGTGTGTGTCTGTGCAATATCTTCCTTCTTGATGTTGTGTTAGTGTGTGTCTGTGCAATATCTTCCTTCTTCATGTTGTGTTAGTGTGTGTCTGTGCAGTATCTTCCTTCTTCATGTTGTTAGTGTGTGTCTGTGCAATATCTTCCTTCTTCATGTTGTGTTAGTGTGTGTCTGTGCAATATCTTCCTTCTTCATGGTGTTAGTGTGTGTCTGTGCAATATCTTCCTTCTTCATGTTGTGTTAGTGTGTGTCTGTGCAATATCTTCCTTCTTCATGTTGTGTTAGTATGTGTCTGTGCAATATCTTCCTTCTTCATGTTGTGTTAGTGTGTCTGTGCAGTATCTTCCTTCTTCATGTTGTGTTAGTGTGTGTCTGTGCAATATCTTCCTTCTTCACGTTGTGTTAGTGTGTGTCTGTGTAGGTTCATTCTGGTTTGAAGTTTTTGGCTGGTTTCACCAATGTAGCATCCTTGGTCACATTTGCTGCATTTAATCATACACACCACATTCCTGGATGTGAAGCAGAATGACCCTTTAACATTGAATGTTCTATGTTTGTGACTGGTTGTGGGATCCTGGCATATATGTTTGCAAAGTCTGCGGTGTGTGATGTTGCATGGACTTTTGCCACTAAGCATCCTTGACTTAGTTATGAAGTTTTCTGTGGATTAACTTTGTGTGAGGTTTGGCGGTTGCCGGAATGCGAGGATGGGAGGTTTGGGGAAGATGTCTTCTGTCAGCACAAGTTGCAGATCTTTGATTATTTTTTGAAATGACTCCTACACATCTTCTGTTTTAGATCTGGATTTTTACATCTCTGTTAAACTCCTGGAATATTTTGCCCGACCTGAGGAAGAGCGAGAACTTTCTAAAATTTGTCTTAGAATATCAAGTGTTAAACATACAGAACCCCTATAAGCTCATATTGAACCCCCAAAATAAGTTAAACTAAAAGACCATTTTATTAAAAAGATATATATATATAGATAGATAGAGATAGATATAAATATATTATATATATAGGCACTGTACCGTGTATTTGTGTTAATGGATGTAGCACTGAGCTCTGTCTGTGTTTCATGTTCTGTCTCTGGTTTTAAATATCAAGTGTTAGTCCAAATAAAAAAACGTATCACCTAAGGCCGTGATTATAGTGCATGTGCACAACGCCGGAACAAACTAATGGAGAGCAATGAAGGTGCACATAGCGTGCAATTTTTGAAAATACATTTGACATTGTTCTTGCAGCGCGCCGGCCGCGTCACGTGAGTGTTTCAGCCAATGAGGGAAACTGCTCACGTGATGTCACTGCCACGCCTCCCGATGCCTGCGGTGCATGTTGCGCACGCATGACGTCGTGCGCACACCGGCACTATAATCGCGGCCTAATGCTGAAGTACTCATTTACTCTGCCCACCCAGCATGGCAACCTTGAGAAAAGTGCGTGCTAATTACAGGAAGATTAAGCTTATCAACTTCATATGAATTAACTATTAAGTGTAACTTATTAATTAACTTACTAAAAGGCAACTGTATGTGAGGTTTGAGACAAAATAATAAATATTAGGAAACATCATTCAAAATCTTGGCCTGGGTTCTGCTATTTTCTCAGACACTTTAATCTTTCAGCCAATGTATCATCCTACCAACTGATATATGTTATATATATAATTGGCAGAATGATGAATAATGAAAGTCCAGTTGATACTTTAATATGGGTCTGCCAGAGTGCCCTGCGTCGAACAGAACTGTACGTATCTCGCTGCATTAGCGCCTTAGGTGCTGGAAGTCAATTCAAAGTACTCACCAACTTGCACATGGAGCTCCAAAGCGCAGGTGCGCGAGCCAAGCTGGTTGGTGACGGTGCAGCGGTACAGACCCGAGGTTTCTATAGTGAGGTTATTGAGTGTAACGGACGCGTGATGGTCTGTGGATTTAACAAGTGCAGCTTATCAATAGCAGTTTTTATTTCTAGTTTATATTAAAATGTTGATCAGAAAAAAAGGTGTTCTGTGCTGTAACACGCCCCCTAAAACACAATGCTACAACATTGCTGGGTCTGTGTATCAAAGCAATTGTGGAGCAAAATAAATGCAGAGAAGAGTTTTCTCCTGGCATTTCCTTAGCATCGTGGAATTCAGTTACTTTGTACCTTTTTTGCACAATGGTGTCAGCTTATGATTTGGGGAGGGAAGCAGATATTATAATGCAATGTAGTGAATGCTGTGCATAGCGACAGCAGCGATTTCCCTCTTTACCTTCCTGGCTGATGATCAGCATCTGACTGTCGGGTGCGATTTTCTCCCATGTAAACGTAGGGGCTGGGACACCTTCACGTACAGAGCATAGGAGACGGATGCTTCCACCTTCTTGTCCCTGTCCCTTACTTGAGCATTCTGGACTTGATAGTGGAACTGCAGTAACAAACACCATGTTATTTGTCACACATCCGTGTGCATCTGTGCAGTAGGACGGAGCCATTAGGGGAAACATATCAAATGGATCAATCAAACAAATCAATCAACCTGCAGGCAGTCTGAGCCAGGGAAGCAAACCAAGAGTGCGGCCAGCTACTAACATGCAGAATTAGGGAGCCAGATAGGGATCTGTCTCATTCAGTGAGAACTTAAAAGTCCCTACGTCTATGGCAAGAAGGACGAATGGCTGCCTGGGCTTAGCATTCAGATGACAAAGCAGAGAGCCCTGTGGAAGACTCCTAGGAGAAGACCATGCACTAGGTGAGGAGCCGCATAGTAGAGAGACATAATGACTTGTGTGGTGAATATGGGGACGCTAGAGAGCACCCTAAAATATTATGTGTGTTCACCATGCCAGATTTAAAATTCAAGATCTCAACAAGAGCTGCGATACATCCAACCAGTGTAAGAAGTAAAAACGCTAGTTCTGTCTTCTTAACCTACTACTTACCAAGGACAGTGAGTCCAATGAGACCTATGTTGGGTGTGGCTCCGTCAGGTGGATTTACCACGGTACATTGGTACGTGCCAGTGTCGGAGCTACGGGTTTGGTTAATGAAGATGCTGGCATCCTTGGACGGCTGGAAGGCAAATCCGACACGTCCCAAATATTCACTTAGACTCTCCACAATCTGACCCTGCTCATATGAGATCACCTGTCCCAAAGTGAAAACATCATATTTCATAAATAACAGAAAATATATTCGCCCATCCTAACCCCGTACACCCCTCTCCAATCTCGCACCGCGCAGCATTCACAGGCAGGGGGGTTCTGTTTATTGCTCGGACTCCTGCAGTTACACAAACACAGCGTACAGTAACCCGCAGGAACTGTCCTTGTATGGTCACATTGACATTTTTGTTTTTTTTCTTGAAAATGTAATTTAAATTATTACCCCTACGTCACAGATGGTTTTTTTTGTCAATTAGATGTGCAGATTTGTAAATGCTAAACTTTTCCTGTTCTCATGTTTAAATTACTATTTGCACATTACTGCCTTGTGTGTGTGTGTGTGTGTGTGTATATATATATATACACACAAGGCATTAATGTGCAAATAGTATATATATACATATATACAGTATATATATATATATATATATATATATATATATATATATATATATATATATATATATATATATATATGTTTCTTTAACTATTGCCCCTCTGGTTTGATCTGTTTTTTAACACTTTGGCCTGTCTGTTTTCTAATGCGTGGTTTCCCACTTTTCCTCCCACACATGTTCATACTGTGAACCAGCATTCCTGTCCTAAACTGAAGATCCGTGATTGCTGTATGGAGATCATCTTTCCACATTAAGAAGAGTCGTGGATATTATTCATTCATATCGATACCAAGACAAGAGGCATTGTGACGATTCCTTTCACATCTGGAGCACTCATGGGAATTGCTCCGTTACCACAACTATCATTTGTTCATTCCAACGAGGACAAGAACATTCCTTATGGATTTCAGTCATTGCAATAATTTTGCACACCGACTTTTTCACCTTCAGTGATTCTTCTTCCAGGACCTTTCCAGTTCTACATTGTCCGTATTATACGGTTGAAAATGCTATAGAAAAATTATTGGCCTGTATCTACTTTTAGAGCCACAGATTGATTCATCTTGTGACACACACTAGGTCTATGCAATTGTGTCATCCTAGTGGTGGTGCAGCTTCATATAATAATGTGACGACAGCTGGATTAGACTTTAGTAACCCGGCATTATCGTCATATATTAGATCTGTTGAGGGTTAACGTTCAGCAAAGTGGATATATTTTTGCAATTACCTGTTTCTATTACTGAACTGCACCTATCATGCTGAGTTAATCAAATATGTAGATCATTGCTCGTATATATCCTTAATCAGGTCACTAATGCACAGGCATATGCCTTAACCAGTATGGTTAATTGTACTTTCTTCTATTTAGGAGTATGAATGTATTACGGCTGACATTGTAGCCACCACACTTTATTGGGGTACCCTTACTCAATGGCATATGACCTTTATTAAGCATATACCCTTTCAGACTCAGCTACAAACTCATAACATATTGCTGTTTGTTGTACATATAACCATCTTTATTTGTATTTCCAACTCAGGATAGCATGCTTTTTTATGTCCTTACCAGCAGCAGTTGCTTTCATTCAATGCATGGGGCCTCCTAGAGTGTCTTTTCACTTGTATATTGAAGTTTGTTAGATATATGCTCATACATATCTCCCGTATTAACCCAGGACAAACTGCCTTTGAATGTTTTTTGCCAGCAGCTTCCTTTATTCACAGTTTAGGGCCCCTTAGAGTATCTATCATTCTTATCTGGTGCTAAATCGCCCGTTTTGCTTGTTTACATGGTTACTATGACAACCGTGTGAAACCTAATACTAAACGTGATGACGTCATGCGCATCCCCCATTGATCTGGCAGACAAGGCTATTACAGCCAGTCTTTTGCAATTGGCAAATATTACAATGCTTTCCCTTACTTGGGCCTGCATATGGCTTCAGTGGGAGGTGCCATTATGGGCATGCGTCACGACGTTCGTGACGCGATGACATCATATGCGTCATCACTCTATTTACATCTGGCAGGCAAGGCTATCACAGCCAGTCCTTTGCAACTGGCAAACACTTCAATATTTTCCCTTACTTGGGCCTGCCTATGGCTTCAGTGGGAGGTGCCATTACGGCCATGCGTCATGACATTCGTGACGCGATGACGTCACACGCGTCATCACCCTATTTACATAGGGGCTGACCTTAGAGTGCACACGTGATTAGAACAGCCCAATGAGATGCACAATCATTGTAACACAGGCCCCATGACGCTGCCATGCCTGCAGACACTCTCTGCTCTCACAGCTGCTTGCAATCCTTAAAATTTTGGCGCGATTTTTGTAGTTATGATTTTCACTATAAATGCTAGCTCATTTCTCCCCTCACCACTTCCAGAAGAAGACAGTTTCCCGTCGAAACGCGTTGGAGTGGGAGTCTTGCTGAGGGGGGCCCCTACCTTTTTCCATCTGACATGGAGTTCTGACCTACCTTTGTCTGTGACATCTACCTACTGAGTGGTGACGTATTTTGCATTCTGTTACCCCTTATACTTGTGTACCCATTACATGTAAACCATTGCATCAAATTATATGGCATAATATTTTTACATGTGGTCACAAGATCTCAGTGTAGGTTGATTGTCACGCAGGTGTGCTTAGACAAAGCCACCTGTACCCTGTATATGTCTTGCTTTGGATCTTTATTTAGACCCTTGCCTCCAGGTCCATAATGTCTAGGTAGTGTTGAGCCCCCCTCTTCTTTTATATTTCATCCCCTGTTTTAATCACCTTAATAAATTCTTTTTGTTACACTTTCATTTATGTCCGTGTGCTATTTAAAGGTTGCTTTCTCCCTGTTGTTTTCATATTCATTTAACCTTTAGCACCACTGTTTAGTCACACTATACATGACTTATGAACAGGTGTCCGGGACACAATCTATTTAAGTGTTGAGCGATATTCCTGTGTGTTATAATATATATATATATATAGCTGTGACACACACCTGCAGTGGGTGACGCGGTTCCACCAGGGGGGAGACAGTCCAGATGATGTTGAGTCGGTTGAGAGCAGCTGTGGTGCGAAAGCCACAGGGCAGCAGTGCACTTCTCCCTCTCGTGACCTGCACACTGGGGGTTCCAACTGTCACTTTGACTGTCCCAACAGCTGGAAGAAATAAGTGGCTTGTTGCAAAGGGATTTGTGGGTGTGAGAGGGTGTGTCACACACCTGCTATGAAACAGTGAAACTGACAGAGTAACACAGAGATCAAGTGAAAGCAAGAAAGATGCCTAGACTCTCTTTGGCCACATGGAAACACTGGTTTAACACTGTGAAATAAAGCAATACCTCCAATTGCCACTTTTAGAAACATATATTTGTGGGTAACATTAGTGAGCCTCTCCTGATGTGCTGCACGATTTCTCACACTGCCAGCATCCTTACAAGTCCAGTCACCAGTAGAAGGCACTGATGGGCTTCCCTTGAGTTAAAGCTCACTAGTGCTAGTAAAGTGAACCCCAGAGAAATACACAATGCAATGTTACAGTCCATGTGGCCGGGGCCCAGGACCTAATCAATGTATCTCCATGTGCCGCATGTAATTAAAGGTGCAGTGCCACAAAGAAAAACAATGGAAACTACGCTGTGTAAGTGGCTTCTTTCGAAAGATTAAATCACCCTTAAAGTAATCCATTTACCAATTTGTATTCTATAAAATATCAATGTTTTCCTTTTCTTCAAGACTGCTGAAATCATGCATATCGGCTTATTTTGTTCATCTGAGTATGAATAAATAATGACTTTACGGAGAATAAAACAGGAATAATTTACCTGTGGGTTTGAGGATTAACAAACAGTCTTATAACCAAAATACATTGGAGATTATGAAAACAATTCAAAGCTGTTGTTTACTATGGAAAAATGTTAAAAGTAAAAAATATATACAGTATACAGTATGTCAAAATACACATTTGTCAGTCAGCTAGATTTTAAGTGATTGCCCAATGTGCTCCATTGGGTCGCAATCTCCCATGAAAGTAAATGGGAGTGTTTGCTCGGTAATGCTGCAATCAGCCACTTCCGAGCAGACTGAAGAAGGCCCTTAGCCACTTAAACATGCCACCGCCGTAAACTCATTCAGGTCCGAGGAGGGACACATTGTTTGCGCTTCTGGAAAGAGATTCATTGCGAGTGTAAAGTTTACTCACAATGGTTACTGTTTCTATGGCAACACTTTATAAAAGTAATAAGCCGTCTAGGTATCAAACGAACCAAATGTCGATTCAACTTTACATGTGTTTAATACCGCATTTCCTCAATTCTAAGGCCGCGCTTATAGTGCCGGCGACGCGACGTCGCCCGAAAACAAATACAGTGCCGCTGCCGCGTGCTCTTATAGTGCACGCGACAGCGACGTCGCGAAAATCTGAAGCCGGCAAAATTTGATTTTTCACGTGACGGCCCTTGAATAAATCAAATTGCGGGAATCCCGCAGCCCTGCCGCCCGGCGAAACATAACTTTCGCCGGTGGCGACGGGTGACGTCACCCGCCGTGTCGCTGTCGCCAACGACGGCACTATAGGCACAGCCTAAGACGTACCTTTTCCCCCATTTTCACATCTGAAATTGGGATGCGTCTTAGAATCGATGTTTAAAAAAAAAAAAAAAAAAACAGCCTGTAAGGGGGCGAAGCTGGAGCAGCGGCAGCGGCGATGTACACAGCACCCAGCAGCAGCTCGGCACCCGGCTCTTATCGCCCCCTCCCCCCTCTCTCCGCGACTCTTGGTGAGCTGCAGGAGGTGCGGAGATGTAAAGTATACAGTGCTGAGCATAAAGCTGTACTGTAGTGTAGTGTAGCGTAGTGCAGTATAGTATAGTATAGTGTGGATAAAATAAATGTATGCTATTGCCTGCTAATAAAAAAAATCTGCACACTTAATGTATTTTTTTTGCTTTCAAAAATGTTATTAAATCAGGGGTGCGTCTTAGAGTCAAGGAAATGCGCTATATGTCTGAGTTTGTATTAGCATTTATTTCTATAAGTACGTGGCATTGATTTTACCAGCTTGAAACATTGAGGAGAAGTTACAGGAACTATTTATAGGGAATCATTATATGGGTCAATAGGAGGAGCTATATGTAGGATGATGTGACGCTTATATATGTAGAACGATGTGACGCTTATATATGTAGAACGATGTGACGCTTATATATGTAGAACGATGTGACGCTTATATATGTAGGATGATGTGACGCTTATATATGTAGAACGATGTGACGCTTATATATGTAGAATGATGTGACGCTTATATATGTAGAACGATGTGACGCTTATATATGTAGAATGATGTGATGCTTATATATGTAGATTTCTGTACATCTTGACTAAATTTTTTCTCTTTTTAGGCATCACATCACTAGGTTTGAGCGCCTGTAACCTCTCTGAATAAGAACCTTCTGTCAATCACGCCCATACTTTAAAAAGACACATTCGATTTGATGCAGAAGCTAAATAATTTTAGAATGAAACTTGGAACAATACATTAGAGATCTCTAAAAATGTATTTGAGATATAGAATAGTGTAAATCTGGCGTAACTACAGTTTGGACATGACCAGTGTCAATATTAATTAGTAGCTAATTTAATTACCATTATGGATTGCTGATTCAGTCTGCTCTTAGCTCCAGGTCGTTTTTACCCCCTTAGCAAGCCCACTATCTGTAACTATTATACATCTGTTTGAAATGTGCCCCAGAAATTTTTGTTAGCACTGGACATTGAAGGCGATTTATACAAACAACGCTAAACATATTGCTAATGTAGCCCCCCTTGGAAGTCTACTAGTTCTGTAAAGGGTTGATTGCATTGGGGGTTAACTGTGTGTTACTCTCCTCCCCATCATGTGATGTATGATGTCAATGTAAGGGTACAGTATATGTACCCACCCCTTATGTTCTAGAAGCAGGTTCTTCAGAGTTCTGGCTGGAGTCCTCACTGTGAGTCCTGTACATGTGTTTGTGTGTTTAGGAATATGTATTAAGGTGTCTCCTGTCATCCTTTGTTGTTTCCCAGTTAGTAACGTGCCCCCTCCTAAGCTAGCACCCATTAAAGAAACGGGAAACCTACATTTGTGGGAGAGAGATGCAAATTGTCCTTGTCTCATAGGGTGGCCCTTAATGCATTCTGACCACCACGGTCCAAATAGGGTTGCCTAAACTTCAGCCTGTGCTCACATTGAACCTGCCCGTCCAGCAGGTTCTCACTGCATCCTAGCTTCCCTGCAAGCTCTTTCCCCTCCATCCTTTTCAATGGGTAACCAAGTCGTGCACTTCTCCTGGATAGGGGATTTAAGGTTTGAGTTCCCCCAGGAAGAAGCGTGTCGTTACACGTGAAATGATTGTTAGTACTCGGAATCACTGAAGTCACACCTTGGCGACCGGCTCGAAGCACAGACTAAGCAGAGACTTGAGAGAGACGACCGCATGGCGTCGTCATTTTCCGTCCCTTGCTGCTCCCCTCATCGTGCCCCATAGAGAGTGAACTGTGTGTATTCAGTTCTTACCATGGCGCTATTCATAGGGACCCTCGCCACTTTTCTCCTCCTGTATATATTCCCATTTACCTACCATAGAGACTAGGAGATAGATCAAACCTATGCAGCTACATTTGTATCTGTTGCTACTACAGTATGTCTCATAGGACACAGAATCACCGTTCTAACAACAACTAGTCTGTTATTATAATTGCAACTTCTGGTTAACTGCTCTCCAAGACTGGGTCTATTGTAGAATTATAATTATTTTATATTTCAATGTAAAAAATGTGTGTGCTTAAAGCAGCAGTTCAAGCTGCCATTGTTAAAAAAAAAATCAATTTAATATGTGCATCAATACAATCTGCACACTGACAAGTGATTAGCTCAGTTGCAGATCGATCCGTTCTCCTATGATCCATCGGCATAGATTCGGCTCTGAGGTTCTCTAAGTCACTGTCAGTGCTGCAGAAGATTACCCAAGATGCAAAGGTCTGTGTGGAAGATCATGTGACCAGGCAGCCACTAGATATAATTGGTACACTGCTAGAGAGAGGGCAAAAGGGGTGTGCCAGAGCCTGTCTCAGAAGAGGAAGTGACTTTTTAAATGGTTGCTATAGAAACAAAAATGTTTGTTACATTATGTTGCAGGGTACATGCAACCACACACGCGGGTTCCCATGATAAGGCTTATTTATTGAGCCTTAAAACATACAGCACACACAAACAAAATAGCTTCTTCTTCAGCAGACAAAACAAAATAGCTTCTCTTTAGCAGACAAAACAAAATAGCTTCTCTTCAGCTTAGAAAACAAGGCAGCTTCTCTTTTTGCATGCAGGACACAGACAGTTCATCACATATGTACTTTGCAACACAGACCTTATAGCAGTAATCTCTTCAGTATTTTCAGTCCGGTCTCCTGACCAGCTAGCTTACATGTGTGTGTAGCCTGGGGGTTTTAAACACCTTGATTTTGCAGCTGGGGGTCAGACTAATTAAGCAGCCCTTCTCCACTGAAAGTTAACCTCGTCACTGCTGCACTGCAAACTTAGACATATGTTTGCCAGGTATATGGCTGGTGATGTTCATTCACCCTGTCACACATTAGAAAACATTAAAAATGTCTTAGCCCAGAAATTATTTATTTAAAAAAAAAAAACACACATGTAGGATATTGCTTGAACTGCAGCTTTAACACTACTGTCTAATAACTCACTGTGGTATTTAATTGATGGGTTTATACTAACTACTGCCTATCTCTGGCAGATTTAGTTCTGAGGTGCTATATTAACACACTATGTATGTTGTGTATGTACACTTGCCATGCTGACTTATCGTTTATATTAAAAGTTACATTGGAAGATAACCACCATTATTACTCTTATCACACATTATTTCTTTATCTAGTGTGCAACACATTGGGAGTTTTCTTTCCCTTGTTTACCTCCCTTAGAAAGATGGAAAAGTCCCGACAGTTATTATTTGCCGCATGTTTTTGGGGCACCGTATGTTAATACCTGGGAAGTATTTAAGACAACTGTCAATAAAGCACCTTTTTGTTTTATAAAAATTCCTGGCGCCTTTCTCCATACTTTCATCCCAGCACCCTGCCCCTAACCAGCACCCTGCCCCTAATCAGCACCCTGCCCCTAACCAGCACCCTGCCCCTACCCAGCACCTTGCCCCTACCCAGCACCCTGCCCCTAACCAGCACCAGATCTGATGACCTCCTTTAGAGCCAGGTAAGGAGGGTAACATTCATTTACACCCAAAAACATAGTTTGAGTTTAATTCAGGTTTTACATAGTTACATAGTTATATAGTAGAAGAGGTTGAAAAAGGTTGAAAAAGGACATATGACCATTGAGTTCAACCTATGCTAAATGTACATGACAAATACTCTACTTACAGTATATTAATCCAGAGGATGGCAAACAAAAAACCCCAGTGAAATATCATTGGATGATATCTCATAAGGGGACAAATAAATTCCTTCCTGACTCCAATAATTAGCAATCAGATTACTCCCTGGATCAACATTCTTCCCATGTTTACTTATTTTGGCATTTCCCTGAATGCCTTTCCTTTCTAAAAAGATGTCCAATATTTTTATGAAGATATCTATTGTATCTGCCATCACAGTCTCCATGGATAATTAATTCCTCGTTTTAACTTTCCTTACTGTAAAGAACCCTTTCCTTTGTTGCTGGGAAATCTCCTTTTCCAACCATAAGGGATGCCCCCCGAGTCCTTTGTACTGCCCGTGGGATGAATAATTATTTTGAAAGCTCCTTGTATTGACCTTGAATATATCTGTATATAGTTATCATATCCCCTCTTAGACGCCTCTCTTCTAAAGTAAACAAATCTAATTTAGCTAGCCTCTCCTCATAAGTTAGATTGTCCATCCCCTTTATTAATTTGGTGGCTCTTCTCTGCACTCTCTCTAGCTCCATAATGTCTTTTTAAGGAGTGGTGCCTAAAATTGTACTCCATATTCAAGATGTGGTCTTACTAATGCTTTATAAAGGGGCATAATTATGTTCACTTCCCTTCCATCCATTCCCCATTTAATGCAAGATAAAATCTTATTTACCTTTGAGCAATTGATATAACATTCCTCATATTTAAGTAGCACTGCATAAATGATCAACACGCAAAAAAAGCACCAGAGTTGTCATTAATAGCAAATTATTTTCTTTAATAAATCAGGTAGAATGTTATTTGTAGCAGTTTTGCAGCAGGCAGACTTAAGAAAATAACCCTCCCAGTGAAGAATACACAAATTTAACATGAATTCCACATTAACACCTAAGAAAGGAAAGGTATACAGAGATATACCAAGTTAGGAAACATGGGAAGGATGTTGATCCAGGGAGTAATTTGATTGCCAGTTATTGGAGTCAGGAAAGAATTTATTTGTCCCCTTATGAGATATCATTAGATAATGTCACTGGGGTTTGTGTTTGCCTTCCTCTGGATTAATACACTGTAAGTACGAATATAGGAGAAAGTATCTGTCTAAATTTAGCATAGGTTGAACTTGATGGACGTACGTCTTTTATCAACCTCATCTACTATGTAACTATGTAACTATGTAACTATGTAAGCAGCAAGCAGGGTGACCAACTTACAAAGCTGAGGTACTATTTAACACGGTTTTATACCAGCGGAGGATCTGACAGTGGTTGTAATGCAGTGACATACAGCCCTACACATGGGAACGACATTGGAAGCAGCTCCAATTAGTGACAGGCAAAGCACTGCAAAGACTGAGAACCTCCTGCTCGAGAAATTCTCAGGAAAGACAATGAATGTTATTGCCAGGACAAGGCCGGGCCCTCATTCTAATTGTCTTTAATTAGATCTGCCTCGTCAAACCGTTAAGGAGACATGCAGTTTTATCCAAAGAACTCCTTGTTTCTGTGTGCCAGGCCATGCCAATTATCTGTTATATGCGCCATGTGTGGGGTGCAGGCTGTAGCCTCAGACTTATATACATTACTGCTGCAGGACTTGGCCAACATGGAAATCCTTCTTCACAGGGAAATGCCTCAGTGATTATAACTGAGCGTTGACCGTTGTTTTCAAGTTCATAACATAGGTCTGTCATTCCCTCACCTTGGATATGTCACACTGCAGCCAGCGAGTGCTCTCGGTGTGATGGTACTCAGGGCCGCCAACAGGGTGGGTCTGCTGGGGTTGACGTCCCGGGCCCGGTGAGTCAGGGGGCCCGGCCGCCGCCGGGCCCGTCTCAGGAAAAAAAAGTCTGAAAAAAAATGCCCGCCAGCCAAGCGTTCCGCGCACACTTATAGAACGTTGACCCGTGAGAGCCGCGCGCACCTCCTTAGTACATGCCCTGCGTGGGACTCGGGCTACAGCGGTGTTAGGGTGGTGGAAGCCACAAGGCAGCTCCGTCGCCATAGTTAAGGAGAGCGCAATGGGCTGTGATCTTCACGTGTGGGGAGTCCCGCTGGAAGAGGCTGTCTATGCTGGAGGAGGAGAGTGGGGAGAGGAGACAGTCCGCCCTACCGGAGAAGAGCAGAAGGAGATGAGGGGGGCACACAAGGACCCTACAGGAGGAAATGGGGGGGCGGGAGAAGGTCCCTACAGGAGTTTGTGAGGGGGGAGAGAGGGACCCTACAGGATTTGGTGAGGGGGGAGAGAGGGACCCTACAGGATTTGGCGAGGGAGGAGAGAGGGATCCTACAGGATTCGGCGAGGGGGGAGAGGGAACTTACAAGATTTGCTGAGGGGGGAGAGAGGGACCTTACAGGAGTTGGTGAGGGGGGAGAGAGGGACCTTACAGGAGTTGGTGAGGGGGGAGGGAGGGACCCTACAGGAGTTGGCGAGGGGGGAGAGGGACCCTACAGGAGTTGGAGAGGGGGGAGAGGGACCCTACAAGGGTTGGAGAGGGGGGAGAGAGACCCTACAGGTGTTGGTGAGGGGGGAGTGGGACCCTACAGGAGTTGGTAAGGGGGGAGTGGGACCCTACAGGATTTGGAGAGGGGGAGAGAGACCCTACAGGAGTTGGTGAGGGGGGGAGAGAGGGACCCTACAGGAGTTGGTGAGGGGGGAGGGGGATCCTACATGATTTGGAGAGGGGGAGAGGGACCCTACAGGAGTTGGTGAGGGGGGAGAGAGGGACCCTACAGGATTTGGTGAGGGGGGAGGGAGAGACCCTACAGGATTTGGTGAGGGGGGGTCTACAAGATTTGGTGAGGGGGGAGAGGAACCCTACAGGATTTGGTGAGGGGGGAGAGGGACCCTACAGGATTTGGTGAGGTTGGAGAGGGACCCTACAGGAGGAGGTGAGGAAATGGGAAATTAAGGGTACAAAGAAAAGGGACTAGGTGAGGAGAAGGGAGTTGGGTGGGGAAAGAGGGAAGGAGACAGGAGGGGGCGAGGACACATTTATTATTATTATTATTATTATGGAGTGGGGAACTGGCTCTTATTATTACAAATGACCCGCAGTATTTATATCACCATTACTATTATTACTGTGTAACTGTGTATTAGTACCTGATTTATACAAGTATTAAATATATAATATTATTGCTATTTGTAGTATTATCCATGACTATTATTAGTGTTAGTATTATTACTTACATTCATGTAGATTAGGGTTGTCTAGTTCACAATATTTTCCCAGCCCTGATAATATTAACACACTGGGGGGGGTGTTGGGGGGGTGTATACACGAAACATAATAGTCCACGGATAGAGGAACTCGTACAAATAAAGCTTTTATTACCTTAGTATTTTTATATATATTGGGGGGCTTGGGGGAATTGTTATATGTATTGAGGGGCTTGGGGGTATTTTTATATGGGTTGGGGTATTTTTTATATGTATTGGGGAGGGTTGTTTTTTTATATGTATTGTTTTATTTTTTTAATGGATTGGAGTCTTTTTTTATATGTATTGGGGTCTTTTGTAGATGTATTGGGGTCATTTTTTAGATGCATTGGTTTTTTTTTATATGTACAGTATTTGGGTGGGTTTTATATGTATTGTTTTTTTTTTTTTTTTTAATTTTTTTCTTGAGTTTTTTACCAAAGGAGTACATCACAATATCAGGGGCATTCTTGGGGAAAAAGTACATATGAGTCTCAGAAAAGGTTTAACAGTAAATCCCAAAAATGAATACCTTACGGCTTATGGAAGCGAATCGTGACTGGCGTTCGCCCGGCGAAACCTCACATGGGTTTGCCATCAGGCGAGAGCTTGGCCCCTGCCCCTGGCAGAGACTGAATTAATGTACAACATTCCATCGTACTTCTCTGGGAAGAAACACTGTATTGTTTTTTTTTATGTATTGTTTTTTTTAATATATATTTATATGTATGTATGTACGTACGTACGTATGGGGGGGTTTGTATTGTTTTTTATATATGTATTGGGTAGGGGGTGGGGGAGGTTGTATATATTTGAGGGGTGGGGATTCTTTTGTATATATTTGGGGGGGGGGGGGAAGTTTTTTGCATTGGGGTGTGAAGTTTTTTGGTATATATTTTGTGAGGGGGAATTGTTTGAGGGGGAGGGAATGAGTGAGCGTGGGGTAATTGACAGAGGGAGAGGAGAGAAGGGTTGAGTGAGGAAAAGAGAGAGAGTAAGAGTGAGACGCAGGGGGGCAGGGAGGCAGGGATTGAGTGAGCGTGGAGTAATTGATGGAGGGGGTAAAGTAAGGTGAGACGGAGGGGAGAGAAATACATGGAAAAAAGGAGGGAAATAGAGGGGGCTCGCGAGGTGTAAAATGGGGGGCTCGCGAGGGGTGAAATAGGGCTCGCAACACTGCAATTTAAGTAAAAGTTGCACCCTGGTAGGTGCGCTGGAGAGGGGAAGGGGGGGAGAGGGGCTGCTCCTTGCATTTGTCCTGGACCCCAAGATTTCTGTTGGCGGCCCTGAAGGTTCTAGATGGTACGGAGAACCACTACTTTTATATTTAGAACCTGGGTGTCGCTACTTTGTACTCACAAGTTAGTTTCGCTCTCTATTTAAAGAATAATTGATTTATTGTAGGAAGCCTCTCTCACTTAAACATTGTATAAATCGCTCTAAAATATAGTTAGAATAGCTTTTCCACAATGATACATACATTAACAATTTTAGGTACAATGCCATTGATTTCTTTAAGCCACTTCGACCACTGCAGCCAACACATTAACAGGGAATTAATTTATTTATTTATAAAATGTTTTATTGAGAGTTAACTCTCGTTTTCAAGAATGTCCTAGGCATAGAGTTATGGTGACAAATAATACATGGTTACAAATACAGTTACATAAGTGAGCAGGGTTATACATTATATACAAGACATAGCATGCACAGTTAGAGATAATATATATTATAGGCGTATGTAACAGTTACAGACCTGATTAAAATGTGAGACAGCTTTAGTTTTGAAAGAACTTAGACTGGTGGAGGCTGAGAGAGTCTCTGGTAGGTTGTTCCAGTCTTGGGGTGCACGGTAAGAGAAGGAGGAGCAGCCGGATACTTTGCTAAACATTGGGACCATGAACAGTCTTTGAGTCTGATCTTAGATGATAAGTGCTGCATGTGGTAGGGGTGAGGAGCTTGTTCCGATAGACGGGTAGTTTGCCCAGAAAGTATTTGAAGGCAAGACAGGAGAGATGAACTTTGCGCCTAGACTCAAGTGACGACCAATCTAGTTATTTGAGCATTTCGCAGTGATGTGTATTGTAGTTGCATTGGAGAACAAAACGGCATATTGAATTGTAGAGTGTGTCAAGTTTGCTAAAGTGGGTTTCGGGTGCCGAGCTGTAAACTATGCTGTAACTCCATAGTCTATAGTTGGCATTAGTATCTGCTGTACGATACGCTTTCTGACCAGCAGACTTAGGTTGGATTTGTTCCTGTAAAGTACACCTAGTTTGGCATAGGTTTTGGATGTCAGGGTATCAATGTGCATCCCGAATGTTAAATGGGAGTCAAACCATATGCCCAAGTATTTAAAACTAGTAACAGGAGTTAGGGTGGTTTTAGCATTGGTTCTGACCTGGAGCTCAGTCATTGGAAGCTTTAGAAATTTAGCCTTGGTCCCAAATACCATGTGCCAATGCCAATTAAAGGGAATGTTACAACCTTTCTGGCGGACAACACATCCCCTGGGCCCTCTCACACCTTTTTATATCAGTGTGCACACAAATAGTACAATTCACAGCCTGCAAATCTCTTATCCTCACCCTGCTGAATGGATTAGTTTACTTTTGATCAATAAGAATCAAGCGATTCCGCTGCTTATTTACTGATTCCTATCTTTGCTGGGTGTGTTAGTATACACGTATGTTAGTATGTATGCAAGATAGAAATACACGTGTTTCTGGAGTATTGGTAGAACTGGATAAGTAGGTATGTGCTATGTTTGTGTGTTATTCTTATGTGTGTTATTATAATGTGTGTCTGAGTGCTGGCGAGTTTATAGGAGGATCAGTTTGTGTATCACCAAATTATTTTGTCACTTCTGGGCTTTTCATTTAAATTATATATTTTCTTTTTTTGACGTAACTGAACTGCTTCAAAATGAAGTAAAACTACTAAATCCCAGCATCATAAAACATGTGGATCTATATTATGGATGTTAAGTGTGTGAAGGGAATGGTTTTACCAATGCTGATTAAGATAAACTGAGAACAAAAAAGAAAACAAAAGCATCCTGTAAAATAAGAATCTCAATGAATGTGTGCCCCTTCCATGGAATGTAATAATTGTCAGGTCCCCTCACTCTGAACTCTTCCAGCTCTTCCTCCTCCCAATCTCATGGTCCCCTCTCTCCTGCCATCTTCCTATCTCCTTTCTCCCTGTTCCCTGTCCCTCACTTACCTGGGATAAAGCAGTGAAGAAGAAGCCACAGTTGTGCCAGGGAGAGGTTCTGGCACATGGCTGTGCCTGTGAGCATGGCTGGCAGACTTAGCCTCCAATGCCCACCCCAGCAAGGTCCTGTGCTCACTCGAACTGAGAGATGATGCACACACTGTCAGTCCAACTCTTCTTGTTTCTCAAACACCTCCTCTGCTTGTTATTCGTTCTTGTATCCAACCATTTTATCACTTAACCCTCTCAGTGTTTTCTGTTCTGTGCAATCCTCCCCTCCTCAGAACTTGTCTCTCTATTTCACTCCTTTTTCTTTGTCCCTCTGGATATGCGATCTGTATCTCTCAGGACTGGTACCTCTCGTCCTCCCTTACCACATTCTCTCTATTTTTCTCCTCCCCACCTTCCGTCACAACGCTGCCCCCTTTGTCTGCCTCAGTCCCTGTCGCAGTCACCAATTCCTCATCATTTGTTTAATTTGTTTCGCTCTATTTCCTATCATCCAGCTTTGCCAACCCTTTGTGTCTGTCGCCCGTCTCTTTCTGTCATGTTCGAGAACAGAGATGGGGTAAAGGGGAAGTACTTAGCATTTTCTAACAGTAATGGATCCATGAGTTTATTGCCATACGTGTAAAAAGTTCCTTTCAAGGAGACTATCCAGGAAAGATTTAAGAATTCTGCTCATCTTCCTCTGATTTACACGGGAATTAAATATCATTAGTAATAAGTAAGCCAGGAGCTATCAGCGTAGGGTGTCCATGATTACGGTGCCGCTCTCCCTCCCCCCACCCTCCCACATTAGGGCTGCGGCCAGGCAGGGAACGAGCGTGCTGGCGCTCGTGCGCTGCACCCTGCTAAGCCAGGCGATTTGTGGCCGGCTAGGCGTACGCTCGCCTGGGGGCGCGGCGATGATGTCACAGAGCTGGTTCGCCCTTGTTGGGCGAACCACTCACGTGGTGCGCTTGCGAGCGGCAAATTCAAATTTGCTTGCTCTGAGCGCCGAGCGGGCGCAGGCGCTTGCTTACGCTGGCCACACACATTGCCGCAATGTGTTTCATCGCGGCCAGCGTGAGCGCGCCCGCCCGCTCAGAGCTACCCTGGACGAGGCCTTAGTGTGTGGCTGTAAGGGGTTAATGCTAGGGGCTTCAGGAATGGGAGTCGGAGGAGTATTCAGGAGGATATATAAGGCAGGAGTTAGGGGGTGGCCTCTTCCTCTGACCTCTGACCTCTGACCGCCTTGTGAGTTGTCGCACCTACTACACCTTTTCTTGTTTAGTATTGTAGGAATAATAACTGTGAAGTTCATCCTTGGATTGAGTGTTGGCCTCACCGGTTGTGTATTGTATTGTATGTGTTGTAACAGCTGCTGTTCATTTTTAATAAAGAAAACAAAGAAAGGAAACAACAACAATATAAGTGGGAATAAGGACTGCCGGGGTCATTATTGTCACAGCTTGCGGTTATCCAACCAGCCGGGGGGGGGGTACGAGTCACGTATATGCGTGGGCTCAAGACATAGACATCTGGCACGGGTTAGGCTGAGTCCCCGCTGGCGCTGAGCACGCTCATGCTTGGAGAGCGCTCTGTATGTGAACCAGTGGCGTAGATAGACATTCGCGGGCCCCATTAATATTAATACTGACTAGAACGGTGGGACTTCCGGTGACGTCAGCCGGCATGGTTGCTTGAGGGAAGAGCTCCCGAGACTCCCTGCCTAAAAGCAACTAAAATAAGCAACAACAAAAAACGCCAAAACAAACACCTTTTCGGGGACCCGACTAGGTAAAAGCCAAGAGATGGCAAACAAACAAAAAAGAACAGGGAACCTGGACATTGCCAAGTTCTGCGCGACTATACAAAAATCGGCGAGCCGCGGAGCTGAAACCCTGGACTCCCAAGATGGCGCCGAAGAAAACTCCAAGGAGACTGATGCAAACACACGCGGCGCTGAGGGGGGCCGTGGGAGACAGGAGAGTCGGTCGAAGCCACAAAAGCCTATCTTGAAAATGTATTTGACCAATTTTCAATAAAAATGAGACAAAACTTCCAAGAAGACCTCCAAACAGCCATAACGGGGGTTAAAACGGAAATAAAAGAACTGGCAGGGCGCACAGAGAATGTTGAAACAAAATTAGAGGAGGTGATCCTCTCCCAAACATCTGCGGAGGATGAGATATGCTGCTTGGGAAATTAAATCAATTCCCTGAAGGACACCATCGAGGATCGTGAAAACAGAGATCACCGCCAAAATATCCGGATTCGACACATCCCTGAAGAAATAAAAAATGAAAATCTAAAAACCGACCTGGAAGAATTGTACTTATTCCTGATTCAAGTTCTTGACCCCAGAGACCTAGAGATGGATCGCGCCCACAGAGCGCTAGGTCCCCGCTCCGAGGATCCTAGAAGGAGGAGAGACGTCATCATAAGAATGCACTCATACTCCATAAAGGAAAAATTGATGTATGAGTGCAGAGAGAGAGGGGAAATCAACTTTCAGAATGAAGCCCTACAAGTCTACAACGATCTCTCTAGAGCCACCATACAGAGAAGACGCGACATGAAACCCCTCATTAAAATCTTAAACATCCAAAAAATCCGATACAGATGGGGATTTCCATTCAAATTGATCGTACAAAGGAACGGCAAGTTCAGATCAATCTCAAGACCAGAAGACGCCCCCACTTTTCTAAAATCTTTAAGTCTCCCAGGGCTAGAAAATCAGAGAGAAGGAGAGGAGGAGCCGAGTTCCCGCCATGCAGCGCCCCAACATAGAGCTTCTGAGAGAATCGCCTCTCAGATAGTACCCAGAGCCGCGAACCCATAACAGCCCCTAGAGAAAGAATCGAGAAAGAAACAGCGGAGGAAACCTACCGGGAATCAGCATGCGAACACCAGCGTCCCCGAGCTGCTCCATCTGGTCTGGTCTGTCCCCTGTGGCTCCTGGAAGGACGAAGCCATGAGAAATACCCAGACACCACTTCCACAGCCCAGGGCCACCCGGACCTGAGAGCCTCACAAGAGCTCTCCTGATGCCCAGATACTCATCTCCCCTCCGGCTGGAGGAGAAAGGTTCCTTCCGATTGATTTACTCCTGGTCTGCTCTCGCTGCTGCGGGCCCCCCTGGCTCTATCCCCGCCCTACCCCTTCACTACTAGAGCTCTGGAGACCGCTCCGGTCGGGAGACCACCCCCCCCCGGTGGCCCTCCCCCCCTTGCCTGGTTCGTATCTCATGCGTCCACCCGTCGCTGCCCCTGGCCCTTGCTATCTCCCCCTCGTCCTTCCCTCCAACCCCCCCTCCGATCCATCACCTACCTCGCCCGTTGAAGCCCCAATTCTCTCCCCGACCCTAGGGAGGGGATCAGGGGGTAAGCCACCCTCCGTGCGAGCACCGGACGTTCGGCGCTTCCGGGGGGGGGGGGGGCACGCCTGAGAGGGAGATCTTACCCCTGGCATCGGTTGGGAGGAACGCCGAGGAAGAGCCAGGTGCCCTGGATACCTTTTCCAGGGGGTGGTCGAGAGAGCTTTCTCCATAATCCTCCGGGTGGTTCGGAGGGCTCCAAGAAGACGCACCTCCAGATCAGCAAGGAGGAGGGGGGATGTCCTATATCCAGCGGCGGAGACACCAACCACGACCCTCAACTATCAGGTCTGTTTACCACTCACTTTCACCCGAGGGTTCATATTTGACAGAAAAAGAATCTCAGGGGCTTGCTGTTTTGTCCCCGGTGGTTGCTCCCGTCTCTGCCCCCTCCCCGCTCTCACCCATTATATTTCCCCTATACCAGAAGGGAACAGGACTCGCTACATAGACAATCAATGTCCAGATGGAGATTGAGGCTTTTGCGGGGGTCCTTGTACGGGGGGGAGGAGGGGGGTGGTGGATATAGGATTTGGGAATATGGACCTACATTTCATGTTTGTAAATAGTTTTTACTGTTGATGTTCCTAAAGTTTCCAAGGACCCTGTTCTAGGATGTCTTCCATAATTAAAGCCCCCCCCAATCCCTCCCCCCCCCACATATCCCTCCCCTCGTCTCCGTCCCTCCCCCGTCTCCGTCCCTCCCCCCGTCTCCGTCCCTCCCCCGTCTCCGTCCCTCCCCCTCCCCTCTCCCCCTCCCTAAAACTATTCATTTGTATATTGATTCTTCTGATGTAGAGCTAAAGGTATAAATATATCTGTCGAAGATCGTAATAAATGAAAACAGGTTCCTTGCCCCCCCCCCCCCCAACTCCCCCAAACCCCCCACCCCTCTGTCCCGACAAACCCCTATAAAAGTTGGGACTCAGGAGTTGGAAATAATCTCTCTCTTAGAAAAACTACAGGTATACAGAAGTTGTGGGAATGTGTACAAAAAGTTAAGTAAACTGTATATCTGTATATAGCCTTTACTGGTGTAAAACTAAAGCTATAAATGTACCTGTTGCAGACCAACATAACTAAACATAACTGACATAAAAGTTCGTAAGGAACCCACTTTCATTCTGCTCCCCATCTCTCCCCTCCCCCCACCTGCTCCCAGCCTCCTCCCCCACCTCCCCTCCCTCCCAGGCATCCATGTCTATCACTAGAAGGACTCTAAAAACAAGGAATGGAAACCCCGGTATAAAAAGAGAACTAAGAAAATCGAGCCTCCACCCTGGGAAAGTGGATAAGCCCATACGTGCTCACAAACACAGATATACATGGCCTCCCTAGATTCAACAAAATTAATATCTATGAATATCAAGGGGCTCAACTCACACAGGAAAAGGAAACTAGCCCTTCAGGAGCTGAAAAAAACCAAGGGGGATATACTTTTCCTCCAAGAAACACACTTTAATTCAAATACCCCCCAAACTCATTCAAACATTTATATCCTCAAGCATATTATGCTTCCTACTCCGTGAAAAAAAGAGGAGTAGCTATCCTACTCAAACATAATACTCCCTTTATAATGGAAAAAATAGTCAGAGACCCGGGAGCCAGGTTCCTTGTGATTCAGGGTTCCCTCTCAGGGTTCCCTCGAGGGATCTCCTGTAACCCTATGTAACATATATGCTCCGAATGACCACCAACCTGAATTTCTGAGAGAGGTCCTGGAGTCTTTGGACCCGCTATCCCTCTCCTCACTGATTGTAGCAGGAGATTTCAATATGTCAAGTATCCCGGAAGTGGATAAATCAGACCCCTCGGAGTCTGGACACCCCAGGACTACTCTCAAAAAAGCGAAGGAGTTTAAAGAAATAATGCAAAGTTTCTCCCTGTTAGACATATGGAGAGCCCAGCACCCAGGTCAGCGGGACTATACGTTTTTCTCGGCCCCTCATCAGTCCTATTCTAGGATTGACTATTTCTTAGGTACTAAAAATATTCACCAGGCATCCGTCCAGTCTAACATAGGATCTATATCCTGGTCGGACCACGCCTCTATCGAATTAGCGCTCTCCCTGCCCTTTAGCAAAAACAGTAAATATCCCTGGAAATTAAACGACTCTCTGTTAAATTCGCAAGAAACAGAGAGTGTAATTAAACAAAAACTCAAAGAATATTTTCGACTAAACAGAGGCTCAGTGCCCTCCCCGACAACGCTCTGGGAGGCACACAAGGCCTCAATCAGAGGGGACCTTATTTCCATGGCAGCATATAAAAAAAAAAGAAAAAAGAAAACAATATAAAGAGGCAGCGGACAATTTGGCCAATATCGAACAAAAGCACAAACAGAACCCCTCAAAAAAATTATAGAAATTATTAGAAAGAGCTCGACTGGAACTCAAAAAAATACAACTAGAAGAGGTAGAGAGAGCGCTAAGGTGGACAAACCAACGGTTCTACGATAAGGGCAATAAGGCTGACAGGCTTCTAGCCAACAAATTAAGAGGTCTGAGAGTTAAATCTCAAATCCCAGCAATCCGTACCAAAACAGGAGCGACAACATACAAAGAAAAAAGAAATAGCGAAAGAATTCTCAAATTTCTATACCAAACTATACAACCTAGAATCTAACCGAGGTGGACATGCAATGTAATCTTCCAAAGCTCTCAGAGGCAGATACGCAGACATTAAATAAAAGAATCTCTCAGGAAGAACTTGCAGAAGTAATAAGCCAACTTAAAACTAATAAAACACCAGGCCCAGGCGGCTTTTCCAACCTGTACTACAAAAAGTTCAGAGCGGTGCTGTCCCCGTATATCCTTGAGATGTTTAACACCTTTCTGGAAGGTGGGGAAATCCCGACCTCACTCTCAATGGCCAACCTAGCGATTATTCATAAAGAGGGCAGAGATCCTCTTCAATGTGGGAGTTATAGACCTATATCACTGTTGAACTCAGATTTGAAAATCTTCAGCAAAATTTTAGCGAATAGACTCACCCCAATCCTCCCTAAACTCATACATTCGGACCAAGTGGGCTTTGTCTCAGGCAGACAAGCCTCGGACAACACCCGTAAGGTCATGGATATCGTGGACCATGTGCATCTGACCGGTTCAAAGGCGATTCTATTTAGTTTAGACGCTGAAAAAGCGTTTGATAGAATAAAGTGGGCATTTTTAGATCAGACAATGTTAAAATTTGGTTTCTCGGGCCCATTCCTGGAGGGCGTTAGAGCCCTCTACAGGACGCCCACTGCCTATGTTAAGCTCCCAGGAGGAGACTCGGATCCCATCAAAATTAAAAATGGTACTAGACAAGGATGCCCATTGTCCCCTCTCCTCTTCGCATTATCGATCGAACCCCTGGCGGCAATAATTAGAGATGATATAAATATCCAGGGTATCCAGATAGGAGAAACAAACTGCAAGATCTCATTATTTGCAGATGATATAATACTATCACTAGCCAACCCACTGATATCTCTACCAAATTTGCAATCTCAACTAGACCAATTTGGCCAGGTCTCAGGATACAAAATAAACAATGACAAGTCTGAAGCACTAAATATATCGCTCCCCGCCCAAGAGGTCAAGCTCTTACAAGCAAACTTTAAATATAAATGGTCCCAAACACATATCATATATCTAGGAATATACATAACAAACACATACAATTTATTATACCAATATAATTACCCACCTCTATTTGAAAAAAATTAAAAAAGATTTTCAGACCTTGAACGACTATCAAATATCCTGGATCGGAAGGATAACAGCAGTAAAAATGAATATCTTGCCTAGACTGTTATACTTCTTCCAAACTCTCTCGATAAAAGTCCCGATCAGGGAGCTCAAAAATATCCAAAACAGAATCTTTCAATTTATCTGGAAGAACAAAAAAACGCGGGTTGCAAGATCGGTAATGCTAGCACTAAGATCAGGGGGGTATTGGGGTACCAGATATCATCAAATACTACCATGCGGCCCACCTAAAACAAGCAGTAATGTGGAACTGTGAGCCAACAATTTGTGGCTGGCTGGGGATCGAGTCCTCCTATGTGGGCCCTTCCACTCTAGCGGTGGAGCTTTGCAGCTCCAGGGAGGGGGAGAGCCCTGCGGGAAGATTTAAACTTGGGGCAATGAGATGCACATGGGACATTTGGTCCAAAAGCAAAAAAAGATACGACCTCTCCATCCACCCCTCAAGCATGGTCCCGATAGTCCATAATCCTAGGTTCCCGCCGGGGTGTTCCCCCAAATATGTGGAGCAACTCAGAAATATGGACATACTTGCAGCAAAAGACCGTATTAAAGAAGGAGAGATACTCTCCTATCAGGAGTTAAAGCAAAAACCCCACAGACAGAACCTCCCAATTTTTAGCTATTTACAGATCCGACACTTTCTCCAAACGTTCTCCCAGAAAAGCAAGTATACTACCCTAACGAACTTTGAGAAATTATGTATGGAAGGCCTTTATAGAGGTGGTTTGATCTCGGAGATATATACGGGGATAGCATCTCATGCAACTTCTCAACCTCACAATTATATGCGGAAATGGGCTGAAGACCTAAACATAGACATAGATAGGGAAGACTGGAGGGATATCTAGGAATCGGCAGCTAAAACATCAATTTGTACAGTCACGAAAGAAAACATATACAACATTTTATTCCAATGGTACCTAACCCCGAGTAGACTGAGCCAGATCTTCCCAGGAACTCCAGATCTCTGCTGGAGAGGATGTGGTATGAAAGGGGATATGGTCCATATCTGGTGGAACTGCCCACGAATACAGATATTCTGGACCATGGTTCAAGGCTTGATACTCGAGAGCATGGATCTGAGAGTGCCTATAGACCCGCTGACATTCCTGTTAGCAAAACCAATAGAGGAACTTCAATCTCCAGTAAGTAAACTTATATCATATATAATAACGGCGGCTCGATGCTCCATAGCAGCCGCATGGAAAGACATATACCCCCCATCTAGACGTACAGTCATATTAAGAGTTAACAATGTTAAACTAATGGAAAAACTATCAGCCCAATTAAACCACTCCCTCGACAAATTCGATAAGATATGGGAACCCTGGTCCCTAGACTAAAATATTCATAACACTGAAAGGAAATACTCATTTCACAAACTTATGAATACCAAGTAGATAGACCTCAAACCCCCTCCTCCCCCCCACCCCCGCCCCTTTAGTCTCCCCCTCTTCCTTCTTTCTTCACCACTTCTCAAGACCGACCTATTTCATAGGTACATAAGCACGACTCACAAGATTGGATTACAAAAACGCTATGGTACTCGCTCTGTACTAGAAATGCTGTATTTTATATTATGTTAAAAACTCACAAATGCTACGTTGAACTTCAGTCTTGTGATGCAAATGTCAATGTTTAAAGAGATGTTACTATATTGTGAAACAATAAAAAAGATTGAAACAAAAAAAAAAAATATTGACTAGAATTTTGTCTCCCTCCCATCCTCTATCTAAGGGGTGCGCAAACTGCGGGGTGTGCGAGATTATCTGCGGGGGGCGCGGGGTTTTAGAGGCCCTGCGCAATTCCCGAAGGCACTATAATTAAATGCCAGGGAAGCGGCGAAGGCCTCTGTAAACTTCACTTACCTCGGTTCAGACGGCTTCTGGAGACGCGTCGCCATAGCAACGTGATGTCATGACACCCGGAACAAAGGTAAAGGGGGGGGGGGGGCGGAGATGGGGACAGCCGGCAGGGGGGGCATAGCCTAGGAGAAAAAGATTGCGCTACCGTGCTCTATCTCATCATCCCTCATCTCTCCCCATCCCTCATCGTCATCATCTCTCCCCCACCTCATCATCATCTATACCCCTTCTCATCTTCTCCCCCCATCTCCTCTTTTCTCCCCATCGTCATCATCTCTACTCCATCCTCCCCCCCACCCTCTCTCTCCTCCCTCCCATATATACACACAAACACTACACCATACCAAACATGCAACATTAGTGTAACACACACACTATATACCAATACACATTTATATTCAACATATAAAAAAACTCACTAAATATATAACATATACATGCACATAATGCACGAAACGCACATATGCATTACAAATACACACACACACACACACACACACACACACAGACACAGACACATATACATATATACATACACACACACACAGAACCGGGACATGCAGGGAGGAGCAGCTATGGAGTGCTCTGCAGCGCCACCTGCTGCCTGGAAGTGGTTAAGCAGGAAGAAAGCCCTCCTCCCCTCCTCCCTCCGTACTGTGATCAGCTCCGCAGCCGGTATCCTCCGCTCTCCTCCTACTCGCCCAAGCCTGTCTCTATCTGAAGAGAGACAGGTGGGCCACCGACAGGAGGGGAGAATGGCCCACCCAAGAGTGCGGGTGCCCGCGCTGCCCGGGCTATAGCTACGCCCCTGATGTGAATGATATGCACACAACGGCATATTATTACAGTCACAGCGCTGTAATACTGGGACAGATACTAAAGGAGCCACTACTGTTTTTGAAGTGAAACTTCTTTGCGCACATCTACCACTGCAGAACATTTCCCTGGCAGTAAATGGACTTCATGGTGGCGGAAGTGACGTCACTGCTGGCAGAAGAGACCAGCAGCGATGTCAGTGTTGCCAGCTTGCTACAGCACCAGTCACCGGAGAGGGGGATGGCAGCGCTGGATTCTGCGGAGGCCTCCCAGGTATGCGCAGAGGGCGCTCATGGCACGCATGCGCAGAGGGCGCTCATGACACGCATGCGCTGAGGGCGCTCATGGCACACATACGCAGAGGGCGCTCATGGCACGCATACGCAGAGGGCGCTTATGGCACGCATGCGCAGAGGGCGCTCATGGCACGCATGTGCAGAGGGTGCTCGGCATGCATGCGCAGGGGGCGCACATGGCACGCATGCGCAGAGGGTGCTCATGACACGCATGTGCAGAGGGTGCTCATGGCACGCATGCGCAGAGGGTGCTCATGGCACGCATGCGCATAGGGTGCTCGGCACGCATGTTGTCATTGAAAACATCACCATCACAAATACAATTTCTGTGACAAAACAGTGACAAAAGACAAAGAAGTTAAGTCACTTAAAATGCGCGTGTTCGACACACACTTTTTTTTATTTTTTTTACATTAAGTGTGTACATTATCCGTAATAATGTCACCTCTTTACAAGGTCACGGTTTCCAGCTACCAAACCATATAATGGAAATAACCCCAGTGCACACTGCTACTGTAGTTCTAACTAGATATGACAAGTAAAACTCCAGATAAAAACAAAAACAAGTTGCTCACAAACTCCAGGTGTTGAAATAATATCCACGCTTCACTCTCCCAGCAGGGCGGAGATAAGGGTGTTTTGTGCTCTCTGTAGTGGTAACAACAGATGAAAGTGAATTCTGAATCAAATTTTTTTGGGGTGGTAAAACCACGACATTTTTTCAATTCCACCCTCTTCTTTGACATTTATGTTCACTTATGCTGTTTTTGTCTGATATTGTATGACATGATATAAATCTCTACATCTAATTCTCCTTCTCAGACAGAATCTAAGCAGAATCCAGGTCCCCATGGAGCCCAACTGAGTCACTTAACCTTTTCCCTTCTATATAGACTCACCACCAGATCGATCGCTAATAATAATAATAATAACAGCCACTTTATTTACGTAGCTCTTTTCTCCCAATGGAATTCAAAGCACTTCAGAGCTACAGAAAGGAAAAAAAGAAGTAAACATTTAAGGTTATAAAAGAGACCATTTTGAGCGGGTTAATGCTAAGTTTGAGAGACAAACGAATATCTGACCTTTGCACCCTCACATTCATGGATTGTTTCGCATCATTTAATTTGTCTCATAAATGTTACAAAAATATATGTGTAATTCTTGGAAATCGTTGCAGATCCACGATATTTTAGTAAATGTACACAGCTGTGTGAATGTCTCCATAGCCGAACCCTCTGCTAATTCCAGACCCTTTTTTGGAATGTCTTTTAAGTTACATTAAAAGGGCTTTTGCTTATTTCCACCGTCAGAAAGAGTTGTGACTCTAGGTTTCAATCACCCAAATTTCCCAAGCTAGTTTTGCCCTCAGATAACCTCTTTATACAGATGCAATGTCGTTGTGGCAAAGATAAGCTATCCATGCAATATTGTACCGGTAATCACTCTCATAGCTCTACGTAACATGTAATGTTCCTGTATAATATCTGACATACGAGCAAACAGCTCTACATCTGGGACAAAAGAATGACACTTTTGAATGACACTTTGAAGGAAATTGTGAGAGGGTGACGGCATGTTAAAGTGATTGAGATAGGACAGGCACAGTGTGATACATCCGTCCTCAATAGGAAAATATTTCCCAGAGAAAGAAGTTTCATTAAAAAAATCATAGTGGATCACGATGTTTTGCAGATCTGCGTATAAACAGATATATCCCAGTGCTGTTGGTTGTAGGAATTAGGACTTCATGCTGTTTACTGATGAACACAGCACCACAAATAAAGCAATTAAAAAACAGCCCGTGACTGTGTGGTAAGTGCCCAACCCCTTTGGTTACCAAACTCGTTACCGCCCCCCCCCCCCCCCCTCTTCAGTTAGCATATGTCAGGGAGCGGGGGAGATTCCAGATTCCAGTGTTTTACATGTACATAAAGGATCTTACATTATACATTATAACAATTTTCTTTCATATAGAGCTTTTCTCCCAATGAGACTCAAAGTGCTTAAGAATAACAATATAGCACAGTATGCAGCACTATACATAAAATGTTACAGACCCCTGTCCCGTAGAGCTTACAATCGATATTTTGGTGCCTTTTGGCACAGGGAGATAAAGAGATTTGCTCAATTAATTGTGAGATGTGACTTGTCCATGCTTGGCATGCAAAGCCGTTATGTGCCAGTCGCAAACGGGCTCGGGAAAGGCAAAGCCCTGCACAACCACCACCGTAGCATCTTCTAGCGTCAGGGGGCGCAGGACAATACCTGCGTGGGTTTCAGCAGGACCTGCACTAGTTATGCCGCTGTGGTTCATTCAGTCGTTAGTTCCATTTAAAGAGGCAGTTAAAAAGGTACAATTAAAAAATATTTTTTGTTGTTTTAATATATGCAGCTTTTTATTACCTTTATTGAAAACTGATGACCTAAGCCAGCGGTGCGCAAAGTGGGGGGCAGATTCGCTGCGGGGGGCGCGGTGTTTACAGAGGCCCCGCGCGCTTCCCGAAGGCATTTAAATTAATGCCGGGGGAACTGCAGGACCTCTGTAACCCTTACTTACCTTGATTCATACGCTCCTGGTGATGCGTCGCCATGGCAACGAGGCATCAAATGACGCCGCGAGGTCATGTGACGTCACGTTGACAATGTGACGGAATGACGCCCGGACGTCTGAATCAAGGTAAGAGGGGGGGGGGGGGCACGAGGAGAGGGGGAAAGCCAGCAGGGGGAAAACATTGCGCCCGCCTGACCTAAACTGCTGATCAATTCATTCTGCCGTGATTGATCAGCAAAGATCCTGCTTCTAAGGGCTCACTTAATGGCCATCTTTCAGTTTAAATCAATCCTTCAGTCAATGAAACTCAGCAGCTACACTATATTCTTATATTACTAAGGTAACATTATGTATTGTTACAGTTTGCAGCTCAAACTGTTGGCAATATTGGCAACAAATTATCACAAACAGGAAAGTGTTACAAAAATGTTGCACTGCTGGGGAGGTGGGCTAAATCCACCATCCACATAGAATGGATGCGTGGAACGCACGACTGCGCGTGCGCATGACGCACTTCCGGGATTACCGACATCAATGGAGATTCACAACAGCAGTGGGGATATCAGCAAACAAAGAAAGAAAGACGATGCAGCCAATCAGGAGCCTAAAGATAAGACTGTTCATGTGTCTAATATTATGTGTTTAATGCTATTTGATTGCTATGGGGTCAGGTGTTTGATGTTTATCACTTTGTCATTTGATTGTAAGGGGTATATACAGTATACTCCTGTGTTTGTCTTTGGCACTATGCCTTTTTCACTTGAGAAAGACCTACTAAGGTCGAAACGGTCGTTGTGTATGGCGCAATAAAATGGAACTTTTAAAATCCGTGGAGCACTGAATCCTTCAAATTTATTCAAGACTGGGTGATTGTTACAGGTATCCCTTGAACCAGCAGCACCGGTAATACTGTTATGTATATATGATTTATGGTGTGCAGCATATCATTGAATTTTGTACTATTACTTCCTGGTAACACATTTTATAAATAAAGAAAATATAATAAAGCTGCCCTTTGTCCCCGACACTGAGCTGAGAACCGCACCTGCAGTATGTGTGACTGCATGCAGGGGAGTTTGCGGATAGTCCCTGGGAATTACTAGTTGTGACTTCTGGGTGGGGACAGTGTTAATACAAGAGGAGGGGCTGAGTCAGTTCCATGTCACTGGTTCCTGGCTCAGGCAGACGGGCGAGTCCTGACTTGCAGGGAGCTGGCACCATGAGCGCAGGTAGGTGCACATGTCTGTGTTCCCTGAGATACCCACGGGTAACAGCAGGAAGCTTCACTCACACAAACGGAGGGAGCGTGGTGAACTCAGGAGAGGGCATGTCAGAAGTAGGGTAGGAAACTGCAGGACATTGACACTGCAAAGTAAGGCTGGGTGCCGGGAAGACATGGTGAGGTTACAGCCTTGCACCCATGAGTAGCATGCAGTGCTGTGTCACATTGCCCCACTCTCACGGTGACGGTCCCTTTTCTCTGGTGCTGTCTCTGCGGGTCAAGCTGACTGTCAGTGTATCATCATAATAACCCAAACTATTCCCAGCGGCAGTGTTCTTACTCAGCGGGCTCTGTAACTGCCCCCCTTACATAGCGGGCTCTGTAACTGCCCCCCTTACATAGCGGGCTCTGTAACTGCCCCCCTTACATAGCGGGCTCTGTAACTGCCCCCCTTACATAGCGGGCTCTGTAACTGCCCCCCCTTACTTAGTGGGCTCTGTAACTGCCCCCCTTACATAGCGGGCTCTGTAACTGCCCCACCCCTAGCGGGCTCTGTAACTGCCCCCCCTTACTTAGCGGGCTCTGTAACTGCCCCCCCTTACTTAGCGGGCTCTGTAACTGCCCCCCCTTACTTAGCGGGCTCTGTAACTGCCACCCTCACATAGCGGGCTCTGTAACTGCCCCACCCCTAGCGGTCTCTGTAACTGCCCCCCCTTACTTAGCGGGCTCTGTAACTGCCCCCCATACTTAGCGGGCTCTGTAACTGCCCCCCCTTACTTAGCGGGCTCTGTAACTGCCCCCCTTACTTAGCGGGCTCTGTAACTGCCCCTCTTACTTAGCGGGCTCTGTAACTGCCCCACCCCTAGTGGGCTCTGTAACTGCCCCCCTTACTTAGTGGGCTCTGTAACTGCCCCCCCTTACTTAGAGGGCTCTGTAACTGCCCCCCCTTACTTAGCGGGCTCTGTAACTGCCCCACCCCTAGTGGGCTCTGTAACTGCCCCCCTTACTTAGTGGGCTCTGTAACTGCCCCCCCTTACTTAGCGGGCTCTGTAACTGCCCCCCCTTACTTGGCGGGGTCTGTAACTGCCCCCCTTAGCGGGCTCTGTAACTACCCACCCTTAGCTGGCTCTGTAACTGCCCCACCCTGATTTAGCCGGCTCTGTAACTGCCCCGCCCTGATTTAGCCAGCTCTGTAACTGCCCCGTCGTGATTTAGCCGGCTCTGTAACTGCCCCGTCGTGATTTAGCCAGCTCTGTAACTGCCCCGTCGTGATTTAGCCAGCTCTGTAACTGCCCCGCCGTGATTTAGCCGGCTCGGTAACTGCCCCACCCTGATTTAGCCGGCTCGGTAACTGCGCCGCCGTGATTTAGCCGGCTCGGTAACTGCCCCACCCTGATTTAGCCGGCTCGGTAACTGCCCCACCCTGATTTAGCCGGCTCGGTAACTGCGCCGCCGTGATTTAGCCGGCTCGGTAACTGCCCCACCCTGATTTAGCCGGCTCGGTAACTGCTCCCTTTACTTAGCCGGCTCGGTAACTGCCCCACCCTGATTTAGCCGGCTCGGTAACTGCTCCCTTTACTTAGCCGGCTCTGTAACTGCCCCGTCCTGATTTAGCCGGCTCTGTAACTGTATATGAGGATATCCCTGTGTTCTGCGCTCCCCCCCCCCCTTATACCCAGTATATGAGGATATCCCTGTGTCCTTCCCCTGCCTTATACCCAGTATATGAGGATATCCCCGTGTCCTTCCCCTGCCTTATACCCAGTATATGAGGATATCCCCGTGTCCTTCCCCTGCCTTATACCCAGTATATGAGGATGTCCCTGTATCCTGCCTCCCCCTTATACCCAGTATATGAGGATATCCCCGTGTCCTTCCCCTGCCTTATACCCAGTATATGAGGACGTCCCTGTATCCTGTCCCCCTTATACCCAGTATATGAGGACGTCCCTGTATCCTGTCCCCCTTATACCCAGTATATGAGGACGTCCCTGTATCCTGCCCCCTTATACCCAGTTAATAAGCACACAACCTCCTGTCACAGCGGTACATCTGGTTTCAGAGCAGGCTAAAGCTGACCTTGAGTTATCCTCCTTATGGACAAGGATACCTCCGTCCGTTTGTGCTTTTAACCCTTACTGCTGTTTGATGAGCTGATCATCTCTCCGGCTCCCCAGGCAACACCTGGTACAGTGTAAGGCCGGGTCATGGTGCCTCCGCGCAGCCTCCCACACCATGAACTCAGCCTTCCGGCACATGATTGTTTCTTTGTTTTTGTGCATAAAGTGAACGTTATCTCGTATGAAGAGCTGAAGAAGCTGAACGCAAGCGGAAAGTCCCAGATATTTGATGTGCGATCCCCCGAGGAGGTGCAGAGAGGCAAAATCCCCAACTCTGTGAATATTCCAGGTGATAACACAGCCGCCCATACATAAAGCATAACTGTATTATTACCTTTCCCCATACACATTGTATAGCTATTATTCTCAACAAGGTGCCAGGCCCCGCTTACCCAGGCAGCTTCCACTCTCTGTCTGCTCTGAGTACTGCCATAGTCCAGGGATGCTACTTAGCTCCAGTAAATTCAAATAACCCGCTCGCTTCCACTACGAGTCCCGCGTTGGTGTCGCTGGCACAACCTCCGGGTGAGACCTACTCCACTATGACCACAAGAGTCTCTGGAGCAGAAATCGGCGGCTCTTTACATAGATTCCTCGTCTCCGTAGAAAAGCATGGAAGATGGGGTGCCGACCAATCAGCATATCAATTCTGTGTAGACCAATCACCTGTGCAAGGGCTAGTCTGTGATGGGCCAATTCAGAACATGGGGGGTGACCGTGCCTCTAAGACAGCACACAGAGGCGAGCTTTAAGAGGAGTGGGAGATTCCAACTGGCTAATAGGAATCGTGCCTACAGGGCTCATACCCAGCAACGGTTCCCCAAGCCAGCCCTATATCTCCGCAGAGATGGGTGCCTCAGTCCGGGCTGAACAAAGGCTCCGCTCGTAGAGGCATTGTTCCACAGGCCCGAGTCAGCACCCCTCCCCACTCTTAACAATGTGTGAAGCACTTCACCTCCCACATTTGGATAGCAGGGCCTGATCTTTGAGTGCTGGCTGAGTGAATTGCCAGCCCTGCACGCAGAAACTACAGAAAATACACTCAGCCGAGTGAACAATTGAACAATTGAATTAATGTAACAAATCCCATTATGCAGAATCTCCCTTTAGGCCTCGTTCAGGGTGCCAGAGGCAGGAGTTGGAGGGCGTTCGCGAGGGAGGGCGGCAGTCTGCTGGGCGATGTGTGTTCATCCTCCCCCGCAGACTTTTTCAGGAGGCGGGGAGGGGGCGGGGCTACAGACGGCAGGTTAGGGATCCAAGTTGCAGTCTTGAAATCATTCTCAAGAATGATTTCATTGGCTGCCGAGGTCCCAGTGACGCTGCTGCAGCTTCAAAAAACAACCTGGCTTGTTTATTGAAACTGTAGCCAGCGTCAACTCCCTACTTCGGAGACAGGGCAGCTGCTACCCTGACAACCACAGTTCACTTTAAATACATTGTATCCCACGGCCGCACGCACGTCAGCACGCCCTCCCTCCGAAGCCAGCACCCTGAACGAGGCTTTAGACAGATAAGGGGCTTCAACTTTTATTATAATAGCCACATCGCCCCCTACTGGCAGAGTCAGCATAGACAAGAATGGGTTATTTAATGGGATTGTATGTAACGTCTAAGGCTGCGGTCCCAGTGCGTTCTACAGCGCACGTGTGCGCACAAGCAATGCCCCCCAATCAGACTGGGCCCAGTACCTGCCTCGGCGCGCATTTAGCAGCCGCGCTGTACCACGAGTTTTCTCAAATACAAAAAATTTGTACTTGGAACTCACAATGGAGGCGTGGCCACGCCCCACCGGCGGTTCAGCCAATGAGGGTGAACCAGCCACGTGAGGTGATGGCCACGCCCCCGCAAAACCCCTACCACACCCCTTCCCATCACAATCTCTCCCAAGACCGCAGATCGCGGTGAAGCGCTGTGCACGCGCCGCCCCACCACCAGGTGCGCGTGCTACAGTGCGGCGCTTGAGTTTAGCTTGTGCAATTTAACTTGTCCCGTCCCCGCTCACGCGGTGCGCGCTCTCACAAGCTTGGCGCTTGGGGAGACAAAAAAAAAAGAGAGTTTGAAGCGCACTCAACATGCCCCCAATGCCCCCCACCCCCCCGCGCTCACTTGCAAAATACACAGGACACCCGGCATCATGCTTGGAGAGCTGGTGGCGTCAGCGCCCAAGCATTTGCACGGTCAGCGCCAGCGGGGCCGCAGCCTAAGGATTTAGACACTAGGGAACATTCTAGTAGCTGCGAGTTGTGCATATACAGTACGTGGGGTAAAGAGCCCTTTCCGATCAGATGTGCATGTTTTGCTATTCTTGAAGTCCCTCTCGCATGTCTAAACCATGAAGAAAAGGCTTTTTTTAAAGCGGGTTGAGTCCTGCTGTGCAAATCCAGATGAAATGACCACAAAGGCTCACTCGCATATTTGGACAACTAGCTGAATTCTTGTAGCCCCGTTAAGTGCAAACAGCAAAACCTCTTGTGATAACTCGCATTTTTTCTCTCGCCTCCTTCAAAGTGGCGAGATCGGTATTGCAAGTTTCATCCAGAGCCTGAAATATGGGTCATGCTGAGAGCAAACCCCGTACCTCCGCAAAACCCATGTCAGACTGAGGATGGAGTTAGCGCCACCTCGCATCATTCTGCTTCAAAAGCAAGTACAATCCGGGGGTTTTGGCTGTTAAACTGTGCGGTTTGTCACTTATTATAGACGCGATTTGTAACACAGAATACGGATTTTTGTCTAGCTTTAATCTGCTAAAACCGTGTCACACCGCGCGGTTTTACAAACTCGCAGCAACTAGAATATTCCGAATGCCTTTTATTGCTGCTTCAGCAAACTGGGAAGGAAAAGAAACTCTGAATGAACCATTTGTAAGAAACGGTCAATAGGTTTAAATGCCCCTATGCTATCTTCACGTCTTTCAGTGGATCAAATTGAACATGCTCTAAAAATGGACCCAGAGACGTTTAAGAAGACATATGATGTGGACAAACCCAAGCTGGAGGAGAACAACATAGTTGTACACTGTCACATGGGCAAAAGAGGAGCTCGGGCTGCTGATATCGCTGCTGCGCTGGGATATACACAGTATGTTTACTCTGTAATATGCAATCCTGATACTGCTAAGTATGTATACTATACATATTGTGTGTGTGTGTGTGTGTGTGTGTGTGTGTGTATATACAGAGTTCTAGGGAAAGTGTCGCTTTGTTGCAGGCTCATCCCGTTTAATGGGCCAGCAGGAGAGTTCTTCACTAATGTAGTTTGTATACTGAGCTCACAGGTCTATTCTGGAGATATAGTGGGTTATGTAATAACTGCTCCACATTAATCAATGGAAACAAAAATGCCTTTCAATGGAGAATGTTATTCTTTGATAAATGTGGTGCTATCTGCAGCAAAGTATAAGAAACTAAGGCCTGGGACATAGTACAGCAGGCTGTGCTGAGCCGCGCTGAGCAGATGCACTTACCCCCTGCATAGGGTGACCAGTCGTCCCGGTTTAGCCGGGACAGTACCGTTTTTTTATGTGCTGTCCCGGTTTTCAATTGATTCTCAAAATGTCCCGGTTTTTACTTGGGGTCCCGGCTTTTGGGGCTGCGGGGAGCGGAGGATGCAGGGAGCGGAGGATGCTGGCTGCCCTCCCAAGCGGGCGGGCGGGGGGGGGTAGAAAGCAGGAGAATGCCGGTTGTGATAGTTGGAGAATGCCGGGAGGGGGGCGGAGTTTTGACGATGTGCTGCAAGCCGGGCCCTTCCCTCAGCACTGCTCCCCTCCCTTCTCTCCTATAGTAATGCCGGGTCCTCCCCTTCCTTAGGCTCCACCCCTCTGTCCCTCCCTTTAGGCTCTGCGGGCCTGCCAGCCTCATCTGCACACTGGCTACCTATGCTGCTCCAGCAGCCCATCCACGGGCCCCAGGTAACCCACATGCCCCCTTATACCCCCTCCCAGGCACCTTACCCACCCCAAGGGGGGAGAGGCCTTATTTTTGTGTGTGTTTGCAGAGGTGGGCTGATTGTGTGTCACTGTGTGTGTCACTGTCACTCTGTTTGTGTGTGTGTGTGTGTGTGTGTGTGTGTGTGGCTGTATCCTCCCCTCCAAATTCCATTAACATGGCTGAGCGACGTCACGTAATGCCCATTGCCATAACAACGAGACACTCCATGACGTCACGCGGCATCCAGTTGACATTACAACGGGACGTATTATGGCGCCGAGGCATCACGTGATGCCACATTGTCATGGCAACATGTCACCGCCTGATGTCAGTGTCTCGTTGTCATGGCGACGGGGTGCGTCACGTGATGTAATTTGTTTTATAAATAATTTTTTAATGTGTCCTGGTTTTTCATTTTGAAAATCTGGTCACCCTACCCCTGCATCTGTCATCAGCGCGGCTTTAGCAGCCGCTTCCGCATGCGTGCGGAGGCTCAGGTATTTTGAAGAGACAGGCAAATTTAAAATTTGCCGCTCGGGAGCGAGGAGCGGTCATGTGACCGCTCACATCCAATGGGAGCAAGGGACTAGCCCCGCCTCCCGCCACGCCTCCGTTCCGCCTTCGCCCCGCCCCCAAAGCGCGCTTACTGCCTCGCCTGCCAGGACAGAAAAAAGCTCCAGTTTGAGCAGGCGAGGCAGAGCAGGAGCGCGGATCAGCGCGCCCCGAGGCACCATGCCCGAGGCCTAAGAAAGGAATTGAAACATTTCATTCAATGTACACTAATGAGCCATGTGGACACACACTCATACACACACTCTTACACACACTCTTACACTTATACACACACACACACACACGCACACACTCTTACACACACACACACACTCTTACACACACACACACACTCTTACACACACACTCTTACACACACACACACACCTGTGGTTTCATTTGGCCCCCTCCTCCCCTGCGTGGGAGTGCCGCCGGGTTCCCTGATTTTGGCGGCCATTTTTTTCTTCCTTCAACAATTCAATATTTCTACCTACACAAGGAGACAGATACACCACCATCCCTTACAAAAGGATAACTCACACTTTGCCGTCCCTATCTGCAGGACTGGGAGGCTAGGCCTCTTACCAAACTTTGACCCCAAAGTCCAAAGCGGTATCTATAAGCAGGGGCCCTTTACATCAGTCTGGGTCTGGATTGGTGTCCGTAGGGGGGAGGGGGGCACCATCTGGTAGGTTCCAGGGTCCGCTGCATCTTGGAACAGAGGGTCTGGTTCCCAGAGATCTCTCTGTGGCAGCACTCACATTCTCAGTGCTCTAGAGATCTGTTTCCTGGGGATCTCTCTGGCAGCGCAGCCCCTCTGTGCTAGAGAACCCCCTGCAGTTTGTAGCACACTTTTAAAGCTGCTTGATAAGCCTGCTGGAGACTGGCTAATTGATTGTAGCTGCAATTAACCAGCTCCCTGCTGGACTCATCATCTACAGACAGGCTGTAAGTGTGCTTCCTTTTTTTAAATCGGGGAAAGGCCCTGTCGACCCCCCTCCTCCCCGCTCCCGGCTTGTCTACATACAAACTCCCCTCCCCTCAAACACACTCACTACCTTGGGGGAGAAGGCTTCCGGTGCCGGGAGAAAGCGGAAGTTGGGCCTCACTTCCAGCGAGCACGCAGGAGTGGGTTTTACTGAAGGCTGGGCCGCAGCTAGGGAGAGCTGAGGCCCACCAGCTGGACGCAGAGCCCAACTGCCAGCGCTGCCACCAGTGGCCCTGAACTACACTATGATTGAATCTTCATTGACCAGCTAAGGTTTTTATTTTTAACATGATCTAGAGATTTGTATATGTGTGTTCTATGCATTTATTTCTATGAACTTTTATTTTATTTTACCATTGATAAGAGTAATTATTAAGACATATTTTTGCACTGTCACATATATTTTTATTTTTTGCACTTGTTGGAAATATAAATAGATATTTTATATTGGATCCATCATTATGATGAAGTATGATCTCTTTTGGTAACTGCCTTTTGGCACTTATTCCTGGGTACAGTCATCCATATTTTCAGGAGGGGTTTATACGTTTACCCCTCTGTGATCTATGGTTCCCTGTGTGTTGTCTCTGTTGTACCTAACGTGCTGATTGTGACGGGAGCTTTGTGACAGGCTATTAATAATACACCCCAAAATATATATATATATATCTGGGTTGAACTGGGACGAGACTTAGATATGATAAAATATAATTTATTCCTTGATAAAGGTGAACACACAAAATATACAAATAACAGGCAAAATATGGAAACTTACTTAAAGATGGAAATGATGAAACAGTCACATCTGGACTGGCAGTTCATACAGCAATCGTCATAATCCCAAGACACGAAAAGCCATGAAAAGACCTTGCATGCAGACATTGCATGAAGACATGAAAGACCAATTGAGTAAGGGGTGACTGACTTAAATACCATGTCAAACTCATCTCTTAACCCTAGATGCCGAAAAGGCTAGCAAAAGTCTTTGAAGCAGATTTTGGACTTGCGAAGTATCACACTTAAAAATTCAGTTCCTTTGGTCCCTGGGCCCAGCATAAACAATTGGGCAATTTAGCCTTTGATCACCAGGCTATGTAAATTCTAGCAAGATGTCCTTCCTGCTCATGACCATAACAGAGGGAGTCTGCAGTTTTCAGAACAGAACCAAAATTCCATATACACTGTAAATAACTTCAGTTCAGTAGTATTTACTGGCACGCGAAACATATTAATACATTCCGTCACACATGACGCTCCCAATGAGACTAAATATTACTGTGTAATACTAAAATTAAGAGAGATATTAATATATGGCTCTTAGTATCTGTTAGATATCAAGTGTTTAGAATCATTAGTTGGGGCTCGGTCCCACGAATACACATATGTAATTTTTAGCACGTTCAGCCGAGGACATCTCATAATATTCTTATATTTAATAAGGTCACCCATTCTGATATCCCCTTGGTAACCGCACCCCCTGGCCCCCATCAAAAAATCCTTTGAAGCAGGGACCCCTGGGTGGTGTCACCTGGTGCTAAATGTCACACCCAATGTCCCAGCCTGGGTCTAGCTGTCCCTAGCAATATTCCCTTGGCCTGCAAATTAGGTATTAACATACTGTACACTAAAAACCCCTTCTGCTTTTCACACCCAACTTCAATCAAGCCTTTTGAAGTCCAGATTTTCTGAAAAGACACCCCACAGTTGTATTTTCTTAAACTGTAGCTTATTAACCCCTTAAGCCCCAGTGTGTGTGGTGCAGACACTGGCCCAGAAACAATACATTTTTTTACCGGGGATTAAGCATTTGGATATTGAAGCGAGGTAAAAACACATTACTGGACCTCAGTCCAGTTAACCCCTTGCTTCCCAGGTGAGGGTAGAGGGTGGCCAATTGGGGTGTAGCCCCTTTAATCCCGGGCCAAATCCTCCCCATCGTCACACTGATATCAGATTTATGGTTTTCCGCATGTTCATTACGATTTATACAGCATTTAGTCTGATTACCGTGAATATATATTTATTCTGGTTGGTGCTTGGCATTTGCCCATCATTTTTTCCGGCAGGATAGGTTGTTCACTCTGTGACCATATGTTTTTTTTTGTTTTTTTTAACTTGTTTGTCCCTGTTTGTTATTGTTTACATAAATTATTGAATTGTTTATATACTTGTTTTCATGCTAACCTAGTCTGCTCCGGGGGAACACCACTTACTTGATTAGGGTGAGTTGTGAGTGCTGATTATTATCACATTTGGTAGTAGTGCCGTTTCTCCCTTTTTATTTTTTTCTCTTAGATATTTTATATTCCTATTGCACTCAGACAACAGCTGTTTTTAGAAAGGAGGATAGCAAATCCAAAGCAAAATGAGCTGGGTTGACTCGTGTGTGTGTGTGTGTGTGATCTATGTGACACCTCTTGTCCTCACAGTGTTCGGAACTACGCCGGGGGTTACGCGGAATGGTCTGAAAAGGAAGGAAAATGATGGATTGACAAGTGCTGCCTGCCCGTCCCTGTTCTGAGTCCAGCCATTGCCTTATATCATTCATATTGTTTAATGATCATCATTTATCATTCATATTGTTTAATGATCATCATTATTTATTGTAAAAATATATTGTCGTCCTATAACCTGTCTGCTCATTATACTTTTCATTAAGGCACAATTCATAACACGACTGTCCCAATAATCCCAGCAGATCCTCTTTGGAGATCTACATAAAATAGAGAGGGAAATTGTGTGAGGAGATTAGGACTTGGTTATACAACTTTGGACAGATCTAATCCATATCATAAAGAAAATCACGATTGTCCTGGAAATAATAATGCACCTCACATTTCTCATCCAACTCTAACAATATTTGATAGAATGATCTCCCCCTCCACCCCCCTCCAACCACAAAGATGATACATTTTATTATAACCCTTCTACTCTCGTATTTATTACATACAAGTGGATTCTAATACATCCCCCTCTCGTTTATTCTGCAAAAATCTACCCTATCCCCTGGTTGGATCACGCCCAAAGAGGCCGGATAAAACCTACTCCTTTTTACCCCATGAAACTTAACAATGAACTGCTTAATATTCCAGAAGTTGAAGAAAACAATCTCTCAAGAACTTGAGCTATATTTCACTTTAAATAACACTACAGACATATCCCGGAATACGTTATGGATGCCACATACTGTAGGGCAAGCATGTCAAACTCAAATGCTAACAAGGGCCAAATAAACAAGGTCTAAGTCTAGGTGGGCCGCAAAAAAAAAAAAAAAAAAAAAAACTTAAATTTTCATAGAAACGTAGGATTATTTCGAAAAGTACTGTGTGTGTGTGTGTGTGTGTGTGTTGACCTCACTAACCGAACCAAAAAAAAAGCCAGACGTGAATGACTTCTGAACCCATTAACCAGTGTCAGGATGCCCTCTCTTAACAATTTCCAAAGCAGCAATCCCGCCTGGGATCTTACCTGATCCGCAGTCCCTCAAGGTACTATACTGGAGGGGAGGTGTTCCCTACCTGTCTTCCGATGTCTCCGTGTGAAACTTGAGTCAGATCTGGAAGAAAGCAGAATAGGTTATTTCGGTGTAGGTATAGTGCAGTTAAGATAAAACAGAGAGAGTGGGAGAGAGAGAGAGAGAGAGAGAGAGGGTGGGAGAGAGAGAGAGAGGGTGGGAGAGAGAGAGAGAGAGGGTGGGAGAGAGAAGAGAGAGAGAGAGGGTGGGAGAGAGAGAGATAGGGTGGGAGAGAGAGAGAGAGAGGGTGGGAGAGAGAGAGAGAGGGTGGGAGAGAGAGAGAGAGGGTGGGAGAGAGAGAGAGAGGGTGGGAGAGAGAGAGAGAGGGGGTGGGAGAGAGAGAGAGAGGGTGGGAGAGAGAGAGAGTGTGGGAGAGAGAGTGTGGGAGAGAGGAGAGAGAGGGTGGGAGAGAGAGGGGTGGGAGAGAGAGAGAGAGAGAGAGAGAGAGAGGGTGGGAGAGAGAGAGAGAGAGAGGGTGGGAGAGAGAGAGAGAGAGGGTGGGAGAGAGAGAGAGAGGGTGGGAGAGAGAGCGAGGATGGGGGAGAGAGAGAGTGGGAAAGAGAGAAGGTGGGGGAGAGGGAGAGAAGGTGGGGGAGAGAGAGGATGGGAGGAGAGGGTGAGAGAGAGAGAGAGGGTGGGAGAGAGGGTGGGAGAGAGAGAGGGTGGGAGAGAGAGGGTGGGGGGGGGGGAGGGGGGGGGAGGGGGGGGAGAGAGAGGGTGGGGGGGGGAGGGGGGGGGGGGAGGGGGGGAGAGAGAGGGTGGGGGGGGAGGGGGGGGAGAGAGAGGGTGGGGAGAGAGAGAGGGTGGGGAGAGAGAGAGATAGAGGGTGGGGGAGAGAGAGAAGGGTGGTTGACTGACTCACCGGGCCTGTTGGCGGCCCTGTCCTCATTCTCTCTCTACTTCCCCCCCATTTTCTCTCACCCTCTCCCATTGTCTCCCCCTATTCTCTCTCCCCTTCCCTCCCCACCCCCCATTCGCTCAATCCCCTCTATTCTCTGTCTCCCCACCCATCTCCCTTCTCCCCCCCATTCGCTCAATCCCCTCTTCTCTCTCCCCCTCTCTTCTCTCCCCCCCCCCATTCTCTCTCTGTCCTGCACAGACGTACACAGCCACTGACCTACAGACACACACACAGACAGACCAACAAAGACACTGACCACACACAGACACCCACACAGTCTCTGCTGGCCTGCACAGACACACACACACACACACAGCCACTGATACACACTCCCCCCCACACACACACTCTCCCCCCCCCACACACACACTCTCCCCCCCCCACATACACACACTCCCACACCCCCCACATACACACACTTTCCCCCCCACATACACACACTCCCCCCACACACACTCCCCCCCCCATACACACACATACTCCCCCCCATACCACACACACACTCCCCCCCCATACACACACACTCCCCCCCCCATACCACACACACACTCCCCCCCCCATACACACACACACACTCCCCCCCCCATACACACACACACACTCCCCCCCCATACACACTCCCTCCCCCCACACACATACTCCCCCTCACACATACACACACAAAGTGGAGAACAGCGACGGACGGATGGATGAGGGGGTGCGGGGGGACAGAAGAAAGGCCTGCTTTTTGAGCCTCGCGATCGCGCACCACCACAGCCCGCCCCCACGCCCATCTTCCCGCAACATGCGGACCGGGGGCAAAGGGAGCGCCAAGGGTGCAAGGGGGGGCGCAGAAAGGGGTGAGCGGCAAGGGGGGTCAGCGCCAAAGGGGGTCAGCGGCAAGGGGGGTTAGCAGCAAGGGGGGTCAGCACCAAAGGGGGGGTTAGCGGCAAGGGGGGGTCAGCAGCAAGGGGGGTGAGCGCCTCTACCCCGGGTCCCTGTGGCTGCCCGCCCGGCGGGGGACATTGCACAGCAGGCAGAGGAGCAGGAAGGCAGAGACACACTAACCGTGTGCTCTGCACAAAGCTGAAAACCCCCGCCCCCCGGCTTCCTCTGACCTGCCTGCGACCAATCCCCTGCATCCCGGCCGGCATTCTAAGTCCTGCCTCCTTCATTCAAACCCATGCGGCCCTTCATCCAATCACCTGGCAGCATTCACTCACACAGAGAATGCTTACCAGCTGCCGCATCCTCTTCACCGCCGCCGTAACCGGGGACACATTGGGTGGGCCGCACAGATACTCGTTGTGGGCCGCATGCGGCCCGCGGGCCGCGAGTTTGACATGCTTGCTGTAGGGCATTTATCAGGGGCACGTTACAGGAAAAGATAAAAAAAATCTAACCACTAAACTAGTATCCCTTGAATCCCAAAACAAACAACGCCAAGCTGCTCATTTACATAAAGATATTGATGTCAGATGGGAACTACATTTGACCCTCACAGACCAGGCTGAGAAGGCCTTCCGATGCACAGGTCAATTATTTTATCAAATGGATTAAAAAAAAAAACCTGACACCATATTAACTAATAAATGAAGGTATTCTGAAAGCCAGGGGTCATGTGTAAGATGATTTAGCCCCAGATAGTGTCAACTCTGCCCTCTTTTCCAAGCACAACAAGTTCTGTTTCTTTTCTTTACTTTACTTGGGGAAAGTAGCATAAAATACAGTCACTTGTGAAGAGATGTTGATGTATGAATAGTGTCTCTCTGTGGGTGCCTTGGTAGTTAAGTGCAGGTGAAAAGATAATCCTACCATACAGGAGTATACAGCAGTGCTCACTCATCCAGAGGTAATGGTGGAAAAGGAAGTGAGGGGCAAGGGTCACACTAAAGGTTCAGTGAGACTGCACTAACTGTCAGCAAAAAGACAGGGGGGGGAAATGGGAAAGCCCAAAACTAGGAGGACTGGAGAAGTTGCCAGAGCAACCAGGGGTATGACGGACTGGAAGGAAAAAGAGATACATAATGTATCCATTCCATCTGCACTGAGAGAGAACTGCAAGGAAAGTGACATCCTAGTGCAGCTAGCAGGGGGAACTGCCAAGGGAAGGGGGGCTGAAACAGAAAAGGCAGACGGGTATTTCTGTTCCCATGACAGAAGGAACAACAACCTAAATACCAATCACATTCATGCACCTCAACTTAAATCAGGTAAATTATCGCATAAGCCAGAGGCTATCATTGGGGTCTTGTTTTATTACTACAGCAGTCTATATGATGGTCAAAAATTAGGCAGAATGAAAAAGTTTCATGTAGATGTAGCCAAGTGCCCCTGGCTATAGCCTTCTACTGACCTCAACACTATAAGTCCTGATAGGACAGGCAGTGTTGGGGTTAAACTGCTGTGCAGGGCCTAGCCTGCAGTTGCAGCCTGGATGGGTACTATGTTGCCTTATCCAGGGGCAGGCCTAAACTGTCAGTTGGAAGTGCCATACCTAGGGAGGGTACTGACTAGGTCACATGTATATGGTGTGATGCCTGTTAGTACCTGGACCTGCCCTGTTATGGGGCGAGGTTACAAGCCCTTCCCCCGGGTATAAAAGCTGACACTCCACCAAATTGAGGTAGTTGATTATGGGACATTGTGATTCCCTTTTCCCTACCAGCGGGTCAAGGAGATTGGGAGGGGCTCTTGGGGCTTCAAGACCCTGGTGTCTGCTCCAGGACTGGAGAGGTGTCATGCTTTTATGCAATAAACCTGCCGTTGGACCAACTATGGTGTGTGGTTATTGGAGAGGAGTATTGCCTGTGGGGACCATCCTGCATCCAGCAGGATCCTCATGGGATGGAGGCACTTCACAGTAAGAGATGGAGAAAACCTGCCCTGCTGCTGCTCCCAACCTACAACTGTGGAGCCCACTCAGACTTCCTGAACCAGCAGGTGAGCGACAGCACCGGGGACAACACCCATGTAGTGGCCAGATCTTCCGTGGCAGGGGGGGGGAACGGGTGCTACATAAATTAAAAACAAGTTTCTGAACGCCTGGGATCTCCCATGTATAAGTTCCATGGCAGTAAATAAATATAACAAACCAATCCCCAGTGAAGAAGTGGAATTGGTAATTAAATCACTTAAAGGAGCAATCCAAGCAGCCATTTTTAAAATGTATTTTATTTTGCAAAGGATTTAAGTAGGGGGTCTTAGGTCTCCTGCAAGTGTAAAGCTCCCGAGTCACGTGGGCAATAGGGGGTCACACTGGATGACCTCACTATGACAGTAGGTGCATGTAACGCCTGTATGCCCGCAGACCTGGCCAGTCCCCAGTACTGAGGTGGGTAAGGGTATAACACGCACCCACAGCAGTGAGGGCGTGCCCGGAGTGTGGTAATGCGTTGCCGGGCCTGGTAAAAAAGGGGTTAACGTATACTTGCTGAGTCCGGGGTGCCAGAGGTCGGAGTGTAATGTCCAAGTGCCAGAGTTCAAGGATTGGAGAGAGCAGCGTAGTGATGTCCGTAAGCCAGAGTTCTAGGGTTGGAGATAGCAGCCGTTGCATTAGGAAAGTAACATTTAGTAACATTTAGGAAAAGGAGTCCCTGCTCCGAGGAGCTTACAATCTAATTGGTTGGTAGGAAAAACGTACAGAGACAGTAGGAGGGGATCTGTTAAGTGTGTCTGCAGGGGCCACGGTTAATGTAAGAGGTGTTAATTATCAGCCATCAAGCTACTCATGCTTCCTTAAACAGGTGTGTTTTTAAGGTGGGTTTTAAAGGTAGATAGAGAGGGTGCTAGTCGGATATTGAAGGGAAGGGCATTCCAGAGGTGTGGGGCAGTCAGTGAGAAGGGTTTAAGGCAGGAGAGGGCTTTAGATACAAAGGGGGTAGAGAGAAGACATCCTTGAGCAGAACGCAAGAGTCGGGATGGTGCATAGCGAGAAATTAGGGCTGAGATGTAAGGAGGGGCAGAAGAGTGTAAAGCTTTAAAAGTGAGGAGGAGAATTGAGTGTGTGATGTGGGATTTGATAGGAAGCCAGGAGAGGGGTTTCAGCAGGGGAGACACTGAGACAGATTTAGGAAAGCGCAGAGTAATTCTGGCAGCAGCGTTAAGGATAGATTGTAGGGGAGACAGGTGGGAGGCAGGAAGGCCGGATAGCAGGAGGTTACAGTAATCAAGACGGGAGAGAATGAGGGCCCGAGTCAAAGTTTTAGCAGTCGAGCAGCAGAGGAACAGGGGTATCTTTGTAATATTGCGGAGGAAAAAGCGACAGGTTTTAGAAACTTTTTGAATGTGAAAAAAGAATGTGAGAGAGGAGTCGAGTGTGACCCCTAGGCAGCGTGCTTGGGCTACTGGGTGAATGATGGTACTTCCAACAGTAATATGGAAGGAGGTAGTGGGGCCAGGTTTGGGAGGAAGTATGAGGAGCTCTGTTTTTGCCATGTTAAGTTTAAGTCGTTGGAGGGCCATCCAGGATGATATCACCGACAGACATTCAGAAACTTTAGTTGGTGGGCTCGGTGTACCACTGACCCGCTGTTCTTGGGTACGGGTGGACTGACGTTACGTCATATGGTTTATAAATGGTGTTTGACAGCTTGCCCAGCTCTATGAAATATATGGTCTGATAGCTTGACCAGGTTTTAGTGACATTCTGCAGTGAGGGATATGGGGTGGGGGGTCACAAAGAGGGTGTGAGGGAGGCAAAGGGGGAACACAGAGGGTGTGGGGAGGAGCAGGGGGGCACAAAGAAGGTGTGGGAAGGAGCAGGGTTCACAATAGGATGAGAGAGAGGAGCAGGGAGGCACAATGAGGGTGTGGGGAGGAGCAGGGGAGCACAATGAGGGGTGTGGGGAAGAGCAGGGGGCACAATGAGGGTGTGGGGGGAGGTGCGGGGGGGGGCACAATGAGGATGTGGGGGAGGAGCAGGGGAGCATAAAGAGGGTGTGAGGCAGGATTAGGGGGGCACAAAGAGGGTGTGGGGGGAAGATCAGGGGGGACACAAAGAGGGTGTGGGGGGGGGGGGGTGCAGAGGGGTGACACAAAGAGGGTGTGGGGGAGGAGCAGGGGGCACAAAGAGGGTGTGGGGGAGGAGCAGGGGGACACAAAGATGGTGTGAGAGAGGAGCAGGGGGGCAGAAAGAGGGTGTGAGAGAGGAGCAGGGGGGGGGCAAAAAGAGGGTGTGAGAGAGGAGCAGGGGGCAGAAAGAGGGTGTGAGAGGAGCAGGGAGGGTGTGAGAGAGGAGCAGGGGTGGCAGAAAGAGGGTGTGAGAGGAGCAGGGGGGGCAGAAAGAGGGTGTGAGAGGAGCAGGGGGGCAGAAAGAGGGTGTGAGAGGAGCAGGGGGGCAGAAAGAGGGTGTGAGAGAGGAGCAGGGAGGGTGTGAGAGAGGAGCAGGGGGGGGCAGAAAGAGGGTGTGAGAGAGGAGCAGGGAGGGTGTGAGAGAGGAGCAGGGGGGGCAGAAAGAGGTGTGAGAGAGGAGCAGGGAGGGTGTGAGAGAGGAGCAGGGGGGGCAGAAAGAGGGTGTGAGGGAGGCAAAGGGGACACAGAGGGTGTGGGGAGGAGCAGGGGGGCACAAAGAAGGTGTGGGAAGGAGCAGGGTTCACAATAGGATGAGAGAGAGGAGCAGGGAGGCACAATGAGGGTGTGGGGAGGAGCAGGGGAGCACAATGAGGGTGTGAGGGAAGAGCAGGGGGCACAATGAGGGTGTGGGGGAGGTGCGGGGGGGGCACAATGAGGATGTGGGGAGGAGCAGGGGAGCATAAAGAGGGTGTGAGGCAGGATTAGGGGGGCACAAAGAGGGTGTGGGGAAGATCAGGGGGGACACAAAGAGGGTGTGGGGGGGGTGCAGAGGGGTGACACAAAGAGGGGTGTGGGGGAGGAGCAGGGGGCACAAAGAGGGTGTGGGGGAGGAGCAGGGGGACACAAAGATGA